>NC_047591.1:1584081-1891186 GCF_011004845.1 Esox lucius
GGAGATCCTCGAAGTATTCCTTCCACCGCCCGACGACATCCCCAGTTGAGGTCAACAGCTGCCCACCTCTACTGTAAACAGCGTTGGTAGGGCACTGTTTCCCTCTCCTGAGGCGCCGGATGGTTTGCCAGAATCTCTTCGAGGCCAGCCGATAGTCCTTCTCCATGGCCTCACCGAACTCCTCCCAGGCCCGAGTTTTTGCCTCCACAACCACCCGGGCTGCAGTCCGCTTGGCCTGTCGGTACCCGTCAGCTGCCTCTGGAGTCCCACAAGCCAACCAGGCCTGATAGGACTCCTTCTTCAGCTTGACAGCATCCCTTACTTCCGGTGTCCACCACCGGGTTCGGGGATTGCCGCCTCGACAGGCACCGGAGACCTTACGGCCACAGCTCCGAGCGGCCGCTTCAACAATGGCGGTGGAGAACATGGTCCACTCGGACTCAATATCTCCAACCTCCCTCGGGATCCAGTCAAAGCTCTGCCGGAGGTGGGAGTTAAAGATCTCTCTGACAGGAGACTCGGCCAGACGTTCCCAGCAGACCCTTACAGTACGCTTGGGCCTGCCGAGTCTGTCCAGCTTCCTCCCCCGCCATCGGATCCAACTCACAACCAGGTGGTGATCAGTTGACAGCTCCGCCCCTCTCTTCACCCGAGTGTCCAAGACATATGGCCGCAGGTCAGATGAAACGACAACAAAGTCGATCATCGACCTGCGGCCTAGGGTGTCCTGGTGCCACGTGCACTGATGGACACCCTTATGCTTGAACATGGTGTTCGTTATGGACAAACTGTGACTAGCACAGAAGTCCAATAACTGAACACCGCTCGGGTTCAGATCAGGGGGGCCGTTCCTCCCAATCACGCCCCTCCAGGTGTCACTGTCGTTGCCCACGTGGGCGTTGAAGTCCCCCAGTAGAACGATAGAGTCCCCAGTCGGAGCACTTTCCAGCACCCCTCCCAGAGACTCCAAGAAGGTCGGGTACTCTGCACTGCCGTTCGGCCCGTAGGCACAAACAACAGTGAGAGACCTATCCCCGACCCGTAGGCGCAGGGAAACGACCCTCTCGTTCACCGGGGTAAACTCCAACACATGGCGGCAGAGCTGGGGAGCTATAAGCAAACCCACACCAGCCCGCCGCCTCTCACCATGGGCAACTCCAGAGTGGTGAAGAGTCCATCCTCTCTCAAGGAGTGTGGTTCCAGAGCCCAAGCCGTGCGTAGAGGTGATCCCGACTACCTCTAGTCGGAACCTCTCAACCTCACGCACCATCTCAGGCTCCTTCCCCGCCAGCGAGGTGACATTCCACGTCCCTAGAGCTAGTTTCCGTGTCCGGGGATCGGGTTGTCTAGGCCCCCGCCTTCGACTGCCGCCCGATCCTCTCTGCACCGGCCCCTTATGGTCCCTCCTGTGGGTGGTGAGCCCACGGGAGGGCGGCCCCATGTCGCTCGTTCGGGCTTGGCCCGGCCGGGCCCCATGGGGAAAGGCCCGGCCACCAGGCGCTCGCGAACGAGCCCCAACCCCGGGCCTGGCTCCAGGGTGTTTTGTTTTATGATTGTTATAATGATGATGTTATAACCTACCAGTCGAAAATTATATATTATTTCAAATGTTGCCCTACCACTTCCACATTTGATTGACGTAATCAACCGATCATCAAGGCTTTAATTTGAATCAGGTATGTGAGTGCTAGGGCAAAAACAAAAAAGTGCATCCCATTGGGTCCCCAGGACCAGGATTGAGAAACACTGCCATAAGAAATAAGAGAAATGTGTTTTGCCTGCTCACTCATGTTCTCTTTAAAAATGGTACACACATTACAAATTCTCCAAGGGTATGCAAACTTTTGAGCACAACTGTAAAAACATTAACCAGTGTCTGGTCTTTCAGGAAGGGATTATCAGACAAAAGAAGTACATACATTATAAGACAATAATGTATGCGATGGTTTGCAACAGGATATGATGGAAACTTTAGCAGGTTTTGACCAGTTTCCTTATACTGTTATAAATAAAAGGCAGATCCTTTCTAGTTTCAAATTTTGGATCAAAGTAGAACCCTTCTAGGTTCCATACAAAAATCTTTCCACAGAGGGACTCAAAGCGTTCTCGTATGGAAACAGCCGTTTCAAGCCATTTGGAAGACTTTTGAGTTAAATACGAAAAAAAACAGAATGCAATGATGTGCAAATCATTTATCCCTATATTTAATTGAAAACAGTACAAAAACCACACATCAAATGTGGAAACTGAGACATTTTATTGTTTTTGGAAAAATACATGACCATTTTAAATTTTATTCAAAATGGACATGCCAGTAACACATTTAAAAAAAGTTGGTACAGGGCCATGTTTACCACTGTGTTGCATCACCTCTATTAACAATAGTCTAAGCGTTTGGGAACTGAGGAGACCATTTGCTGTTGTTTTAAGAGTGAAATGTATTTCTATTCTTGCTTGATATACGGTATGATTTCAGCTGCTCAATAGTTCAGGGTCTCCTTTGTCATATATTTGGTTTCATAATACGCCAAATGTTTTCAATGGGTGACAGGTCTGGACTGCTGGCAGGACAGTTTAGCACCCAGACACTTTTACTATGAAGCAATGCTGTTGTAATATGTGCAGAATGTGGTTTGGCATTGTCTTGCTGAAATAATTCAACAATTAAAACTTCCCTGAAAAAGACATTGTCTGGGTGGCAGCATATGTTGCTACAAAACCAGTATATATTGTTCAGCGTTAATGGTGCTTTCACAGATGGGCAAGTCACCCATGCCATGTGCACTAATGCAACCCCATTTAATCACGATTGCTGGCTTTTGAACTGTGCACTGCTAACAAGCTGGATGGTCCCTCTCCTCTTTAGTCCGGAGGGCATGATTCCCAAAAATGGATTTCAAATTTTGATTTGTCAAACCACAGGACAGTTTGGCACTTCGCCTCAGACCATCTTATATGAGCTTGGGCCCAGAGAAGGTGGCGGCGGTTCTGGATCTTGTTTATATATGGTTTCTACTTGGCATGGTAGAGTTTTAACTTGCATTTGTGGATGCAGCGACCAAGCATTTCTGTTTTTAAAACAGTGCTGCATGAGGGCCCAAAGATCACGGCCATCCAATACTGGTTTTCGGCCTTGTCTCTTGCATAAAGAAATTTCTCTGAATCTTTTAATTATATTATGTACTGTAGATGATGAGATCTCCAAACTCTTTGCAATTTTATGTTGAGAAACATTATTTTAAAATTGTTGAACTATTTGCTGGCGTAGTTTATCACAGAGTGGTGAACCCCTCCCCATCCTCACTTCTGACAGACCCATCCCCTTTGGAATGATCTTTTAATACCCAATCATGTTGCTGACCTGTTGTCAATTGACATGCTTGAGATGTTGTCTTTGTACTATATTTCTGTTGAATACAATGTTTAAATGATTTGCACATCATTGCATTCTGTTTTCTTTAAATTTTATGGAGCGTCCCAATATTTTAGGAATAGGGGTTGTACTAGTCGGACTGTTATTTGTGAAGTAATCTCATTACCTGACTTCTCTTACATCCTTTTCAACAGATTAATGAATACATCCTCCTGTCCCCCTTTTATCCAATTCACTTCATGCCTTCTATACTAAAAAAGGATTCTATAAAAGGTTCTGGAGGGCTTTAGGTGAAGCTGTTAACAGTAAAAGAAACAGGTGGTCCTTGAGGTGACAGCAGTGGCTATTTAGAGCATAGGTCTTCAACACTCTCCTGGGGACCCCTCAGCCATCTCCCAGTTTAGTTTTTGCCCTGAAATAGCCCACCTGATTCAACAGGTAAGGGCTTGTTAATTAGTTAAAAAGTTGATTCAGGTGTGCTAGCTCTGGGATACATCTAATAAATGGAATGGCTGAGGGGTCCCCAGGAGAGGGTTGAAGACCTATGCTTTCAAGAGTAAAGGATTTCCTAACTAATTGACTTAAAACATGCACAATCCCATTATTTCTAAAGCTTGCTTGTGACAAATTAGGGTTCCTTTCTTGCTCTGAAAATAAATATAAATGTTTTATGTTCTACATTTAAATAGATAATAAATGGAAAAAAACTGGATGAATAAAAACAGAAAGCAAAACAAAAATAATAGCAATGAGATGCCATTAAAGCAAGATTAGCATCCATTTTGGGAATAGCATTGTTTGTAATGGCCTAGTGGTTAGTTTGGTGGCCTAGGTCCAATCCCACATGCAACAATTCAAATATCCACAGCCCATGAAAAGAAAGTTGTCAAATTACTACTTTTCGGGGTGTTATAGTGAAGAAAATGTACGTTGGTGTGAAAAGATGTGTAGATGTGCAGTATAAGGTTTACTAGCCATTTCTATAAAATGTCGTATTTCACATTTGTGTAATTATAATGGTTTGCACAACTGCCTTAACGCAGTTGACCTGAGTTTGAATCTCCACTGATCCTTGTCTTCTCCATTGGTCTCTATTGAGCTCAAAACAATTAATGCTTCTTTAAATACATATTATGAACAAGGATTAGTTTCATTCCATATACAAATGAGAATGTGCTGTGGTTTGAAAATCCCTGATTAAGCTCTTATTTTTATATATTACTAACAATATTCTGTATGTGTATAAACAGCTGCGGAAAACATTAAGAGACAACTGCAACTTTTTCTTCCCTTTCCAAAAAAGTAAAAAAGGAAGGTTTTGAGTGAGGAACAGAAGGATTAAAATGAAGAGACCACTGCAAACTGAACACTTCTGTTCCTCACTCAAAACTTTCCTTTTCAACTTTTTTGGAAAGGGAAGAAAAAGGTGTAGCAGTCTCTTAATTTTTTCTGGAAGCTCTGTGTGTGTATATAAATGTGTGTGATAAATACACACACACACACACACACACACACACACACACACACACACACACACACACACACACACACACACACACACACACACACACACACACACACACACACACACACACACACACACACACACACACACACACACACACACACACAGAGGAGTTTTTATTTGTAGTAGATGGTGCCAATCCACTTTGTTTAATATGCAATAAAACCTGCTATGGTTTCAAACATAGCAATTTGAAACACCATATCCGAACAACATTCGAAATTCTATGATGCATACCTGCCTGGGACTAACGTAAGAAAAAAAAAGGTTTAGGTAGAGCAAACATTTTCTGATGCAGAGTTGGTAAAGGAAGGTTTTTTGACTACAGCTGATATATTGTATTTTGACTTTAAAAACAAGGATTCGATTATAAAGCAAATCTGAGGGCTGCAGTTATTGGTTTCAACCATAATGAGGCGAATTGAAGACATTGGTAAAGACATAAGTAACCGGTTAATAGTGGATCTATCCACTGCACCATATTTCAGCATTGCAGTGGACACAAGCACAGATGTGTGATGTTGCTCAGTTGTGTGTGTGGGCCAGGTTCCCAAAAGAGGATTTGTTCAGGGAAGAAATGTTATGCTTTTTGCCTTGCAAGGCCAAACTAGAGGAGAGAACATCCTGAATGCACTTCAAGGGAAAGAGAAGGGACTTATTGGTCTGATGAGGAAAAGATAATATATTTCTCAACTTCATTGTTTCAACAGTTCCGCCTGCTCCTAGAGGTATGGTGACTTAGTGTTGCACAACAAAGTGAGATGAGTTCTTTTACAGCAAAGCAAGAAATGAGCCAGAGTTGGAAAACCCAAGAGGATAAATCGGGCTGGCTTTTCTGACTGACATTACATGCCACCTGAACACACTGAACCTTTAGCTCCAAGGAAGACAGAAACATCCAGCTAACATGCTACGTGTGGTCCAAGCATACCAAACCAAAATAACAACACTGTACATACCTGAAAAAGAGTTTGTTCACATTCCAAAATTAAGAGCTGTCATGAAAGATGACCCAGAACAATTGCAGCACTTTAACCACAATACATTTGTGGAAGTGTTGGAGGAGCTAAGGGGAGAATTTGAGTCCAGATTCCAGGATATGATGGAATATAAAGAGATTTTCAATTTAATTGATAACCCTTTTTATGTGGCTATGTCCTCTCTGACCCCAGCCATCACACAACTCTACCCTGCTGATCGTGCTGCACTGGAGAGTGAAATAATTGAACTACAGGCTAATGTCACTGAAAGCTGAACTCTTCTGGAGCACGGTCTCCAAGTCACACTTTCCTACTGTGAAACAGTGTAAAGGGTAATGTCCTTTTTGTCAGCACATATACATGTGAATCGACATTTTCTACAATGAACATTATAATGAGGAAACAGAGAAACAGACTGACCAATACACACCTGGACTGCCTTACAAGGATTGCCACAACTGACTACAAATATAACCTGAAGACTGTCAGGCAAATGCATTCACACTTCCTTTCATCTCACCATTAAGGTAAACCTATTATATATTTTACTGGTATTGGCTGCTTCTGACCATTATCTGTATTGTATACTGCTTAATGACTATGAATAATTGAAGTGTAGTAGGCCTGTATGGGTTATGTATTGTGGCATAGGAAGACAGACAGACATTAGCTAAAAATAAGTGTGGCTGTCTGTTGGTACGAAAGTAACACTTCTTGTCCCGATTTGAATGCTATCTACCTTTTTAATGTCATAGTGTGGTCTTGAAACAATTACAATCAGGAAATAAAGTTATAAACACTGTTTGAGCTAAATGTGAGTAAATAATAGCGCAGTTTTACCAGCCATTGTTACGTTACTTGTAGCTAGACATGCTAATGGTGCGTTCTAAACAAGAAGTTCTAATCACACCAGTGTGATCGTACACTTCAGGGACCACTCTAGCCTGATCACACTGGTGTGACCGTACGCGTCAAACGGTTAACAAATGTGGCTTACGGTTCCAGAATGTTAAATCCCCAGACAATAAATAAGTGTTGTGTCAGCGGTAAGTTGTTTGGTGTTCAACAAAAGGGTGCCAGGGTTCCATGTTTTACAATGTTCGTGTAACATGGTGTTTTTCCACAAGCACAGAGTTACACGTGAGAGACATGCTTTTTGTGTAAGATATAAAGAAAGGGTGTAGGGACTTACGATTTTGGAGAGTTTCAGTCAATTTTTATTTTAACAGGAGATGGGCCTTAAGATGATATCTGCCCTGTAGTAATGGCCCCTTAATAACCACTATTACAAACTGTAGTATATGCAGGTCGAAAATCTTCCCGTGTTTCATGGTTTGAAGTCCAACACAGCATTACAGAGAACTAACATCGCATGAGCAATGCTATTATTTTGAAGGAATAGTCAAGGCCAGGGCCAACCACACAGTATGCAAAGGTGGATTGTGTCGCGGTTTGGGTTTTAAAATATTGTTATAAATAAAAACATGGATTTAGGCACATGTGTATGTATGAGCAATGCTGAGTTTTGTTATAAAAATTGTTGTTTTAAGTAAGCATGAACTTTTAAGTTGCATTATACGGCAAAACGTTACAATGTTACCCACCAGGTAGCGTATAAATTTGCATGAACAACGGCGAATCGTTGACATGTCAGGATATGTTATTTCAGGTAATTAAAACATTCGTAAAGGCGTCTTTTGAAATTGTACAACGGGGATCAACGCGAGATTGTTTTCCACACATTTTTAGAAATTTTTAATAATAGGCAACGTTGATTAAAAAAAAAAATACTTGTAGTATCTGCATTCTCATAATGACCAACTCTTGAAATCAGATTTTTGATTGCTGTATTACGGTCTTGCGTTTGTTAAATGTTGAACAGATTAATGGCGATATGGTGACAATCGGCAGCGTTTATATATAAGCAGATTAGTTTATCGTTAATATATAAAATTATAAGACGTGATGTCACGGCTGAGCCGCGAAAACGAACGACAATGGCGGTTCTACCAGACAGGATGTATCAATATATTTGGTTGTCAAACGGCAACAATAATCAGAACTAAATAGTTACATTTTATCCAGATTTTCTATCATAGCAGCCTGTATAGTTCTAACACAATTTGAATCTAACGTGTAGAACGATGACATGTAACCAATGACAAAGTTAAGAGGCGTGACTTGCTGGAGGCGCCCCGGCTGCGATGTGAAGACAGTAATTAAACCGCAGCATCCACAGAAGTCAGCTGTTGTTTCAAGAGCGGAGTATATCGTTTCTGTTGTAAGTACAAGTTATTTTATTTGAAGTAATTTATTTGAATTGTGCTGCAATTACAAACGCTAACAAACAAGACATTTGAACTTTTTAAGAATTTGTAAATAAATTTTACGATTGCGCAATCCATGCATTTTTACCTGTCTTTCATATTACCTGTTCAAATCTCCGTTTTAGGTTGAGCGGAATTAAACACCCGCCGTGTTTGGTAAACACATTTTTGGGCCTTCAAATCTTGGTAAGTAGACATTTGACATTATTTTTAATCAGATTTAATTACCTGTATACGCTTGTTAATCCTATTTGCATTTAGACCAAATGAACTGCATCTGTGTAATATGTGTTTTTGTGTAATATTTACAGAAATGTTTAGGCTTGTTCTAAAGTGTTATTAACTATTGACTATGCATACAGCTGAACCTTGGTACAACATTCTTTATTCCAACAGATTGAGGACAGCCCAGTGATGATACAGAGTACAGACACCCTACCTTGTGGCTGCACAGCATGAGGGGATTTTTGTTTCATTGTTTTCTTTCATGCTTGAAAGCTGAAGGTAATACCGTCAACCCATCAACTGTGCTGTATGTAAATGTGAGTTAGAATATTTTAACCTGAATAGTGTATCGTTGTTTACACGTTAAGCAAGATAAATGGCGAAAGATAAAGCTAACAACAGACCAGACACGGAACAGCCAACAACCTCTACACATAATCTATCGACCACACCCCAAAATACAAATGAACCAAACATTACTTTGTTGCACAGCGATGCACACAATAAGCCTCAAATGCAATGCTTGTTAACCGAGCTTAGTAGCCCCCATTTTTCACACAATCTAGTTGACTCTCCTTCGAGCTCTCTGATGCAAACTCAATGCAGTGATGGCGATGTTAGAGTTATACAACGTAATGCATTTGACAATGTTGAATTACGACAGTTGATACATTTACAAAATACTGGTGAAGTTGGTGATTTTGGCACATTCTACGCAAATATTATGGCAGGCTTGGATACTTTGATTGTTAGAGCTTCAGACTTTGTACACAGGCCTGGTGATCGTCTGCAGATTGAGTTGATTGGTGAATCTCTGATAGACCCCAGAGCGGAAGAATATAATGAACACACGTTTGGTAATTTACTTGAAAGTGTTAAACAGAGTAATGCAGAGATTATGATTGATGAATCACTAGAACTGGTGGTACAAATTGTCAAAAACCGTGAGGGTGGTGCCCCGCGACGTAAAGCTCAAACACTGTTGATAGAGCAAATTATCAATAAAAAAAGAAGGCATTTATATGTGGCTGTGAATAATGATTCTACATGTTTTTCTGTTTGTTTGATGGGTATGTTGAACCCGCAGTACACACATCCTGAGGCCCTGGTTAGTGGTCGTGAGTTACATACGGGCGCTGGTTTAGCTTTAGATGATTGTGTGGCATTCACAGATATTGTTCGGTTTGAAGAAATGACAGGGTGTAAAAATTCTTTCACCGAACACGGGATGGTCACTTTACCAAGTTTCAAAACAGCGAGGACACCCACCCTAGAACCGTCTTTATGTACTTACACGATAACCACTTCTATGGTATCATGAATCTGAAGGGTTTTCTGGGTGTGTCTTATGTTTGTGACTGGTGCTATACCGGTTTCAACACCCGTGGTGATCATGGTTGTAAACATAGCTGTAGTGTCTGTCTTCATGAAGATTGTCATACCCACACCCGTAACACAAAGCAGTGCCTTGACTGTAAACGGACTGTTATTCAGATTTTTGTTATAGCCAGCATAAACGCTTGAAGCACCACAAAAGTGTGGATCGTTGGGTTAGCAGGTGTGACCAGAAGAAATATTGTGTCGATTGCGGCCGTTATTACAATGTTGGTATTACCAACTATAAAGCACACAGGTGCATGGTTAACATGTGCCCCAATTGTAACGTGGATTTGACGGTTGAAATTAATCATCAGTGTTTTATAAAACCCTCCAAGCCCGAGGACCCCAGTGAGCGCTACATATTTTATGATTTTGAGACAATTGCCAATCCGGTGAATGGTGTACACACTGCAAATGTTGTGTGCGCGATAAGCTTTGATAGCGAGACGTGGTGTTCAGCCGGAGATGGTTGTGTTGCTGCTTTTTTTCAAAAGTTTAGGCAACCGAAATATAATGACTACACATTTATAGCACACAACTCTCAAGGTTTCGATGGTTACATCTTGATGCAATACCTTGCTAACAATGGTATTGGCGTGACACTTATTGCTAATGGTAGCAAGCTCATGATTTTTACAGACAGCACATTCAATCAGAGATACATTGATAGTCATTGCTTCCTACCTATGAAGCTGTCGGCCTTGCCACGTGCTATGGGTTTTAAGGATTAGAAAAAAGGCTACTTTCCTTACAAGTTTAACATCAAGGAGAATGAGAACTATGCTGGCCCCCATCTGGAACCGCATTACTATGGTGTGAATACCATGATGGCTAAAGAAAAATATTAGTTTTTGCAATGGTATGCAACTGTTTCCACAGACCCCTTTATCATGCAGGATGAAATAAATGCTTACTGCGTGAATGATGTGGTCATCTTGAGAGAGGGTTGTGTGCACTACAGACTCAAGTTCCTGGAGTGTGGTGGTGTTGACCCATTCCGGTCAATTACGATTGCTTCGGCTTGCACGAAAGTCTATTGCAACAGATTCCTCACCAAGGACACCATTGCATTGGTCCCCTCAGACAACTACAAACGTTGTCAGAAGACATTCATGAAGTCCCACCCTACAAACCGGATGTCCCGCCCACCTGTCACATCAATATGGAAGCCCCGCCCTCCAGGGCCATAAATCACCTTTCTGACACATTATACCCTACATTAACTACTAACCTTCACCTTCCATTCATGGTAAGTAGACAAACAGTACAACTCAGAACCTAAGTATGTGGCTCTCCACAAATGTTTTAAGGCATAAACAGAAAATAACTAAATATCAAAAGATGACAATGATTTTAACCCTTTGGCGTGTACGATCACACCGGTGTGATCAATCTAGAGTGGTCCCTGAAGCGTACGATCACACCGGTGTGATTAGAACGTCATGTTTAGAACGCACCATTAGCATGCCTAGCTACAAGTACAAGTAACGTTACAATGGCTGGTCAGACCGCGCTGTTATTTACTCACATTTAGCTCAAACAGTGTTTATAACTTTATTTCCTGATTGTAATTGTTTCAAGACCATACTATGATATTAACCAGGTAGAAAGCATTCAAATCGGGACAAGAAGTGTTACTTATGTACCAACAGACAGCCAACTCTAATACACAAAACATGAATTATATTAGCGACTACTACCGATCAAAACCATTGCAAAAACTTTCTAGAAGTTACGTTACCCGTTGTATGCATTTTATATAGTTTATTCATTTTCACTGCACTGAATTACTGGTCACAATTTGTTAGCTAGCGGGCAGCTGACGTTTGCTAGCGGTTAGCTGACGTTTTCTAGCTAGCTACAGCTATAAATCAACCAACTTTTGCAGCTCTTAGAATTCGAGTCAACGAAAGAAGCTTGCAATGTATGTAGTGTTCCTTACCTAGCAAGGTGACTGTTCAAATGCTGGCGTGAGTTCAAATGCTGGAGAGTACTGAAGTCACGTACTGAAGTCACGCGCTGGGGGGGTCGGTAAGGAATATTTGAAATACTGTTGCCTCAAGATTTCTTTAGCTGGAAATTTGGTCAATTTAGTACCACTCACCCTTCACTGACGACTGAACGCGACCACAATATTGAGACTCAGTTTCATTTCTAAAGAATGGAAAACAATTATCTTGGACCATTGATGTAGGAATTTTTTTTGGAGGACTGGAGAACCTCATTAATTGCATTCGCCTGGTGTCCCATTAATTGCATTCGCCTGGTGGCTTGGAGTTTGAGGGTCCTAGATAATGGGTCCAATATCTGCAAACGAACAATCAATCAGAGTGAAACTTAAAACACTACACAAGATGTCAGTGATAATCGATATAGGAAAGTGATAATGTCTCAAATAGTTGGTAGAGAGCATCAAGGCTATTTTCTCTTATAGGCTTCATGGGAATTATGTAATTGTTAATCATTAGTTTCTAAATTGCATTTAGTTTACTAGGGTCAGTCTCAAATATATACAGATTATTTTGAATATAAGAAATGCATCCTGTAGTTTCTCTTGCATTGAATATTAGGAGGACCTGACATTTTTGACCTCTTCTTTAGACTAGGGGCCTGATGACACCCAGCTGCCCCAGTCAAGGTCCATCTGTGTGTTGGCTTTATGAAACAGATTTGATTGATTCATTGATTACAGTTATACTACGGCAAGAGAAAAATGTTTTGTTTAATTTACACATATAATCAAATCGGAGAACTAAAAAGGAGTTATCATTAACACCACAAATGACTAATATGGGATATAGAAAGAACCGTTAAATAAAGGTTTCATTTAGAATTGATATAAATATAGACAACCATTTTTGTCAGGAACGAATTTCAGATCTCACTATCTATAAAAATTAGGGTCTACATAGAACCCTTATAGGATCTAATGAGAACCCTTTGGATAAGGTTCTGCTATGAACCAATGTCAGATCTTGCTAGAACCAAATAATGGGCTGTTTGTAGAGTGTACTCTTTTGTTCTCTCTCCACTGAGCCATGATTCAGTTAGTATCCTTAGCCCTTGTGCAGTGCTTCAGGGTCAAATCAAACTAAATTTGTCACATGCTTCATAAAAAACTGGTGTAGACAACTGTGAAAAGCTATTTATGAGAGTACTGCCTTTCACATGGCCTCAAACTGCTCTTAAATGAAGAATAATTCCTGGCCTTGAAAGAGTTTGCTCTAAGCCAGAGAGTGAGCTTTCTCCTCATCTGGAAGCACATCCACTGAAAAGTGGTAATCCTACCAATACATAGTTACATGTTTAGATTACAGGCTGTCCTTCAAAGTTATATGAACAGTGTAATCTTTTGAGGAAGCTTAAACTCAAATTAGGTTTTTCTTTTCCTAATATGGCTTGCATCCTGTTCAAAGCTTAAAAAAAGAAGCTTGGTCAAGATGCTCCCACAACAGCTCAGTTGGGTTGAGATCCGGGGACTCTGCTGGCCACTCCATTATACATAGAATATCAGCTGACTGCTTCTTCCCTAAATAGTTATTGCATGGTTTGGAGCTGTGCTTTGGGTCATTAAAGAGTATGGCACAATGTATGGCACAGGGTATGGCATGGTGCCGCAAAACTCCTCAAACTTCAATTTGTCTGTCCATAACACTTTTTTCCTAATCTTCCTCTGTCCAGTCTCTGTGTTGTTTTGCCCACCTAAATATTCTCTTTTCACTGACCAGCCTGAGATATGGCTTTTTTTGTGCATCACTACAGAAGGCCAACATCCCAGAGTTGCCTCTTCACGGTTGACGTTAAGACTGGTGTTTTGAGGGTACTATTCAATGAAGCTGCCAGTTGAGGACCTGTGAAGCATCGGTTTCTCAAACTAGACATTCAAGTATTTGTCCTCTTGCTCAGTTGTGCACTGGAGCCTCCCACTCCGCTTTCTATTCTATTCCACTCTTCTTTCTGTTGTGTTGTCCTGTGAAGAGAGTAGTAAAAAGCATTGTATTACCTCTTCAGTTTCTTGGAAATTTCTAGGATGTGATTTCGCAGAATAAAAATAGACTGACGAATTTCAGAAGAAAGTTTTGTGTCTGGCCATTTTGAGCCTATAATCAAACCAACAATTGCTGATGCTTCAGATACTCAACTAAACTAATGAAGGTGGCCACTTTAATTGCAAAAAGTGTTATCCAATTATTAATTAGCCTTTTAAAATGATAAACTTGGATTAGCAAAGATAGAATATACAATAAACATTAGCAGTGAGTGTGTGTGTGTGTGTGTGTGTGTGCGCGTAGTGCCGTTACACAGGAGCAATGTTGCCATCTGTCAAAAAGAAGATACCGAGCAGCAACATCAAGGATGTTTGACTCGGTGTGCGCATGCGTGCGTGCGTGCGTGCGTGCACTTTCAGTCACTGCGTGTCCATGCATCTCTAGCGAGGTACAGTAGCTAGGTACTTACCTGTCTACCTGCCAAACTTTTTCGAATTTACTCTATATAAACTAACTGGTCAAAATTCTATTTTAAGAGTTTTACCATCGCAATATTTATCTGTTGACCTCTTACCCAACTTTTCTACACCGGGACTCTTTTTGGACATAATTAACAGAACTACTCACCCCTGAACACCCGAGGCTAAGTATCATTACAATGCCGTATCACTGCAATTGTTGTAGCAACAACACGGAGGAGAATGTTCGTCTTAAGTTAAAGATAGCAGAGTTAGAGGCTCGGCTTCTGACGCAAATGCCAGGCAAGGATTATGCTAGTGTAGAAATAGAAAAATCTGCGTCAGTGCCACCAGGTAGAAACGATAGTTTTGTTAGCCCCCCGGCACAGCTCCTGCAGCCGGGCAATAACTTTCTCTTGGTCACTGGGAAGAAATGCCGTTGACCAGTTAAACCTGAATCGTTGCTAAATCCAACGGAGACTTTGAACAGGTTTTCCCCACTGGAGTCGGAGTTAAGGCCCGAGCCGTCTTCGGAGGGGAATGATCGGCAGGCATGTTCTACCGGTGGCCTTGAAAAACTAAAAACCTTAGTCATCGGCGATTCCATTACACGCAGTATTAGACTAAAGAATCAGCCGGCGATCGTACATTGTTTACCGGGGGGCAGAGCCACCGACGTAGCCGCAAATCTGGGGTTGGTGCTAGCGCAGTCTAAAACTGGCAAGTATAGAGAGTACAGAGATATTGTTATTCACGTTGGCACCAACGATGTTAGGATGAAACAGTCAGAGGTTACGAAGCAGAACATAGCATCAGCGTGTAAACTAGCTAGAAAGATGTGTCGGCATCGAGTAATTGTCTCTGGCCCCCTCCCAGCTAGGGGTGATGACGAGCTCTACAGCAGACTTGCGCAACTCAATCGCTGGCTGAAAACAGGGCCCAACAGGAGGTAGAGTTTGTAGATAACTGGCCTTCTTTTTGGGACTTGTTCCCAGAAATAGGGCCAGGCCTGATCTGCTGAGGAGCGATGGACTCCATCCTAGCTGGAGTGGTGCTCTTCTTTTATCTAGGAACATTGACAGGAGTCTCACTCGTATAGCTTTAACATGAGATAGGGTGCAGGTCAGGCTGCAGGCTGTTAGCCAGCCTGCTAGCATAGTGGATTCTGTCAATAGCATAGCCAGAGTAGTTAGTACAGCTTTACCTATTGCCACTCTGACTTGTTCTAGGCTGAGAAAAGTTAAACAAGGTAGTGCTAACAAAAACAACCTTATTAAGATAAAGCCTTCCTCCACCTCGGTCAAAAATAAAAATGATTGTATCACTTTGCATCTCAAAATGGGACTCCTAAATATTAGATCCCTTGCTCCAAAGGCAGTTGCAGTAAATGAATTAATCTCTGATCATAAACTAGATGCTATTGGTTTATGTGAAACGTGGCTAAAGCCTAATGAATTCACTGCCTTAAATGAGGCCTCCCCTCCTGGTTATACTAGTGATCATATCCCTCGTGCATCCCGAAAAGGAGGGGGTGTTGCTAATATTTATGACAGTAAATATAAACTTACTCTCAAACATATCACTGAGTTTCATTCTTTCTAAGATTTACCCATGAAAGTTAACCAGGCCGATAAATCAATTTACATAGCTACTATTTATAGGCCCCCCGGGCCATACACATTGTTCCTCAATGAGTTTCCAGAATTCTTGTCTAACCTTGTAGTCATGGCAGATAGTATTCTAATTTTTGGCGATTTCAATATTCATATGGAAAACTCCAATGATCCTCTTCAAAAAGCCTTTGAAGCCATAATTGACTCAATGGGTTTCATCCAACATGCCTCAGGTCCAACACATTGCCACAATCATACCTTGGATTTAGTCCTGTCACGAGAAATAGATATTGTAGATCTAATCATTTACCCCCAAAATCCTGGATTATCGGATCATTGTCTTATTACATTTACTGTTAAAACAAGAAATACACTTGCCCCCCAAACAATGAGTTTCAAAAGCCGTACTATAAATTCTCGGACTACAAATAAATTCCTTGATATTCTTACAAGTTCGCTCATTAACGACAGAGTAAATAAATCTGTAAACGATCAAATCGAGGATCCATCCATCCATCTTCTTCCTCTTATCCGGGGCCGGGTCGCGGGGGCAGCAGTCTAAGCAGGGATGCCCAGACTTCCCTCTCCCCAGACACTTCCTCTAGCTCTTCCGGGGGGACACCAAGGCGTTCCCAGGCCAGCCGGGAGACATAGTCCCTCCAAGCGTGTCCTAGGTCTTCCCCGGGGTCTCCTCCCGGTGGGACGGGACCGGAACACCTTCCCAGGAAGGCGTTCCGGAGGCATCCGAAAAAGATGCCCAAGCCACCTCAGCTGACCCCTCTCGATGTGGAGGAGCAGCGGCTCTACTCTGAGCTCCTCCCGGGTGACAGAGCTTCTCACCCTATGTCTAAGGGATCGCCCGGCCACCCTGCGGAGAAAGCTCATTTCGGCCGCCTGTATCCGGGATCTTGTCCTTTCGGTCATGACCCAAAGCTCATGACCATAGGTGAGAGTAGGAACGTAGATTGACTGGTAAATCGAGAGCTTCGCCTTGCGGCTCAGCTCTTTCTTCACCACGACAGACCGATACATCGACTGCATTACTGCAGAAGCTGCACCGATCCGTCTGTCAATCTCCCGTTCCATCCTTCCCTCACTCGTGAACAAGACCCCTAGATACTTAAACTCCTCCACTTGAGGCAGGCACTCTCCACCAACCTGAAGTGGGCAAGCCACCCTTTTCCGACTGAGGATCTAAACTCAATACTGCGAAAAACATTAGACACAGTTGCACCACTAAAAACTTAGTGCTGCTTTTGACACTATTGATCACTCCCTTCTCTTAGAGAGACTGGAAACCCATATTGGGCTACGTGGACATGTTCTAGCCTGGTTTAAATCTTATTTATCTGAAAGATATCAGTTCGTTAGTGTGGATGGCATATCCTCTGACAACTCAAAGGTATGCTTTGGAGTTCCTCAAGGCTCGGTTCTGGGCCCATTATTGTTCTCACTATATATGCTCCCTCTGGGCGATGTAATCCGAAATCACAATATTAACTTTCACTGTTATGCTGATGACACACAGTTATATATTTCAATGAAGCATGGAGAAGCCCCTAAATTAGCTATTTTGGAAGCATGCGTTTCAGATATTAGGAAGTGGATGACAGAGAATTTCTTGCTCTTAAACTCAAATAAAACAGAAATGCTCCTTTTAGGACCCAAAAAACAAAGAGCGTTGTTAGCAGATCTCACAGTGAACCTCGACGGCTGCATGGTCATATCCCAAAAAAATGGTAAAAACCTTGGCGTTACCCTTGACCCTGACCTCTCCTTTGAAGAACAAATAAAATATGTCTCGAGTTGCTTATTTTCATCTTCGAAACATTGCAAAAATTAGAAACTTTCTATCAAAAACTGATGCAGAAAAATGTATCCATGCTTTTTCGTTACTTCTAGATTATATTACTGCAATGCTCTTCTCTCTGGTTATCCAGACAAATTAATAAATAAATAAACTTCAATTAGTGCTGCACACGGCTGCTAGAATCCTAACTAGAACAAACAAATTTGAATACCCCTGTCCTGGCGTCCTTACATTGGCTGCCTGTTAGGGTTAGGGCTGATTTTAAGGTTTTACTCTTGACCTATAAATCAATACATGGACTTGCTCCTACTTACCTTGCTGAAATGATCCAGCCATACATACCTACACGTAACCTTAGATCGCAAGATGCAGGCCTTTTAACTGTACCTAGAATTTCTAAACAAACAGTTGGCGGCAGGGCCTTTTCTCATAGAGCTCCACTCCTGTGGAACGATCTGCCAATTAAGATTAGAAATGCAAACTCAGTGCAAACTTTCAAGTGTCTACTAAAAACTCATCTTTACAGCACGGTTTATAATTAGGTGTAGCCTGGTCCGGGGGCGTGAAGGTGACCAGTAGGCTTGATACTGTCCACCCTTGCTGTCTTGCCAGGTGGGCTCTCGTCGCCACTGGGATGCCCTCCCTCCAATGCCTTTCGGGGGAAGAGTCACTGGCTTGTTGTTGACACTCTGTTGCGCACTTGTGCAATTGGGCTGTACGCTGCTAGCAATACTCGGCCCTCATTCAGGGGGGTTGCGGTTGGTGGGTGTCCCTTTGGTTGATGCCTGGCAATGTGGTTGGATTGATTTCCTACCTGTTGGGCCCTGTCCGGGGCCTCCCCTGGGTAGGGCCACAGTGTCACCGGACCCCCCCCGTCTCAGTTCCAAGGTGTTACGCTGCTATATTATTGTGCTGGGGGATATGAGGGATGTACTACTAACTTTTCTCAGTCTCCTCCAGTTTTAAATTTTAGGAGGAGATGAGGTCCTGGTCCACACCTGCGGATTACCTGGTTTGAGGGGCCCGTTGCTGTCCCTGTCCTTGTCCACCTGGTCATACTTCTGACCTAGTCTAAAATCAAATAGACTCTGGATTTAGCCCGGATAAATTTATTTATTATTCCAATTGGACTCTTAATATCTCACACGGCACAGCCAGAAGAGGACTGGTCACCCCTCTGAGCCTGGGTCCTCTCTAGGTTTCTTCCTAAAATTCGACCTTCTTGGAGTTTTTCCTAGCCACTGAAATTCAACACTACTGTTGTTTGCTCCTTGGGGTTTAAGGCCGGGTGTCTCTGTAAAGCACTTTGTGACAACTGCTGTTGTAAAAAGGGCTTTATAAATACATTTGATTGATCTCACAAAAGTAAGTACACCCCTCACATTTTTGTAAATATTTGATTTTACCTTTTCATATGACAACACTGAAGAAATGACACTGTACTACAATGTAAAGTAGTGAATGTACAGCTTGTATAACAGTGTAAATTTGCTGTCAACTCAAAATAACTCGACACACAGCCATTAATGTCTAAACGGCTGGCAACAAAAGTGAGTATACCCCTAAGTGAAAATGTCCAAATTGGGCCCAATTAGCCATTTTCCCTCCCCAGTGACATGTCTCATGTGTGAATGGGGAGCAGGTGTGTTAAATTTGGAGTCATCGCTGTCACACTCCCTCATACAGGTCACTGGAAGTTCAACATGGCACCTCATGGCAAAGAACTCTCTGAGGATCTGGAAAAAAAAAATTGTTGCTCTACATTAAGATGGCCTAGGCTATAAGAAGATTGCCAAGACCCTGACACTAAGCTGCAGCACGGTGGCCAAGACCATACAGCGGTTTAACAGGACAGGTTCCACTAAGAACAGGCCTTGCCATGGTTGACCAAAGTAGTTGAGTGCATGTGCTCAGCGTCATATCCAGAGGTTGTCTTTGGGAAATAGACGTATGAGTGCTGCCAGCATTGCTGCAGAGGTTAAAGGGGAGCCTGTCAGTGCTCAGACCATACGCTGCACATTGCATCAAATTGGTCTGAATGGCTGTCATCCCAGGAGGAAGCCTCTTCTAAAGATGATGTGCAAGAAAGCCTACAAACAGTTTGCTGAAGACAAGCAGACTAAGGACATGGATTCCTGGAACCATGTCCTGTGGTCTTATGAGACCAAGATAAACGTATTTGGTTCAGATGGTGTCAAGCGTGTGTGGTGGCAACCAGGTGAGGAGTACAAAGACAAGTGTGTCTTTCCTACAGTCAAGCATGGTGGTGGGAGTGGCATGGTCTGGAGCTGCATGAGTGCTACCAGCACTGGGGAGCTACAGTTCATTGAGGGAACCATGAATGCCAGCATGTACTGTGACATACTGAAACAGAGCATGATCCCTTCCCTTTGGAGACTGGGCTGCAGGGCAGTATTCCAACATAACGACCCCAAATACACATCAAAGACGACCACTGCCTTGCTAAAGAAGCTGAAGGTGATGGACTGGCCAAGCATGTCTCCAGACCTAAACCCTATTGAGCATCTGTGGGGCATCCTCAAACAGAAGGTGGAGGAGTGTAAGTTCTCTAACACCTACCAGCTCCGTGATGTCGTCATGGAGGAATGGAAGAGGACCCCAATGGCAACCGGTGAAGCTCTGGTGAAGTCCATGCCCAAGAGGGTTAAGGCAGTGCTGGAAAATAATGGTGGCCACACAAAATATTGACACTTTTCACTTAGGGGTGTACTCACTTTTGTTGCCAGCGGTTTAGACATTAATGGCTGTGTGTTGATTTATTTTGAGGGACAGCAAATTTACACTGTTATACAAGCTGTAAACTCACTACTTAACATTGTAGCAAAGTGTCATTTCTTCAGTGTTGAAAAGGTATAATCAAATATTTACATAAATATGAGGGGTGTACTCACTTTTGTGAGATACTGTATGTGTACCCAAAAGCACATCTGTAAACAAACTTTTTCCCACAACACCAACACAAGCAAATGTTAGTAAGACTTGAATGTAGAGTATCACTGTCCAATCAATCAAATGTATTTATAAAACCATTTTTACATCAGCAGTTGTCAATGTGCTTTCACAAAACACCCAGTCTTTGAGGACCGAAACCTTTCGGGTTTTTTAATTCTACCTGGTGGTTTATGGCATTCAGCTGGTGTCCCAGGTCTGTGTCAGTCACTGGCAAGAAGGAGAAGATAAACTGATATTTTTCAAGCCCATCAGTACACAAATTGTACAGCCCTGGGCTACAGGTTTCTTTTGTTTAATGACAATTGAGAACCAATTCTAATTTTCAATGACAACCTAGCCACAATATTTCAGTTACATGAAGACAAGACAAAGAACCACATGAATACCATAGACACAAAAACAAAATGACACTAAAAAAAAACAAGATGCCTAGAGATAGCTTTAACAATGCGGCAGGTGCTGAATCAGATTGTTTATTTAAATTTGAAGGAAAGAGTGAGGTGTGATGAAATTGTCATTTCTCCCAGTCAGTGTCATCTGTGAATTTAAATTAATGACGACAAAAGGAAGAGTAGGCTTTAGGTGACATCTCAAAGTGAAAGATCAATAGCAACCTGGGTTGTGTTAGGAGTAGCAGATGTTATTCCAAAAGGGACTTGTCTGGTGAGGGCCAGTTAACCAGAGTGTAAAGGTCACAGTGATGAGTATTAAAAGGGACCGTTGTTGACAAAACAGATGGGAGTGTGGTAAATTACATCTAATTTACTGTGGAGATTTTTAGTGGCAGGTCTATAGTTGTACATAAAGGGTTGGAGAGGGCCAGATACGGATGAGTAGTTACTAGCTAATGTATGCATTTGTGCATGAGCATACACAAAGAAAATGCATCTGACCAGCTTTCGGCTATGTCTTCCTTCTGTAGATTGAAATCACGCTGCTTGGCTTGGCAACTGTGGTTAACCTACTGCAGAGCCAGAAGGAGAGTCTTATACAACCAGATGCTCCATCCATCTCTTCAAACAGAGAAACACATTCAAAGTATCACCAAATCATCACAGCAGCCTTCCAGCTCTCCTTAGCTAGTGCACAAAGGATGCTGGAACACACAAAGCAGCTGACAACCTCTCTCTATTGTCATAATCAGCATATTGCATCTTCAGCTCTGAATAGGCCCCTGTTGAAAGGCACTTTTGATATCTGGGCTCAACACTGAGGAACGTTACACATGAGAAACACTATACACATGAGAAACACTTTTTAGAAATGTGATTTCTGGCAATAGCATAAAGGGTCGATGAGGAGCAACACACATGGTTTAGTCTCTGAGAAGAGGATAGAGATTATACAGTGACAGGCTGACTATGGAAATGTCTTACTAAAGTATTAGAATAGATAAGTCATGCAGGATGTGTGCGCATGTGTGTGTATAAACACCAATGTGCAAGGAAGAAGCACACAGCTTTACCAATCATAAAATGTCTGTTCAGAGAAATATTGTACAGTTTTCTACTAGTTCATATTTCAACTGTATTGCCTGTGGGAGACCACCAGGCACTCTGAGCCTTCACTCCTTATATAATGACATAAATGGACATGCTAATTATCATAACACTTCAATTCTCCCTCTTCATCAAGCCTTTAGAATGTTCCAGCTAACAACATGTTTCTTTGTAGCCTTTTGAACATAACTTTTAAAAGGCCTGTAGAAAACACAAATGTTCCTTAAGGGTTTCCCAACTGTCCGCTATGAAACCAGCTTTGTTTTCAGCTAAAAGTATGGTTCCAGAGAGAACACTACATGCATCAAAAGGGCATAACCAAAAAGGCGTTTAAAGAGTTAGCCAACAAGAAAGTCTAAAGAACCCTCATGGAAGACTTTGTGTCGTAACTGTGATTTAAATTAGTCAGTGAAATCTTTATACATTTGTCTTCACTGACAAAATGCTCCCGCAGAGAGCCAGCTAGCTTCTGCGTCCCAATGCGTTGCAAAGCTGCGACACACCCACTCCAATCTGTGCTCCCACGAGACCTTGACACTGTTTGAAAAGTCCCATTGAAAGTAATTATTTACTCGTGGGAAGAAACATTGTAGCAGTCATCATTTGGTACCACTATGGCAATCAATGGTATGCAGCATAAAGCATTCCAAAATACTTTACTGGGGTCGATTGCACTATACGTAGGTCGAAAATTATTGAGTCAGTATGCCGACCATCATTTGAACACTCGGTTGCATGTGTTTAACCTGAGATAATCAGAGCACAAATCATGACATGTTCTGCGGTAGCAGCTTCCGTGGCACGCTTTTCCAAGGCAAGCAAATATTTATTATGATGTAAATATATCGCAGTTTAAGCCTTTATAAACGTATAGTCATATGTGCGTTCAAACCGCAGCCGACCAACGCAAACTCAAACAAGTTCAGAGCAAGAAAAAACTCCTTTAGTCTATGACGTCAGCCTGGTTCGGAGACAATATCAGTGCATTTATTGGACACCAACTTCAGCAACACTTTCTCTTTCCCGTCCGAGATCCAGCTGCTCAGATGAACTAAAACGGTGACTACTGATGATAGAAGATACACAGAGAGAACAGAGGACAAACTTACTTGAAGGTAAGGATGCATAATGGTCTGTATGATTTGTGGCTTGTGTTGTCCGCCATCCTTTTGCCCCAAAAGTCGTTGGTGAAAATGTTACGCAAGCTGGACCCGGGCCGGACGTCGGGGTTGTTGCTGATAGCCCACACATCGTCGTGGACAAACTCCCCGTGCACAGAGTTGCCGTAGCACAACGCGCAGAGAGCCAGCAGCACCGCATATCGACCTGCTCCTCTCCCCGCTTCTAACGGGATCGACGACAAGCGGAGCGGGCCAGGGGTCTTCTCTCGTCTGTGCATTGTCATGTCGGCCCTCGTTTTGCAACGATCGGCTTGGAGCAAGGGGAAACCCGGGGTGAGTTTGGAGCCATCTCCGTTCCGCTAGATAGACAGGTAGCGACTGCGTAACCTACTGTGGGAAGTGGGGATTGACTGAGGAACCGCAGTCAACGAGCAGAGAAGCCTCCTACTGACGCATGCGCACAACCAGACACCGTTCTCCCCGAGCCAGAGATTCATTAGCACCACCTAGGCCCCAGACCGAAAATCAATAGCGCGCGGTGCTGTAATTCAGCCGCCACCGACATGACCTTTATCTTCTGAGGAGGCCAATAATAAACTAATGATTGGCTGCAATGGGCGGTGGTGACGCGCTAATAGAGTGACAGACAAGGACGTGCCTTAGCTGTCTGAACGTTGTGTGGACTATGAGAAAACTACCTCCACTTTGTGTCTTTGTACCCGACCCCACTGACCGCTAGCCTATAATAAAACTAGCATGCAGAATATACAGACATCAAAAACGTATATTTACAAGACAGATCATAGCAATCGCTATATGACATAAGCTTGTTTTAAATGTTTTATTGAGATGCATTTAGCTAACCAAACAAGAATAAGCAATTGTGTTAGCTTCACCTACACGTGGAAAGAAATGAGGAGCAAAAAATGTAATCATAAAATTTGGATGATGAAATATAAAAGGAAAATCCATTAGTATATGCTATATTAAATAGGCATCACTCCCCTATACAAGCAATAGGCCTACTGGAAATCTGCCTGCATGTTTATGCTAGGCTTTTCATATCACAAAAAAAACCTCTTAAAGCAGCATGCAGTTATAGTGCAAGCCTGATCGGTTAGAAATAGCAGTAGTGTGTGATCCATTCAGCGGCCACTGCAAACTCATGCCACTCCTGCTGACGTTATCTACTGAAACCTGCATTGCCAAGATGGTCAATAATAAAAGGCTACATTCATATGCAGGCTACAAGAGTAGGGCAGCCAGGGAATCAGCCTCTCCCTCTCCCAGAACAGAGGCAGGAACTATTATCTGATAGCCCAGAGCCATTGTCAAAACCATCCCTGTGATCATGCAATATGAGTAATGGGCAAAATTGCATACCAGTACTTGACTTCCAACTGATATATGTGCATGTGATGTGAGTGTGGTCCGTCTCATTACACAGCCTGAGGCTTTAATTACAAGGACATTTGGTGTCCCTCTTGTGGTCAAATCAACTCAATGCAATTCCTGTCCTGACATTCCAGGCCAACCACACCTGTTTGCTTCTAGGGCCAATGCCCATGATACTCTTTATAATTTTTCAAGGCCAAGACATCACCTGCTGACAACTATACCAACACCATTACATCTATAGTTGTTTCGCTGCAGTGTTTAATTAGGCTAACCATGCCTTAGTACTTTAGGCAGAGTGCAACTCATACCTAGGCAGACTTAAATGGGAAACACTCACAAATGAGGATGGGCCAAAGCAAACACACACTTCTCAAATATCCTCAGCCATTTTTTCTAAGGTTAACTGATTGGATTACAACAACTTAATTTAATGGCCTCTGTGTTGCTCACATGGTAAACTTGCAGTCAGTATAACAAAGTATGAAAAAGTATGCACTCCTGTAAATTGTCTAAAGTAAAGTAAAAGGTAGACAGCTGCAGGATCCATTCTTTCAAGTGGGTAAGGATTCAAGTTTAGGAAGAGCATTGCATTATGTGCTTTGGAAGACATTGACTGTTCCAAGTTTAGTGCAATGGGAGTTACTGCGATGAGGCAGGGACATAATATAAAATTGGTTACCGTGGGGAAGGGGGTGGGTAGCTAGGTTGGACAACCAAACAACCCAGTAATAGTAAGCACATTTGACTCAATAGGCCCTTTTTGTATAGCACAGATGGTTGGTACATCTCCAAGAGGAATTTCATGTGTCAGAGGGTCACAGCCTTTGTAGGGCAGTCAACCAGTGGAGGAAGCAAGCTGTTAGCAGCACACTGAAACTGATTTTATGTCTGTCTGTGTTCAAATATCTCTGTGTCTGTCTGTGCAGGACAGACAGTGTGTTTTGTGTACTGTGTTTGTACAAGTGGCAGACACCCATGGCCCAGTATGTCAAGGTTAAGTTTTTTTCTGCTATGTTTCTAGAACCAGAGGCTTCTGGACAGGACTGAGCTGTGCGCTACAAAGAAAGCTGCAGTTAATGGTAAGCACAGAGAAACCAGACTGAATGATGTTTTATTCAAACAGTGAAGAGGACCATCCATAGACCAACTATCCACCATTCAGAGTTTTGTCAGCTGATCTAATACATGCAGAAGTTTCAATCTGGTTTGTCATCCTTCTCTCCTTCCCCCGTCTCCCATTCTGTTACCTTTTTACCCTCCTTCCATATTCTTGACAGCACTCTCTCCTCTTCCCTGTCTCCCTCTCTGCCCGGTCTCGCTCTGTCTCTCTACTCTTTCACTATTCAGTCTCTCTTTTTCACAAGTTTATACCATTTATGCATTTTCCATAGATTCAACATATTACACAAATGTGAACATGCTGTGTAAGGTACATTGTGCGGTGGACCTGTGAGCAACAACTTCAGTGTCAGCTGAACTATTCTGAAGGTCCTTTGCTGAGACCTGTGGGTTCTGCAGTTTAGATCTGACCAGTTTTCATACAAATCATTGTAATGGTTTCTCCTTCCTTTGACTTGCACTGATTAATTTAACAGCATTGTTCTAGAAAGTTGACTGGTAACTGGAAGTGTGTGTAGAGGCAAGTTATCAAACTATCTAAATGTCCAGTCTACTTTTGTACTTTACCAACCTAGAAAACCGGATAAATAAAAGAGAAAGACATTGCTTTTCCTTGAAGAACACGCTGGTGTTTGGATCGTTAACAGTCCCAACGCAACATGACCACTTCAAACTGCCCCCTGTAGGCCAACTGTAGTAAGTGTCCTTCAATTTAAAAGTGTCCTTCAAAATTCTATATCAACCTCAAATGCGACCATACATTTTGTATGCATCACACCTATTTGAAGACGCAAGTAGCCAGTCTACCATACCATATTAATAATGGTTACAGCACTGTAAACATATTAAGAAATTGGATTATGTATATTATCTCTTAAATAATGTATATTAGCCTATTGTTCATGCAAACCACTGATTAAATGAATGGATGTCCTGCATTAACAACATTAACAATTACAGTACAAACTATGTTCCTGCAAAAAACTTTATTAACTTGACTTGTTTTTTCACATCATGCAAAAGTCTGCCCAAGACACCATTATGATGGTGTATGACTAACCAGTGGCGCCACTCCATAATTTTGAGGTGAATCTTCAGTGACTCACGAGTGCAATTACCTCTATGACTCCATATTTTCAATTTGTATTTCTGCCATTCACGCTCAATATGCTGAGTATGAGCACCAGTCCCAGGATCAGCAAAGTTCCTTTTATGGCAGACAATACTGGCTAAATAGTTTCTACAAGTTTGTTAATTAGGCCCATGTTTATGACAAGTTATGTTGTCTTGGTTACTGTCATGTTGACATAACCTGTCAGTGTCTTTTTTATGTTGTCTCAGTTAATGTCAAGTTGTCAAAACAGTGACATTGACGGGATATTTGGTCTCAGTTAATGTCAAGTTGTCATAACAAAGACATTGCCAGGTTATGTTGTCTCAGTTAATGTCAAGTTGTCATAACAAAGACATCCCAGAAAATGTCAACCTTGCATAGAAAATGACATAATCAACCGAATGCCACCTAATGACAACATTCATAAATATTCAAAATGATTCCGTCATGTGTCATGTCATGTCATGGTTATGACAGTATCATGAAAGTGCAATGTCACTCTTATGCCCACCTCTCAAATAAAATGTTACCACAAAAATTAACAGAGAAGATCAAAATTATCACTAAGTCCTCTTTTCTCTATTTCATCCATGAATGTTTCAGTGTCTTCAAAATTATTAAACAAAAACATCCAGCAGGGGACCCCATACTTCCCTTTCCCGAGCCACATTTGCCAGCTCTGACTGGGAGATCCCGAGGTGTTCCCAGGCCAGTGTCGAAATATAATCTCTCCACCTAGTCCTGGGCCTACCCCGAGGTCTCCTCCCAGCTGGACCTAACTGGAACACCTCCCTAGGTAGACGTCCTGGGGGCATCCTTACCAGATGCCCGAACCACCTCAACTGGCTCCTTTCGATGCAAAGGAGCAGCAGCTCTATTCCGAATTCCTCACGGATGGCTGAGCTTCTCATCCTATCCCTAAGGGAGAAGCCAGCCACCCTTCTGAGAAAACCCATTTCAGCCGCTTGTACTCGCAATCTTGTTCTTTCGGTCATGACAGGTGTACAAAGTAAAAGTACTCAACTGTGTTGGGCTGTGTTCACCACTTTAGGGAATTATCTAATTAAGATCTAAGTAACCAGGTAAAGGGAGTTCAAAAGTAATCAGTGATCAATAAAATAAAAAGGAGTGTATATTAAGGTCATTGGTTAGTTATGAACTCTGTTTAGGTAATTTAGCTCATCCTCAGCAACTTCCCAAAACTGGTGAAACCAGCCAAATACTTCCACTTTTTACACCACTGCATAGAAGATGGCAATGGCAAATTATAATTTTGTTAACATTTCTAAACAATGACAACATAGTGTATATGAAGCAAAAAAGATTATGGATCTTGCCTGCTTGCATATAGTGATAATTGCATCATGCATCTTGAGTTAGTTAGAACGGACCCTAATTGACTAGAGCTGGCTAACAAGTAACCTACCTCGTCGCGTAGCTAGCTATCTTTAAACGTAGGGTTGTCGTGTTTTTTGTTTTCAAGCAATTCGAATCTCAGATTCAAAGAATGTACTAGATAAGCGATCTTAGTGAACACGTTAACTATCCCTAAATATATAGCTAGAGGTTATCATATTGAAGCACTTACCGAAATCTTCGTCATTGACCATGTAATTCTTCCTTCATAAACGCATGCACTAAATCAAAAACACCACACCAATGGAAACCGTCACTGGGCGTAACTTAATATTAAGGAACCCCCATATTCATTTATGCCCCTGACTTGCGGTCTGCAGATATAGACTCCTCACCACACTACTACCACTTGAGGAACGTAAACAACCAACACTTGTGAAGGAGCCCATGTTATAAAAGCCACATAAAACGGTATACTTTTTTAAAATGTCATGGTATATCGTCATATGTAAAACATTTTGATTGGGATTTCAAAAGTATTTAAAAAAAATATTCAAGCCTAATATTTAAACCAAAAAACTACATATACGTAAAAAAAAAAAAACATTATTCGAATACTAAATACATTTCGGATATTCGACTGTCAGTGCCCATCCCTAGTGTAAACCATGAAAGTTGCCGTCCTATTTTTTGGATAAAACCCCCATGTCCAATTAGAATCTCAGGACACTACATAGACTATTTTACGGAAATCCATGGCATTTCGTATGATTTGCAACGTTATGTCAGGTTACAAATGTGCCACCAAAACATATGATACATAATGATAATTATTCAAACGTAACATCTTACGAACGCTATTACAACGTATCAAATGTTACGAGCGCTATTCAAACGTAAAATAACATAAGAACGCCAGACAAATGTATGATATTTACGAATGCTATGAAAACACAAATAATTATGATTTTTTTACAAAACCGGCAATATTTGGATGAGAAGGCAGTCACTATACCCATTGCCCCACACTGAATATATAGCTTTAGGATGAGTAACAGCAACACCAAGGTCGCTAGGATATGTTATGAAAGTGTTTTATTGTTAGGTTAACGTTATGTATCACAGCACTGGGGTTAAGGTTAGATATCACACCACTGGGGTTAAGGTTTGGGTTACGGTTAGGAAACAAAAAACGTTAAGGTTTGGTTAGGATCTCACAGCTCTGGGGTTCAGGTTAGGGTTTGGGTTAAAGTTAGGTATCACAGCACTGGGGTTAAGATTAGGGTTATGGTTTGGGTTAGGATTCCAAAGAAAATCACTTCAAACCTATTTATGTTGTGACACCACCACTCACCTTCGCTGGTTACAGGCTCCTCACTGGAGCAGTGGGTACTGTACCAGTCTGGGATGTGGAAGGTCGCCGGTTAGAAACATGTTTTTCTGTTTTTGTTTCTCCATTCCGACTCTAACGTTATTTTAATGAACGTAATATATCTTATGAAATCCCCTGGCTAAAATTTACATAAAATAGTCTGCGTAATCCTTCTGAGACCAGATTGAAAATTAAGACCAAAGAGCATTCTACAGAAGATAGAAAACTTGTAATCATCCAAAAAAAGTAGACCAACAACTGCAATTCATTACCTACAGAGAGACAAAAATGTAATGAAAAATTAGAAAAACATTCCAGCCAACTGCATTATAAATGTAATTACAGCAAGTGAGCAAAGTTGTTCATTTGTCCTCTCAAGCTACATCGAGGCTAAGGGGACAGTTTATGTCAATTGGATCAACACTAAGTTGGCAATCAAAACTGCTTCCACTTTCAATGAGGACTGCCTCGAGGGAAGGTGATGGGAGCAAACGCTTAGTTGGTGTTTACTTTGATTTTCTACTGGGCTGGGGTGTAATCACAAAGAAATATGTTATTTCAACTCTCTGACAAAATAAAAATAAAACGTTTTCCCTGAAAAACATAGTACTTGAAATTAATTACCATATCTGTTTTTGTTTTCTTGACATAAGCTTTTAAAGCAATAATTCTGGCCTTCTGTCAACATTCAGAATGTATTGTGCATTCACCAGCCGCTGCAATGTTCAGCTGCGTTACATTCCAATGGGAGACTGAGCTTGTCGAACGTGTCCTTCTGTTAAAGATAAACAGTTTGCCTAGATGTTAAAAGTCGAGTCTGGTTCTTGCTCATTTTTATTGTCTCTTTCTCCCTCCATGCAATGACCTAGAGTTTTACTGTGCAATTCAGTGGCTGATTGCCGTTATAACACACTGGATGGCCCTTATGACATTGCCAGGCCCATTGCAACAGGGACAAATTTATTACATATCATAAGTGTACTTGAGGGTGAATAGCCTATTAGTAATAGATGAGTGCTACTACTCAGGTATAAAGGGCTTTGGGATGGAGTCACTGGACTAAACTCCATAAGGATACATTAGAATGGTGCAAGCCAAAGTGACACATAATATACAATCAGATTGGTTGATTACCAAATACAATGAACAGTTTCTGCAGGGTTACAAAGCCAAGACCTCCATTAGAAATCATATGATTTATATAGCGGAAGAGAACCTGAACCTTTGAACCTGTAGTTTAATTTCAACACACTTAGCTGAGCTTGCTGCCCACTCACACAGCATTTAGTAGGCTTAAATACTGAATCCATTACATTACAATAAAATAATATCAAAGAACGTTTTAGGTAATCCTTCAAATTACAGCCCGTTACTTACAGGGTAGTTCCCACATAACTACGTAATAACAAGAATGTAAGTACGTGGTAAGAATGGGTAGTTATGTAGGTATTATGTGTACTTATATGAACGAAGAACGATACTACTCCAAAACTAAACAGACAGGTGATAAAAAAAAGCTATTTTGAAAGTATATAATTGTCATTCTTATTCGTGCTTATGAATTTACCATTTAAATGTGACTTGACTAATTATTTTATTGCAAGTTCACTCCCAGACTTAACGATTTAAGAGAAAAGAAAGATGATGCGCATTTCCGTGCTTTGCAAAACTTTTCACATAGTACATGCTTTGGGCAATCGGTTCTTGCCAAATCAAAAGCCGCTTTGACATCAATCACAAATGTGTGAATTGATTGTATTACGAATCAAGCCAAAGAAAGCACTTGCCTGTTGGGTGTCCTACAGCCCCCAATACTTCTCTTCATAATAAACGCCCACATGAAAGATTTTTTCTCCAATATGCTGGATCGAAAGCGCTCCAATGTAGGCTATTATTTCATTGCGTTTAAAGCGAGAAGCTGACGAATGAAATGGATAGGCTTAACAAATACAGGTAATGAGTGGAAAACAGGAGGGCTTCTTAAAGAAAAACTAACAGGTCTGTGAGAGCCAGAATTCTTACTGGTTGGTAGGTGATCAAAAACTTATGTCAATCAATAAAATGCTAATTAATTATTTAAAAATCATAGTGATTTTCTGGATTTTTGTTTTAGATTCCGTCTCACAGTTGAAGAGTACCTATGATAAAAATGACAGACCTCTACATGCTTTGTGAGTAAGAAAACCTGCAAAATCAGCAGTGTATCAAATACTTGTTCTCCCCACTGTATTTTGTCTTCTCACCCACCTCCAGACGGGGGGGTCCGGCGACACTGTGACCCTACCCGGGGGAGGCCCCGGACAGGGCCCAACAGGCAGGAAATCAATCCACCCACATTGCCAGGCATCAACCAAAGGGACACCCACCAACTGCAACCACCCTGAATGAGGGCTGAGTATTGCCAGCAGAGTACAGCCCAATTGCACAAGTGCGCAACAGAGACACAACAACAAGCCAGTGACTCTTCCCCCGAAAGGCATTGGAGGGAGGGCATCCCAGTGGTGACGAGAGCCCACCTGGCAAGACAGCAAGGGTGGACAGTATCAAGCCTACTGGTCACCTTCATGCCCCCTGGCCAGGCTACACCTAATTATAAACCGTGCTGTAGATATGAGTTTTTAGTAGACACTTCTAACCTTAATTGGCAGATCATTCCAAAGTAGTGGAGCTCTATGAGAAAAGGCCCTGCCTCCGGCTGTTTGTTTAGAAATTCTAGGTACAGTTAAAAGGCCTGCATCTTGCGATCGTAGGTTACGTGTTGGTATGTATGGCTGGATCATTTCAGCAAGGTAAGTAGGAGCAAGTCCATGTATTGATTTATAGGTTAACAGTAAAACCTTAAAATCAGCCCTAACCCTACCAGGCATCCAGTGTAAGGACGCTAGGACAGGAGTAATGTGTTCAATAATTTTTTTTGTTCTAGTTAGGATTCTAGCAGCAGTGTGCAGCTCTAATTGAAGTTTATTTATTGATTTGTCTGGGTAACCAGAAAGAAGAGCATTGCAGTAATCTAGTCTAGAAGTAATGAAAGCATGGATACATTTTTCTGCATCAGTTTTTGATAGAATGTTTCTCATTTTTGCAATGTTTCGAAGAGGAAAATAAGCAACTCTTGAGACATAGCAAGGGATCTAACATTTAGGAGTCCCAGTTTGAGAACTACTCTTGCTATGCTATCGACAGACTCCACTATGCTAGCAGGCTGGCTAACAGCCTGCGGCCTGACCTGCACTCTCTCATGGTGAAGCTATAGGAGTAAGGCTATATGAGGCTATATGTTCCTAGATAAAAGAAGAGCACCACTCCAGCTAGGATGGAGTCCGTCGCTCCTCAGCAGATCAGGCCTGGCCCTATTTCTGGGAGAGTCCCAAAAAGAGAGCCAGTTATCTACAAACTCTACCTTCTGCGACAGGCAGAACTCCGTTTTCAGCCAGCGATTGAGTTGCGCAAGTCTGCTGTAGAGCTCGTCACCACCCCTAGCTGGGAGGGGGCCAGAGACAATTATTCGATGCCGAAATCTTTCTAGCTAGTTTACACTCAGATGCTATGTTCTGCTTCATAACCTCGGACTGTTTCATCCTAACGTCGTTGGTGCCAACGTGAATAACAATATCTCTGTACTCTCTATACTTGCCAGTTTTAGACTTCGCTAGCACCAGCCCAAGGTTTGCGGCTATGTCGGTAGCTCTGCCCCCCGGTAAACAGTGTATGATCACTGGCAGATTCTTTAGTCTAATACTGAGTGTAATGGAATCGCAGGTGACTAAAAATGATGCCCTTTAGTTTTGACATTTTCGATTTTGGTGAATTTGCAGGAATGTATCTTTCTGAAGACTCTTTTTTTAATAACTCACTATCCATATGACTTAGAGATCTAAAAACAATGAAAGGTACACCTATTATTTTCTCCAAATTCATTATTTTGATTTTATTTGAAAAATACATTGTTACAACTCTATTACCTAAATAACATGAACTTTTTTAATAGCTTCCAATCCAGATGACATGGACCTTTAAAACCACATGCATTTTGTTCACTGGCCATCCTTGTCACTGACCTTCCTTGGTTTGACCATTTTAAATTTTGGTTAATTTACAGGATTTTATCGAATTTCGTACAATGTTTCTAATTTTTGAATTGTTTTTTGTGTGTAAATTGTTTTCATTCTTTAGTGCAGAGGTGTCGAACCAGTTCCACGGAGAGCCAATTGTCTGCTGGTTTTCACTCTCACCTTGTACTTGATTGATTAATTAGGTAACTAATTGGTTAGTTTCTACTCTCACCTGGTTGTTTAGATATATTGATATTGATGGAATTAATGAATAATAAAACAATTATGTTAACAATACTCACCAACAAATTATTTTCCAGTTGTAGCTATTGTTTATATCTCATTGTCACATTTGACTTACTAGTTATAAATGTGAAACTCCGCTCTGGCCGCAGGTTCGAGCCCCGGTCATGCCACTGTCGATTGTGGCCGTGGTGTCTGGTAGGGTGGTGCATATTGGGCTGGTGTCACCTTGGGGGAGGTAATCGGCATAGAGGATTCAGCAACGTCTCTGGCGGGGCGGGTGCCTCTGACCTGGCCATGCAAATGTGGTAATGTGAGTGAGCGTTTCCTCCAATGTGTTGGCTCACATTGACTTCATGGTTAAGAGAGGGGGTGTAAAGAAGCAGACCAGCTGATCAGACAGGTTTTGATGGAAGCCTGTGGCGATCTATGACTCTCCTGACTCCGCAAGGACTGTTGTAGCGGTGGCATATGGTTGTACAGTGGGGTTGGGAGAAAAAGAAATAATATTTATAATAATATGTGAAACTTAGAAATCTAAAATGGCATGATTAAGAGGCGTACCCTTGACAAGGAAGGTCAGTGAACAAAATGCAAGTGGTTTTAGAGGTCCATGTCATCTGGATTGGAAGCGATTAAAAACTGTTCATGTGAATAGAGTTGTAACAATGCATGACATTTCAAAATAAATTCCATATAGTGAATTTGGAAAAAAGAGGAGGTGTACCTTTCAGAATAGAGGTAATGGAACACACTACACTTGTTTTTAGATCTCCAAGTAATATGGATAGTGAGCTATTAAAAAAAGAGTGGTTTCGAGAAATCTGCCAAGGCTATTTAATTTAAATGGTATAAGAACATCTTTTTTTATTTTATTCGTGAATGACATTGATACAATACCTATCAGTAAATGTGAAGATAACTAACTTTTTCATGAAGTATCGTGGAATCTACCACTAATAGTCGCAATACTGTATAGCCGTAAACAGTTTTATTGCGGCCCACAAATAAACTTTATAAAAGTTGCTCTCAATAGATTTGAACTTAGGACTTCTAAGCGTGAGACAATTTCTTTAACCACTACGCAATGGCATGACACTAAACGTGCTTAAACAGCTGTCGCTAGACACCACTGAGGCATTGTGTTAAACTGACTAACGTTTCTTATTAAGTTTACCTCCACCATAGGGTCTATGAACTATATGGTTTTTGCCTCCCGCCATTTTAACAGCTTATTAGCCAGTAATAGGCGTACTAATATCTACTAACTTCCTAGGAATAATCATAAGAATTGAGCAATTGCTAGCGAGACTGATTAACGTTTCCATGCCAGAAACAGTCGCAATATAACCGTATACAGTTTCAGTTAAGGCTTACTATCAGTGTTGCCAACTCTCGTGAAACAAGCAACCGCAGTTTCAAAAACAAGCCCGAAACAAGCCCAATACTATTATAGCATGTTAAATAGTTGATAGTATTCAAATTTTTGGCAATTTCAATATTCATATGGAAAAGTCCAATGATCCTCTTCAAAAAGCCTTTGAAGCCATAATTGACTCAATGGCTTTTATCCAACATGTCTCAGTTCCAACACATTGCCACAATCACACCTCAGATTTAGTCCTTTCACGAGAAATAGATATTGTAGATCTAATAATTTCCCCCCAAAATCCTGGATTATCGGATCACTGACTTTTTACATTTACCATTAAAACAAGAAATCCACTTGCTCCGCAAACAATCAGTTTCAAAAGCCATACTATAAATTCTCGGACTACAAATAAATTCCTTGATATTCTTACAAGTTCGCGTTTGAGTAAATAAATCTGCAAATGATCAAATCGAGGATCTAAACTCAACACTGCAAAATACATTAGACACTGTTGCACCACTAAAAACAAAAGATAATATGTTTATCAGTGACGGGAGGCAAACGCGGGACCTGGTAGATTTTCTCAACACACGACACCACATTTGATAGTCAAGTGTGATTGAGGTAAAGCAAAAAAAAAGCAAGTACCCTATGTTAGTATTTGGCCATATACAGCTAATTGTAGCATAATATTTGCTAGCAATTGCTCAATTCTTATGACTATTCCAGTAAGTTAGTAGATACCAGTAAAGCTTATTACTGGCTAATACGCTGTTTAAATGGTCAGTGGCAAACGCCATACAGTGCATTGACTATTTGTTGTGGAGGTAAACTTAGTAAGAAACGTTAGTCAGTTTAACTGTATCAATGTCATTTACGAAAGACTAATTAACTGTTAAAACGGCCAGTGGCAAAATATGATTTGTTCAGGATAGACACAAGACGCTATACTGACATCCAGCTAATGTATAGCTCCTTGGTGTAGTGGTTAACAACACAGCCTGTCATGTGGGCGACCCAGGTTTGAATCCCGAGATGTCAACACTTTCTGTTGTGGGTAGGCTGAACTAGGCTTGTCTAGTGTCTTGTTTGGAAAGAAAAGAAAAAGTTCCAGTGGTCTCTGAATTTTTTCCAGAGCTGTAATTCTGAAAAGCGCTGTTCAAGTTACTGCATTTGCATATCACTTGTTTCAAGCAACAAACTCCTTTCTCGGCTCATCTCAGTACGTCAATGTACATTAAAATGTTACGTAAATTATAATTATGTAAAATAAGGCCCAATTCTCAAATAGCACTCTTGAAGTCTAATAAGCTCTAGAACAGAATTAACCGGACGGGGTGCTGCTCTTATCCAGAGCCAAACAGTAAGACATGTTTTGACTGGCCAGGTTCAAAATAGTGTTTCTGTAGAGAAAAAACTCTGAACACTGTTCCTCTCCTCATTTGGACACATCCTGGAGAAGTAAGGCAATGTTTTGCTTATTTGCTTCTAAGATAAAGTCTAGGCTTGACTATTATACTCTGTTATGACCATGTGAAAGTAAAATAATATAGAATATAGTCCAGAACTTTTGATATAATAGAAAAAATATTTGATTAAGACTTAATCCAATGATCAACAAGATGGTTATAGTGCCATACATAGGACTGTTAAAATGTTCTGTAAAAAAGAAAAAAGTACAACATATCATACCAAACCCACTGCAATTCTTCTGCAAACCCTTGACTATTTTGTTTTACCATAGTTGCTACTCAGCAGGATCATAAAAACTGTACACACACGTGTACACACACACTTGTTATTCTACACCTGTGGTTAAAAAGCTTGTGACATGTTTGCATATGGCATGGTTTTACTATTCTAAAAGATTTGACCTTACTGTAACCCTTAAGTGTAATCCTAAACTAAGCCCTTACCCTTAAGTGGTAGATTATAAATGCTAAATACTCTTGGGGGCTGGAGGTAAAATCTTGATTTTACTCTACTTGCAGTGCATTTTCAATAATCACAACTATAGTAAAACATGATCACTCTCTCAGATGGACAAACTGCAGAAACACAAACTGCAGCAACATGCACACAGAATACTAAGAGAGAGAGCGCTGCTACCTCACCAAAACCCATCCAAGCATACAGTCTGAAAAAACATCAGTATCTGTCTTGCATCCCTCCCAGTCCTGCTAGCAACCCATAGGTGTCTGATTCCAGCAGACAATCCTTCAAAAACAAATTACCATGACTTGTTGAATGAAAGATTTTTAGGCATATCAAAAGGTACTCTTTAAAAAATCAATACAAAACTGGATGTGCCGAGGTGTGTACGCACCCCTGCACTTATATCCTATACACAGTATTTTTACATAACAGAGACACACACAGCCCTAGATGTTATGTTTCACTTTTATGGTTTCCTTAAGTTAATTTCCAAAAACAGTAACAAAAACAAAACCAGTCTTCATCTCATCCCCTTTTTATGTTTCAGAGTGAACAGAACACTTCCCTGGGTCAGAGGTCATCGTGCTCTACCCTTTAAGATTTTACCCCAACCACATCCTTTAGTTAGTCTGAGTGTCCGTTACTGCTAAAACTTAGTTTCAGACAAACAGCACGCCAACCAAGGACATCCTCTTAACTCAGAGACAATACAAAAGTCTGGGTAAAGAGAAAGATTTTGTGTACAATATACTTATATACACAACACACACAGAACTACAGACCCGAACACTGCACTGTACTAGATGAGGATGATGCTGGTCAATAATAGAGCAGAATATCAGTGTCTCCCTCTCCCAAACGTGTGAGAATAATCCAGTTACAATAAAGGATTTTGAACTGAATCCTGGTGGTGGTTTTTGCCATGTAGAGACCCAGTCCATTTCAGATGGTTCAAGTGGACAGTGTTTTTGGGTTCAGTAAAGTCTAGCTAGATCTGGTCTGATCTGGTCTGAAACAGTTCTTGGTGTGTGTTAAATCCACTTCAGATCAGGCCAGATTGCTGCTAATGCTCCTTTCCTTTAACACTTCGTCTTGTCTCTCACAGCTCTGAAACAACAAAAGCACAAAGTTTTAGGACTGAAAGTAATGGAAGATTCTGTACTCTTGTCAACATATCTAAATAAGGTATTTTCCTGTTCTGTTCCCCCCTCCCCCCTTTTTTTTCTGTTCAGTTTTTTTCTCCCCGCCTTATTTACTAGGCACGTTGACAGACAACACATTTTTTGAAGCATTCACCTCATTACAGTAATGAACAGGGAGCAAATAGGGTCGCTGCCTTAGGGACAGAACAACTACTTCTTTCCTCACCTTCTAACTCAGGGATTCTTCCTCACAATTCTTCAGTTACTGGTTGGATGCTCAACTGCTAGGCTACTTGCTGGTTCTTCAGCATGACCATTTCCCCACACATTGGCATGTGGCTCTCTTTACTACCTCCCTATTGGCCATTTGCCCTCTCTCCTCATTGACCAATGGTCTTTGGCTAGGATGTAGGTTTGTGTTTCATATTGGGGGGGGGGGGGGGTCAGGGTAAATGGTTCCCAGGATTTCCATTTACAGGAGGTCAAATTTAACTGCCTGTAATATGGGGGGTCATGACCCCCACATCTGCCCCTTAATGTATGCCCCTATCCTTTGGCCTAGTCTCCTGCCTCACCATTGGCCCTTGGCAGCGGTGCTCTGCCTCTGCTGGGAGAGGCTGTAGATTTCCTGAAGCTGTTTCTTCTGGTCATCACTGAGGGGCGTGGTTAGAGACTGGTACCAAGGCTGGTCTGTGTTCTGGACCCCTATATTACAAACCGAAAAGACTAATGGTTAGAGGTGTGTGTGTGTGTGTGTGTGTAGGTTTTATAATCCCAAGGATACATTCCTCCATTATCAATGAGTAAAAACGTATTTTGGGCTTAGGTGTTAGGATTTGGGTGTTAGAAAGTGAACAAGAATGAAGGTGTAAGAGTTTCAGTTAGGATCAATTAACCTTGAAACATCTTAGATATTTGGTGTTATTCCCCTTTATGGTAAGGTTTTGGGAATTACTGCCAGTGAAAATAGGATATCAAATGTGAATACTTGTTGCTTTCCCCACAAGAACCGAAAAGTGTGCTGAAGCTGCGTGGGTGTTAGCGTGTGCTTGCACAGTCAGTGTGCTTGTTGGTCTTTGTACATGATGTGCAATCTCTTACTGAGCAGGGCGGCAGTGAAGAACTGGTACTCGTCCACTCCATTGTCATAGTCCAGAGGCGTGCTGTACTCCTCCAGGGGGGTTCCCTCCAGCCCCTCTTCATCCCAGTAGTCTTCGTCATCTTCATCATCCTCCTCGTCCTCCTGGCCCACCTGCGTGCTGGACTGCTGTTGCATCATGGGGTTATGGTTCTCATTTACCTCATCCTCATCACTGGGGATCTCCTCTGTGGACCCAACAGAACAACACAGAGCCACAGGATATATAGTAAATACAGTATGCAGAATTACAGTAGCAAACATACAACATTTCACCATTATCGTAACCTCCACTGTACACTCCCTAGCAAATAGTTTCTAAATGTGACAAGTCATCCTCTAGGAGGGAGTCTCATCTCTGTCTGATTGCACAACAACACTACAACTTCCAGAAGCACACTGTGTTCTGAGGAAAGCCAGCAGAGCTGCCCGGCAGTATGTAGGGAAATGGAGTATGACTAATATGACCTGTTGGCGAAGTATTATGTGAAATAAAAGAGGTTCTGAGGCGTTGCAACCTGGGTTAATACTGTAGATATATACAGCTGAGGACTGTTGCGGTGTCAAATGAGGTACCGCATCCATGATTAGGGATATTGTCTTATTCTTCGAATGTTTATAGTTGGCCCTGCCCAGTGCCTTCCGATTCGTGTTGACTCAACATTATTATCATCATCAGCTCTTTAATTCTTGGATTTCTCCTCTTTCTGGGACAAATATTAACCTGCTGATAGCATACAGCTCCAATACTTTGCCCTGGCCTCTAACATGTGCATCTATTTGTCTAGTATCTTTGAAATACTCTCGGATGTCAATGCCTACTTTACAGAGATTTGCCATTAATAATTGTGTAAAGAGTTACATAGGACCAGAACAGACTACCCAAGCCCAAACAACAACTTATTTCTTACAGGCCCATTTCGTAAACATTTAAAATAAAAAAAGAATCCTGATGTTTTGGAAAAAGAAAGCAGTCTCATCAACTGAACTGTGGGTCAGTTAACTGGCCAACACACTATATTTAGGGAATACACTAAAAATCCAAAAGTGTCAAGATCTGGCACCTAACTGGATCATTCAATGCTGTAGTACATCAGAGTCCAGACTATGCCTTCAATATTCTTTATTTGTGAGGTTTGAGGCTGTGTGTGGGTGTTTGTGGGGGGGGGGGCTTTGGGCCAAAGACTCACTGTTTAAAAGTGAGTTCAAAAAAATATATATTGGAATCAGCATGTCTCCTGTTCTCTATTCCTCTTCTTGTTATCTCCATTCCTTTATCATGTCTCATCTCTGACTCCTTCTCTGTCTGTTTTCCATTTTGTGTCTCCTCTCACCGTTTTGGTCCTCCTCCTGTGCCCCAGCACGGGCCAGTAGGTCTGGCTTGTTGAGGAGACGGGAGGCGTACAAGTGTTTAAGCCCCAGGAACAGGAGCAGAACACTGGGGACGATCTGAGCCGCTACTCCCTCTACCCACTGCTGGTCTGGAGGGTAGCTCCATCAGAAACACTCAATCCAATGATACACATTTTACGGTCATGGAGCCTGGGAGGTGTAGAAGTGGATAGGAAAAGACAAAGAGAAAAAGAGGTAATGAACAACAGGTGGTTGGTGATAAAATCATATATGGGGATTCCAATGTTGTAGTACTTAAATGACTCAGATATTTTGAACCATTAGAGATATTTTGAACAGGACAATTACATTAGCGGTACTAGATTCTCAGAGTAGTTCAATTCAATTGTGAAAAGTTTGTGCTGCACCCCCACACATTGCCTACATCAGCTTCAGGGGAGTGTGGGCAGACAGGCTCCACTCCTAATCTGCCTCAGATCATAAAAATTGCAAAGGCTATTATTTCCCAGTAGCTAACAAGTCATCATCTATAATCAGATACACTTTGCCTAAAGAAACAAAAGCTACCTTGAGTTTAATAGTAGGCTACAACAGTCTACTTAAATTTGCCTCTGCCCATAGAAGAGCATGTATTCCCTGATTCCATTGTCTTGCTCATAAATCGCAATGTGTATCTAATTTCCTCTTCAAAACGACTTGAGTCTAGACCAGTTTTTCCCAATCCTGGTCCTCGGGACCCAAAGAGGTGCACGTTTTTGCCCTAGCACTCACACACCTGGTTCAAATGGTGCCCAACCACTTACACACTTGATGATAGGTTGATTACATCTAATGCTAATAAATTTATAAAAATGTTGACATGTGTTTGTCTGGACTTTTTTGTTGTTATTCTGTCTCTCACTGTTCAAATAAACCTACAATTAAAATGACAGACTGATCATTTCTTTGTCAGTGGACAAACGTACAAAATCAGCAGGGGGCCAAATTCTTTTTTTCCCCTCACTGTATCTCATCTCACAGATTTTCAATGGGAATTAGGTGTGAAGCACCTGTGAAGCAGACAATCTCCCAGTACTTGATAGAGTCCTTTGGAAGTGAAACAGCACTACGCCAAAGATCCACCACCCAATTTCAGTGGGTATTAGGTTGCTTTCTGCATGACCATGACTCTTATTCCAAACCCACCTCTGTTGTCAAAAAGCTACATTTTAGTCTCAACAGACCAGAGAGTTTAATAAACTCCAAGCGCTTATGCTTTGTGTATCCATCATTTTCTTTTACATTTCTTACTTGGGTTGATTTTTTTATGTGGTGTCTTTTGCATCCCTGGTACAAATCATGTTGTATTTTGCCTATATTTGGACAAATACTTCATTTGGTTTTTCATGTATGTTCAATTGTTTTTTTATTATGAATACAATGATATGTTTTTGATTATTTAAAAAGCTGTGGTTAAAGAGGTAAATGGGGGCCACGCCCCCAGTGCCTCATTCAACTTTGATAAAAAACAACAACAACATATTTCCAAATATTTCATTATAATTACATTTTTCCAGTAAAAATATATTTTATAAAATGTTGTGTTTATCAAAATGGTAACATTTTGTACAAAAAAATAAGGTTTTGTGATTGTCACCGGCAATCACTGTCCACCCTCTTGAGCTGCCTTCTAGTCACTTTAAGGAAAAAAATATTTTTCCAATTAGATCTCTGATGAGGTGACATCACATCAGTGGAGGAAATTTTCTACTTCACTTACTGATTTTTATGTTTTTATTAACTGAGTTTGATGTGTTTGTCCACCTTGTTAGGCCTATATATAGAGATCAATGAAATTGAATCATGTCAAAACGTTTGTGAAAATATTTTTATGCCTCATGAAGTATTCAAAGCCATGCTAGACATACATTATATGAACACAGGAAGGCTAAAAGCTAACTTTAGCTCAAAATATCCTACTGTGTTAGTGTGCAACCTTTTTGCCATATTCAATTAACAGGGTGGACATGTATATAGTAATGTTGACAAGACTTGTTGCCATGTGCAGTGTTTCCCCTACATTCATTCAACAACGAAGATTTTTGATTGTTAAAAAAAAAAAAAAAAGAAAAACATAATCCAGGGCCAACCCAGGGCCCACTGCACCAGCATAAGGTCTGACGCTGGGTCTGAGGATTTCATCCCAGTACCTACTGTAGCAGCAGTCAGGGTACTGTTGGCTAGCATGTGGAGGTCTGTGCGACCCTCCAAGTATATGCCTCCCCAGACCATCACTGACCCACCGCCAAACCGGTCATGCTGGATGATGTTGCAGGCAGCATAACATTCACCACAGTGTCTCCAGACTCTTTCACGTCAATCATATTGCTCACTGTGAACCTGCTCTCATCTGTGAAGAGAACGGGGTGCCAATGGCAGACCTGCCAATTCCGCTGTTCCCTGGTGAATGCCAATCAAGCTGCACAACACTGGGCTGTGAGCACAAGTCCAACTAGAGGACGCTGGGCCCTCACGCCATCCTCATGGAGTCTTTTTCTGACAGTTTGATCAGAAACATCCACACCAGTATCCCGCTGGAGGTCATTTTGTAGGGCTCTGGCAGTGCTCCTCCTGTTCCTCCTCACACAGAGGAGCAGATAGCGGTTCTGCTGCTGGGATGATGCCCTTCTACAGTCCTGTCCAGCTCTCCTTGAGTAATGGCCCGTCTCCTGGTATCTTCTCCATGCTCTTAAGACAGTACTGGGAGATACCAAACCTTGTGATGGCATGTATGGATTTGCCATCCTGGTGGAGCTGGACTACCTGTGAAACCTGAATGGTCTGCTGCTACCAGTAGTGCAAGGACACTAGCAAAAACACCAAACTAGAAAATAATAAGTCAGGAAGGATAAGGAAAGAGCAATTGTTTGTGGCTACCACCTGCAAAACCATTCCCGTTTTGGTGGTTGTCTTGCTGTTGCCTTTCCAGTGCACCTGTTGTCACTTTCATTTGCACCAGAACAGTTAACTCTAACCCTAACCCTAACCCTAACCTTATGCAACATCACAAGATTTATTTACGTCCAGAGTTGTATAAATCTTTTAGATCTTGTATTGACGAGAGGAGTGTCGAACCATTCAATTGAACCAATCCATTGATGGTATAACCTGGTCATTGAGTACATTCAGGTACTCAGCTGACTTCATTTTATTACCACATAATGTTGAATAACATAAAATCTGGACTCTTCAGACCACATTGATCTTTTTCCATTGCTCCAGAGTCCAATCTTTACGATCTCTATCCAACTGAAGTATTTTTTTCTTGATTAGTCTCACTAACAACATTTTCTTGTGGCCACAAAGCTGTTCACTCACTATTCTGTAAGTTCTCGTTACATTGTGGATGTGAAAATGCTCTTTCACTAATAAACATAGCAGTGAGATCTAATGTTGATTTTTATTTAACAATTCAACTTCAACAAGCGTAAGTAATCTTTGAACACAATCATTCAAGATTATTTTCTGTCTACATTTATTCCGAGAGGTTGACGGTACACGATTATCCTTCCAGGTTTTAATAATACATTGGACAGTTCATAACTTACAGTCATTTCAGCACTCTCCTTAGTTGTTTTCTTTGCTTCATGCAGGCCAATAATTTCACCCTTGTGAAACACAAATCTTTACTATGACCACGGGATACGTCTTTTGACATGGTGGTTTTAGAAATGAGAAGTGAAGAAATTTGAAATGTTTTGTCCACCCTGTATTGCTACTGTCCACCCTGTTATGTTGTTATTTTTCTTTCATAGTTTAATGAAATTACCAAATATCAAGTGTATATTTATAGTCACACAAAGATATGGAAGGGGTTTATTATACATGCTAAAAACGGAGTAATTTTTTTTATCATGATTCACTTAAGAATTTGTCCCGTTCTCATAATGTGCACTTGTTTTTTTTCAATATATGTTATTAAAAAAACAAACTGAGGGACATACGATTCCTATAAAAAATAAATCAACTATTTATTTATCCTAAGTTATTAAGTTCAAATGGCACTCTATAAAAAAAAAAAACCAATTATAGCCCTATTTGTGGACAAAGGAATTTTCAGGCATGTAGCTATCATTTTGTAGCCATTACTTGATTTGTAAAGGTCAAAATTTGTCTAATTTTATTTGTGTTCTAAGATGAACTTTACAAATTAAAATCTTAATAATTGTTAATCAACTGAAATTTGACAAAGAACAATTACATTTTTTCACTCCTTTTCATATTTTCATAGGGCACTATCCTTTATCACTGCAACCCCTTATTATTTCTATCATTTCCTGCATTGGCAGGACACATTTTAAATTAATTAAGCATATTGTAAGGCATACATATTTTATGTTGTTTTTATCTTAGTAACCAGAGTGAGTTAGCAATGATGACAAGCTATATAAAGAATATATGGTTTGCCAAATAGGTTGATTTCCTGTCCCTCTTGCATTGGATAAAGAAGTGGACGGTATACGATATAGGTCAGCGTTGCCTAAAACTCTACGTGAGTACCCCCATCTAGTTCAGTTATTGAATGTGCCCATACCTATTAAGGGTGATTAAATTAATAATTTACTGATCAGCTGTGCTAGGGGCTGGTGATGCTTAAAGGAAACTATTTCAGGTCCTGTTTTTACCCCAGAAAGAACTCCGTATCATTCATCCACTGGTTGATGAAGTGTGCGGTGATGGGCTGTGGGCTGTGGGGGAAGTGCATGTTGTCCAGCGTGTGGATGAGCAGTGCAGGGTTGTAGTACAGAGCAGCGATGGCCACCTGGAGACACATGGTCCTCAGCTCACTGGACTTCACCCCACGCGTCAGCCGCTCCAACACCGCCTCAACAAATGATGGAATACACTGAAAGAAGGGAGAAAGCTATTGTTCACAGGGTTATATCTGTCTGACATTACATTTACAGGAAGATCAATAAAACTGTGTCAACTCCCAGGGGGAGCAGGGAGGGTGAGGGACAAGAATCAATAAAATACTGATAGCAATCAACATTCTCAACAGGAGCTTCAGGGTATGGAAGGGATTTACACTGCAAACTGATTTAGGTTGAGATTCACCCCAGTGGCAGGTTGTGTGGATTGGTTCTTTTTTTTTCATTTGGAGGGGTCAACTGTATGCTTTATTTTGATAGAGAAAATAGTTAAAGATAGAGTTCTTGTGGGACCAGAGATAACGGCTACCAACTAACCTACACTATGATATTAGTTGTAAATGGGAGCAAAAACATTGCTTTAAGACACTGAAATGCCTATAAACCATGATTGGACTGAATCCGGGTCTTAGGCTGATAATGAACCATGTCTACCCTTATTCCCCAGAAGCCTTTGCAGTCCCCCTCACCTGGTCAATGCCCCTCCCCCGACACTGGAGGATGATGACCTCTAACAGCTTAGCTGCATGACACTCCGCATCCTCACCTGCATCACTGGTCAGCACCTATACATGGGTCAGTGGTATGACCATGAGACAATTGAAACTCTATACGCACACACACACACACACATGCAATGCACGCAATTACACAGACAAACCTTTTTGCACATGGTGTATATGACCTCTAAGTGTTTGGGGTTGGATAAAAGCATGTCCGTATCCACAGTTACATAGTTGTGCAATAAAGGCATCATATCTGAAAGAGAACATACACAAAGAAAACTATCATCATCACCCTCGTCAACAATTATATCAGCATCAACCTTTCCATGTCATTCTCCTTTATATTCCCAACATTATTATTTGTATTGGTTTTACTCAATTTACCAAATTATTGTGATTTCTTGGTTTGTCCCAACAACTCTACAGTAGTTTCAGGGAAGTTACACTTTGGGCATTTGTCCACCAACTGGCCAAGCTGCTCTGCTTCATGTCACGCAACTTGCTCAAACAGGAAGTATTCTCCTGAACACACACTGGAGGAGAACTCATTCTCCGGCCAACAACCACAACTGAGCTTGCATGTATCTGACGAAACCACAAAGAGTTGCTGGAGCACAATGGGGCAAGGCAGCAGTGCCAACTTTCAATGGACCCTGCTAGAACTGAGAGACATTGTCAGGTTATCAAAACACCTGGCTGCAATGACTCAGGTGTAGAGTGGCTCCGTACTGTACCTGTGAAGTAGTCGAAGCAGTCATGCTGGAAGACCTCGTAGAGAACTCCCAGCAGGTGCCACATCTGAGGGGAAATGGTCTGACAGGTCAGCCCGAACGCTAGTGACAGAATCTCCTCGTAGAACTCTGGTAGGTGGGTGTGGAGTAAGAAAGAAAAAAAAAAAACAGCTCATAAAATGTACACTATATTACCCTATACTGTAGAAAACTGAGCTTGACCTATCAATGTTCCACCCCTACTCAACCAGAATAAAATATTATAACAAGCTATTTCAAAGATTCTTGTTAAAGTGAGATCTGAATAAATGTCCTCATTTTGCATGATTTTCCTTGAATTACTATTGTAGTAACAGGAAAACATATACACAAAACTGTACATTTTTGTTGTTAGTTTTTGTTTAACAAGAGAGAAGGGTAGCAGCTCACAAGAACAGGACACTAAGATAAATGTGGTACACACACACCTGAAGGATTTGCTACAATTCAATGAGTCCAGGAAATCCCTGCTGACCATGCTCCCCCCTCCCAGGAGACACTGGCCAATTTATCATTCCCAAGTTAATTCAAAGCCATTAGAGGCACTGCAAAAGCTCAAAGCTTGACTGTGGTAGAAAGCTAGGAGCTACGAATGAACAGCGTACACCACTGTGCCAACTGACAGTACCATATCCCAGGCTGTCTAGGGATGATATGATGGGTTGGTATTTATCAAGTCTGTCTGAAAAAGACTGGCTCCTTGTAACAGTCAAGGCCTTTCCTCACAACAACATAATGTTATATTTGGCCTACAACACCCACAGAGAGGAGCAGAGACAAACACAGCATTAAAGAAAGTATGTACACACACCCAAACAAAGAAAGAGGCACGCGCCCACACACCTGCCATACCTATGATGGGTTTCTGCAACACCAGGCCTATCACTTGCAAACAGATGCTTTCCAACTGCTGGGTGATCTGTGTGGAAAATGTGGTAATGAAAAAACAAATCAGTAAGAAGACGAGAGACCCCGCTAAAAATTAAGAAGGGAGAGAGACATTGATTGAAGACTCATATCGATATAACATAACATTTACAGTGTTAGCCCAGCAGTGGAAGAGCAATCAGTAAACTATTGATAGTAATTATCTCCTGAGCTTGATATATGCACAGGCCTTACCAGGGTGGAAGGCCTTGGGCTCAAGAACGTAAAGGGCACGAGGCAGAGAATATTTACTTGATTATTTCAGAATTATTTATTTTACTGCTACATGCAGGAATGTGACAATTCAGGCAGCATGTGACTTGTGAGACAACTACAGAACAGTACATTTGTGCCATTTGTGCCATACATTATGAGCCATAAAAGGGCATTCTACAAGAAGGGTTTTGGAGACAATTTGATTGTTAATCTTATGGCTGCAATCATTTTCAACGGCTGTCTTGAAGGGGATCTACAGTCTTGAGATTATATTTCTATGTTTGGTTGAGGATGAAAGTTTGTCATAAGAAAATTTCTAAAGATAACTGCAGAAAAAAACGCAAGCTACAATTGTGAAGTCTACAAAAAGTTTCTTAGAAACTACCATGAGCAACAGCAGTACTGTTTTTACTGCACCTCCATTAACTGACATGGGTTATTGTTCCCATTCAATATCACATTTTCAGCTCAATGCTACTTTCTTCTACAGTCCTTTATGTGACATAAAATGTACTGTGTAGCTTAAATGCCTTTTTTTTTTAAATCTTATTTTAACTATCAGAACATGGCCACTGCAATGTGTCTGCAGAATATATCTGTTTTTCTCACCTCCTTGTGGTCCTCCATAACAGTGAGTATAGTGTCTATGGTACTGAGGATCCCCAGAGCCATCACTGTTTTATCTTCACTTTCTTCATACTCTTCGCTCTGTAGCACCTTTGTGAAGATCTCAGCCTGGATTAACACACAAACACACATACACAGCTGGAGGTCAAACACACGCCATCCAAATTTGGACTCTTAGCGCTCGTTTACATCACCCTACATATCGAGGGAGACTCGAGATAAGACATATCGTAGACTCAAGATGCTGGATTTTTTTAGTGTAAACTTGCAGACATTGATAGGTTGGGAAGTCACATTATGAAGCAGTGTGCATCACATTTGATAGAGCTTACCCAGAGGTATGCAAAAGTGAAACAACTTTGTCAGAACTGAAACAAGTTACTGTGCAGTGCGAGCCGCAGACACATCACTTGATTTTTCCGTGATTGACGGAGTTCCAGGATTGTGATTGCCACAATTCTGCTTGGTACTTCTTGAACATTATAATGTAAATTAAAATGTTAAGCAAATGATTATGCAAAGCACGATAAGTCTATCTAGCATTTTATTCTTCTCTCTTGTAATATAAATAAGCCCTTACTTTTCACTTTCCACCACAAATAATAATAAATAAAAAAAAGTGAATTACATATTTATGCAGTCTGTTAACAGAATGGGAAGTACTTGAGACTAGCTATGAATACTAGGAAAGCCACAGGGCCTGACAAACCTGACCCAGGTCTATTGGTTAGGGCTGCACCAATTTTCACTGTTGCTCTTAAACATGTTTAATTCTTTTCATTTTTGGGGTAATTCCTAAGGTGTGCAAAAGTGACACCGCATTAAATTAGGGACAATCGCAAACTTGATCATTATTGATCTCTAAATTGTCTTTCCTTGCTAAAAGTCTGGAGTCATTGGTCAATACACATTTGCATTCTTCTAAATCTGACTACTGCATATTAAACAAACATTTATCTGGTTTTAGACCTGGGCATACTACTATAACCACTACATTGGTTGTGAATATTATAGCCAAAGCCTTGGATGAGAAATTAAACTGTGTCACTTTATTTAAACTGACCTCATTGTGCATACCCACAGACACCTGCTTATGAGTCCTGCAGTGTGATTTTTAACTACTACAACATTCACTTACAGCTAAAGATGGTGCTAAACGCAAGTAAGTATAAGCTATTCTGAACCTCTACAACTGGATAATGTCAAAATTACTACCTTTGATGTTTCTGTTACAGTTTGTTCCTACCTACAAATACCTTGGAATTTGGAATAATCTATTTTAAAAACACATACCGCTGAATTGGTGAATTAAATTTTTTTTAAAGAATCATGTCATGTCTTTCATCTTAAAAATGAACAGTACAGTAAGTGCTTGACTATGGTGACCTTATGAATGAATCAGCATACCAGGTTCTGGGTCATGTCCACGGCTATTACAGCCACTTCCTGGTTGTACTCGCAGATCATCTTTTGAATGACATTAGTTAGGTCATCGTTCTCTGTCTCCTTGACAACGTGGAGCAGTTCCTGCATGACAGACCGGATGTAGGGTCTGATGTAGATCTTAGCTGGAGACACAGAGATCAAGCAGATTTAAAGATCCAGTGCAGTCAAAAATATATATTTTTAGGTAAGGGTGTGATTTCTGGCCCTATCCACCAAACAGATAATCAAGGCTGTATATGTAAATATGTTTCTGCACATGATCAGACAGTAAAACAGACTGTCTCTATGTACGCAACTCTCTCACATAGGAAAAGCAGAATCAAATGGTTATATTGCTTTCCCCCTACTGAAGCAATTCGATAGATAGAACTTTGTGAAATAGCATTTTTTTTTTTTATGTTCTGTCACAGCAGAAACAACATAGCATATATATTTTGTGATTAAAGACAGCTCATTGGCTTTTATAAAAAGCCCACGAGCCGTCCTTGGAGATGTTATAAAAGGTCAATGGTAAAACCTGCAACTGACACTCAACACATAAAATATATATACACTATATGGCTATAAGTATGTGGGCCTCCGACCATCACACATACAGTATATGAGCTTGTTGGACATCCCATTCCAAAACCATGGGCATAAATATGGAGTTGTTTATGGAGATTTCATGGTTATGTGCTGGATTATGCACCTGTGAGCAATGGGTGTGGCTGAAACACCTGAACTCAATAATTAGTAGGGTTATCCACATACTTTTGGCGATATAGTGTATAAAGAATATATTCTTTATTAATCTCCTTGAAGTATGTGTGTGTTTTTGAGCATGCGGACCTTGCTCCTGGTTGCTGACTAGTGTCTGCAAGGCGATTGCAGCCTCCACCTTGACCGGCATCTCTTTGTCCGTGATGAGATCCTGTTTGACCAGCTCCACTGCGTTCCTCAGGACCAGCTCATCATGGAAACGCAGAGGGCTAAACGAGTGCAGCACCCAGCATGACTGAGGAGAGAGACACAGGGTCACAATCACTGATATATAGCCCACATGGATGGCCATCACTACCAGGTTGGAGCCTGTCCACATTCTGTATAATACAGTCATCAAGAGGTGCAGTGTTGCACCCCAACACTTTCACCTGGGTAAACTGGACCATAAATAAGAGCCAAGATTGAAGATAAAGGAAAGTAAAGGCAATGCCAAAATAGTATGTTTATTATGTTAAACGATCATAACCGACAGGCCAATCTCACTCACATTTATGGAATGTGCCATCCAACAGGACTGTGAATATTAACGGAGGAGGAGCCATTTTAAAGCAGTTTTTCCAAACATACAAAATCTTGCACATACATGTTCTAAAAACAAAGTAAGGCAACTCAAAATCAGCTCTGCAAAAATGGGATGAAGTACTGTTATTGAGAGTCCGAAATAAAGCTGGTATAGGAAGTGAGTTTGGAAGGAACAGGCCAGTTAAGGGGGTGTCTCACCCTAGCCCGGAGGTATCCGAGAGGGGAGTTGAGTAGAGGGAACACATAGTTCTGTAACATCATCTCCATCTGCTCCCTGTACACCCGCTTCTATGGAAGGACAACAAGAACAAAAGAGAGGACAGAGTAAACTGGCAATAAATCAAGAATGGCATGTACTAAGAGAGAATGACACACAGAAGGACCGACAGTTCCAGAGAAATACACTGCTGACCTTCAGTAACAGTTCAGCTAGCGAGCCAATGACGTGAAGCGCGCCATCTTTCCTGCGGGGGTCAGTAGAGGGCTGCATCAGAATCTGGTGACAGAACTCCATCATCTGGGGAAGCACCTGAAAAGTGCAGGGAGGGACAGTGCAGTGATTAACGCCTTATCATTAAAAGGGAAGAAAACAAGGAATGCATGTTTTTTTTGTGCTTTGGATTTTTACTTGGTTCTAGTGTGGTTTTATTTAGGTTCTCCACTCACCTCCTTCCTCTTACGGGCTGCTTTACACAGGAGTATCTGGGCAGCGGTGGCGGGTAGAGCATGGTCATCATATACATCTGGAAGAGATGTATATATGTATAGATTCCATATCACACTATATTACACACTGACCAGAAGATGTCATACTAACTCCACAAATACTAACAGAAACATTGCATAAGTAGCCCAATCCCTGACCAACTCACTCATATTACTAAGATAAAAAAAATTAAATGAAATGTACTTTAAAACACTGAAACTCAAAATCAATAGTGGAAGGTAAAATTGTTTTTACCAAGGGAATATTTGTAAGAAAAAAAGATGTTGCTGTACTCACTAAACTTCATGCGGATGTACTCATAAGGATCCTCCTGCCATAGTTTCTCATCCTCGTCTTTGTAACACATGAGCGGAAAGATCACTTCTTGGCTGATGGTCTGAGAACACAATACACAAATACACATCACTGCATGACTATAGCTTGATATACCTTAGATTTCAGAAGGGTAACACTATTCAGAAGTATTACAGTAACAACATTAGCAAAGAACCTAAACGGCAAAATTATTGAAAAAAATGTTTTCTTTATTTTTAAATGAGTGTTTTTTTTTAAACAAAGTTTGTCATAAACACACTGAACATATCAGGTGCATGAGAAAAACAATTCAAATAAAAATGTCTGCAAATCAGATACAATTTTAATTCAGACTGAATAGTACTGACAACAGTGGACCAGGTCCAGGTCAATAAATATTTGACCTGGTCCTGCAAACTAATTGTCACAGGCATAATGTCACTGTATAACATATTCAAAACACAGATGCACTAATGTGTGATTTTATAAATAATAGCACAGTTTAGGTGGAAAAGCAGAAAATACAAATCATTATAATTAAGTCACATAGGTACAGGATTCATAGCGAAACTGGTACATGTAGTTAAGTGAGGGTGTGTGTGCATACTCACCTGCATGTGAGGCTTCATGTGCTTCCAAGTGAGAGAGTGAGACAGACCCTGGTTCAGGTAATTCAGAGACTTCTGGAGGACATGTGGCGTGACATACTGCTTCTGTCTGTGCTGGTCCACCACTTTTAACAGGACCTGAAGGAGACCGCCCAGAGTCAGTGATATTTTCAGACTGTATGGGTTGAAACTACACAAAATTAAAAAAGGTTAAAAAAAGAACAACAGCCAGAGGTAGTGGCAGTGGAATTATTTCAGGTACTCAATGAAAAGGTGGGTATCCTAGCTACCCACACAGAAGCACATATGCAAATCTACATCTGTTAATGCAAACACAAACAAATCAAAATCTACAATCAGTGGCCAGTTTATTAGGTACACCCATTTAGTACCAGATGGGACATACAAGGACAAATGAAAATCTACTACTGTAACTCTGGACTCAAAATAAAACATTTAATTCAACTACAGTAAGCTACAGTAAGCCCATCCTTGACAAAGACCATCCATGTTTGTTTAGAGATGCTGTTCTACAGACCCTTGACTTTGCCGTCATACATGTATTTTTATCAGATTTTTGTTATTTTCCTTGGACATCTGTCATCAGCAAACCATTTTGTCCTACAGAAATGCAGCTTACTATTTGTTTTTTAGATTGTCACATGATTTTCCATGAACTGACATGGTCGTGAAAAGCCTAGGAGGGCCACTATTTCTGTGATACTGGAACCGGCATGCTGGGTACAGATTATCATTAAACTGAACAGTGATTGAACACTTTGATGCAGGTCTGCCTGCTTTAAATAGCAAGCAAAGGGCCACGTAACTCACTATCGATGGTAGCAATCCATTATCGTGAGCCGGGTGGTGTACAATCTAAATTGCCAACTGAGTGAACACGTTTAGGCTTAGAGTCTACTTGAGTTAGATGAAGTTGTACCTGCTGGATGCCCACAGCGTACGTCTTCAAGAAAAAATCTGCAAACTCAAAGTACTCCTTTGTAACGTTGCCTGGGCTTCCATACCTACAAAATAAGAGTGGTGAAGAAAAGGCTGAGATCATGATCAAAATAATTTTGATATACACTGTGTACAGTCAGAAATAACAATATACTAAATAATAATATACAAGGGAACACCCTAAATTTTATCAACACAAATACACTGCTGGCGCCCCCTGACCTCTCGAACAGCCTTGTGGTAATGCGTAAGGCCCACTTTTTACACTTCCACCACACCAAGTCAGGACGGTCATCCTCGTCCACCTCCAACGTCTCCTAGCAAGCAGACACACACGGACAACCTTTTCACTATTCCCATTCACTAAGAAAACATGACAGAATTAGCAGACAACAACAGCTTCACAAAATTAAGGAAAACCTACTGGCGGGACATCTCTGTCCATGACAGCTCTGAGGATCTCCATCCACTGGGTCATAACCGTATTGTTAATCAGCTGAAGTGGCAGAGAGTACTGTAAAAAGAGACTGTATTAATGTCAAACAAAAACACATCGTGCACATACCTGCACACCCATACTGTACCAGTCTACCAACTAATGGCTTCGGTAAAGGAAAATGTACTTATTATGATTGTCAAATGTGGCTTCTTCAAGACACCTTAAAAATAACGCAATTGAAAGTCACTCCAGAAAGCGTCTGCAAAATAAAATGTAAATGCAGTCAAGTTTGGACCAAGGTTATAATCGTTAACGAAAACGACCAAAAAAACGAAAACTAGGTGTGAAAAAACATTGTCGTTAACTGAAATAAAAATAAAAACGAGGCATGACAAAAAAACGATAACTAACTAAAACTGTAATGTGTGGTTGACAAAACTAACTAAAATAAAATAAAATTATAGAGTAAATGTTCTTAGTTTTCGTCTTTGTCAATGTCTTTACTTTTTTAACGCTATTTAAAACACGCAGAGTATTCGCTCAGCTGTGTTTCCTTTCCCTGCTCTCCCTCCGTCTCTCTGTCACTCACATACACACACCCCTCCCCTCCGTGCACACCGCGTCTCCATGACGTTGAAGCAAGTTCGCGAAAGGTTGGTATCTCGTGAACACCTTTAAACAATCACACATTAAAAAGTAGTATAAAAATATTTGTAATTCTGAATATAATTTTGTCAGTTTGTTAATGTCTACCCGAGAAGCGATTGCGCCTTCTTTAGAAAGTTAACTAGTCGCAAGTTTGAGGTAAAATGCACTTGGGTTGTCGATGTCAAAACACTATAAGCTGTGAGTCAAATATTAAATAATGTTATGTAATTTTTACTTTTACACTGAATGTTTGCTGCTTCAATCCAGATGAGTAGGTAGAAGGCTATTGTATAAATTTAGAATAGGGTGTGAAAATTGTACAGCTGTGGTATTTTTATAGAGTGTTAATTCTGTTTAGAAGATGTGTAACGTAAGATTTTTGGTACGGCATGTGGATTTTGTAAGAGGTAACGTTAACGTTAAAGGAATTTCCATGGGATGTGAATTGGGTAGGCCTCTAGGGTGTTAAATGTGTATATTTTGTGAAGGCGTGAACCATATTTAATATAATAAAGTTCTTTGTAACATTAACGAATAAATTATTTTAACTATCCCTTTCAGATACTTTTTTCAAAACATTAAAGCAAATCTACTAAATAGCGATCAGATGGCTAAAAACTTCATCTGCATTTTGAGTTCTATCTATGCTCTTGGCAAAGGTCATAACAAAACTAGTGCTATACATATCATAACACTTTGCCCCTAAACAACATAGTTTTTGTTGAGTTATTATTACACAATACTTTTTCTGACCTTTTTGAATCTTGCTCCTGACAAATAGCCCATATTACAAAAAAAGACTAAAAATAACACTAATAAAAACTAAACTAAAACTAAGCATTTTCAAAAAATAAAAACTAAACTAGCAAACCCACTTTAAAAACGAATTAAAACTAAACTGAATTTGAAAACAAAAAGTCAAAACTAAATAAAAACTAATAAAAAATGCAAAACTATAATAACCTTGGTTTGGACAACCCAGACATTGAAGGATATTTCCTTATATTTTACTATTTTCCATGTACTAGAATAATTATCAAGACATCAAAAACAACACATGGAATCATGTTACAATTAAAAAAAAAGTGTTAAACAAATCAACATTTATATTTTACAAAGACACAGCGGTTGCCAATTTCTGACACTGGTAACTCTGATGAACAGGGTCATCCATTCTTATGGTGATCCTCTTGAAAGCCAGTTAAGTCATAGCGTTTGAGGGTTTTTTCAACTGCACTTGAAGAAATGTTCAATGGTCTTGAATTCTGGATTGACTGACTGTCATTTTTCTTTGCTAATTTGAGCAGTTCTTGTCATAATATGGACTACTATAGGACAGACATAATGATGGTCTTGTACAGTGGGGAGAACAAGTATTTGATACACTGCCAATATTGCAGGTTTTCCTACAAAGCATGTAGATGGCGGTAATTTTTATCATGAATACACTTCAATTGTGAGATCACATTGTATGGTTTTTAAATAATTAATTTGCATTTTATTGCATGACATAAGTATTTGATCACCTACCCACCAGTAAGAATTCCGGCTCTCACAGACCTGTTAGTTTTTCTTTAAGAAGACTCCAACCTCTCCACAATGGCCAAGACCAGAGAGCTGTGTAAAGATATCTAGGCAACAACTGTTGGCAGAATTATTAGAAAATGGAAGAAGTTCAAGATGACGGTCAATCTCCCTCGGTCTGGGGCTCCATGCAAGATCTCACCTCGTGGGGCATCAATGATCATGAGGAAGGTGAGGGATCAGCCTAGAACTAGACGGCAGGACCTGGTCAATGACCTGAAGAGAGCTGGGACCACAGTCTCAAAGAAAACCATTAGTAACACACTACGCCGTCATGGATTAAAATCCTGCAGCGCACGCAAGGTCCCCCTGCTCAAGCCAGCGCATGTCCAGGCCCTTCTGAAGTTTGCCAATGACCATCTGGATTATCCAGAGGAGGAATGGGAGAAGGTCATGTGCTCTGATGAGACAAAAATAGAGCTTTTTGGTCTAAACTCATTCTTTGGGGATGCTTTTCTGCAAAGGGGACAGGACGACTGCACCGTATTGAGGGGAGGATGGATGGGGCCATGTATCGCGAGATCTTGGCCAACAACCTCCTTCCCTCAGTAAGAGCATTGATGATGGGTCGTGGCTGGGTCTTCCAGCATGACAACGACCCGAAACACACAGCCAGGGCAACTAAGGAGTGTAAGAAGCATCTCAAGGTCCTGGAGTGGCCTAGCCAGTCTCCAGACCTGAACCCAATAGAACATCTGGAGGGAGCTGAAAGTCTGTATTGCCCAGCGACAGACCTGAAACCTGAAGGATCTGGAGAAGGTCTGTATGGAGGAGTGGACCAACATCCCTGCTGCAGTGTGTGTAAACCTGGTCAAGAACTACAGGAAATGTACGATCTCTGTAATTGCAAACAAAGGTTTCTATACCAGATATTAAGTTCTGCTTTTCTTATGTATCAAATACTTATGTCATGCAATAAAATGCAAATTCATTACTAAAAATCATACAATGAGATCTTCTGGATTTTTGTTTTAGATTCCGTCACTCACAGTTGAAGAGTACCTATGATAAAAATTACAGAATTCTACATGCTTTGTAAGTGGGAAAACCTGCAAAATCGGCAGTGTATCAAATACTTGTTCTCCCCACTGTATACCAACCCTAGCTTGAAACACTTGATATACCCACCCTGACACATCAAGGAAAGAGATCCAACAAATTAACTTAACAAGTCACACCTGTTAATTGAAATTCATTGGAGGTGAATACCTCATGAAGCTGGTTGAGAAAATGCAGAGTCTGCAAAGATGTCATCAAGGCAAAGCGTGGATACTTTGAAAAATCTACAATATGACATTTATTTTTGATCTGTTTAACAGTGTTTTGGTTGCAACATGATTCCGTATGTGCAATTTCATTGTTTTGTTGCCTTCAATTTTTATCTACAAAAATAATTTGTAAACAGGCACACGCATACGCACACACATACATACAGGCAGACGCTGGCACGCACACTCGGGCAAGTACACGCCGACAGGTATGGAAAGCCAAAGGGTTCATATCGTTTTATTCTGAATGGGCATTTAGTTTTTATGCCGTTGAAAACAAGTGTTTGGGTGTCATTTACAAGCGGTGTTTTCACCTGTTTTTTCTTTACACACGCGTTGAAAACATGTAAATAGTCACTGAAAACGTCTATAGTGCATTTACTGGCAAAGCTTGTTATGGCCGTTTTTCACATGCTTTTAACATGCGTAAAGTATACCACCAAACACGCGTTCAGAACGCTATTAGTTGCCTGGCGCATCCATAGTTCGGGGACCATCGGAAAAGAGCAATTCCGATGATTGCATGAACACTTTTTTTTTTTTTTTTTCAAACGTTTAATACATTTCCCTGCAAATGAGTAACAGGTATACAGACAGTTTTTATTTTGTGAAACAAACATATACATTTTTAGATTCGTGTTAAAGCTGTTTCTTTCAGAATCTGATGTCTCAATAGTTCTCTTTTTTCAATTTATTCCATTCCAGTACACATAAAAGTAATTTACTTGTTGGCAGACCAGATTTCAAATGAATGTATCCTTTGTATCATGTTTTAATATCACCCTGTCGATATGAGCTAGAGATCAACAATCAAATCTGGTGTGTTCCTTCACTGCACCTCTCAGAGGTAGACCTATTCATATCTTATAGTTATACAAATATTTTCCTATTATAGCTTGGTCACTTAATTCACCTGAATAAATTGTTTTTAAATTATTCATATCCACATGACAAGAATTTGACCTAGTCATTTACCTTTCTTTTCCACACTTATAGTAAGTATAACCCCAACAAAAAGATAATTCAGCCAAAAGAAACAGGTTTAAATATTTGAATGCCTTACATGTAACAACAAAAATCTACTTATGCACTGCTAATTCTGAACACAAAAGATTAGTTACATGCTTCATATGTCATGTTTAAAAATAATATGCATAAAAATATATTAGGAAATATAGTTGTAATTATTTAAATAACTTGCCACATGGCTTTGTATTCAGATGTGTAGCATGTAACTAATGTGGGTAACTCAATATTTGTAGAATTTGAAATGATTTTACAAAAGGTTGTATATGTTTGTTAGAAAGAAAAGGTCATACATATATACACACATATATATATATATATATATATATATATATATATATATATACACACACACACACACACACACACACACACACACATATATATACATACATATATACACACACACACACACACACACACACACACACACACACACACACACACACACACACACACACACACACACACACACATATAAAAACCCTGTTCCCAAAAAAGTTGGCAAAAATGTAAAAGAAAAAACTGAATGCAATGATGTGTGAATCATTTACTCCCATAGATTGAATAGATAATAGTACAAAGACAAAATATCCAATGTTGAAACAGAAATTCCATTTTTTTTTTTTATATATGCCCATTTTGAATTTAATGCCAGCAACACGTTTCAAAAAAGTTGGGACAGGGGCATGTTTACCACTGTATTGCAACACTTCCTTTAACAATACTCTGTAAGTGTTTGGGAAATGAGGAGACCAATTGCTGTTGTTTTAAACGTTAAATGTTTTCCCATTCTTGCTTGATATAGGATTTCGGCTTTTCAACTGTCCAGGGTCTCCTTGTCGTATTTTTCGTTTCATAATGCGCCAAATGTTTTCAGTGGCTGACAGGTCTGGACTGCAGACAGGCCAGTTTAACAACCAGACTCTTTTACTACAAAACCATGCTGTTGTAATGCGCAGGATGTGGTTTGGCACTGTCTTGCTGAAATAAGCAAAGCCTTCCCTGAAAAAGACATAGTCTGGATGGCAGCATACAGGATAACACAATGGGAAAAAAGTATTTGATCTCCTGCTGATTTTGTACGTTGGCCCACTGACGAAGAAATGATCTGTCTATCATTTTCAGATGGGCCTGTACATGTGCTTTCTTGAGCAGGAGGTCCTTGCGGGCACTGCAGGATTTCAGTCCTTCCCGACGTAGTGTTACCAATTGTTTTCTTGGTGACTGTTGTCACCTTCTCACCAAGCTGCTTGGCGATGGTCTTGAAGCCCATTCCAGCCTTGTGTAGGTCTACAATCTTGTCCCTGACATCCTTGGACAGCTCTTTGGTCTTGGTCATGGTGGAGAGTTCTAAATCTGATTGATTGGCTTGCTTCTGTGGACATTCTGATTGAGAGGGGATCAAATACTTATTTCATTTTTCTGGATTTAGTTTTTTGTTATTCTGTCTATCACTGTTCAAATAAACCTACCATAGAAATTATAGACAGATCATTTCTTTGTCAGTGGGCAAACGTACAAAATCAGCAGGGGATGAAAAAAAAAATTCCCCTCACTATATGTTGCTCCAAATCCTGTATGCTGTTCAGCATTAATTGTGCCTTCACAGAAGTGCAAGTCACTCACGGCATGTGAACTAATGCACCCCCATACCATTATGGTTGCTGGCTTTAGAACTGTGTGCTGATAACCAGACAGATGGTCGCGATCCTCTTTAGCCTGGAGGACACGCTGTCCATGATTCCCAAAAATAATTCCAACGTTTTATTCATCACACGACAGGAACGTTGTCCACTTCACCTCAGTCCACCTTAAATGAGCCTGGGCCCAGAGAAGTCTGTGGCGTTTCTGGATCTTGTTTATATATGGTTTCTTCTTTGCATGGTACAGTTTTAACTTGCATTTGTGGATGCAGTGACAAACTGTGCTCAAAATAATTTTTGGAAGTGTTTCTGAGCCCATGCAGTGATTTCCACTACAGAATCGTGTCTGTTTTTAATGCAGTGCTGCCTGACGGCTCAAAGATCATGGCCATCCAATATTGTTTTTGGCCTTGTTCCTTATGTACAGAGATTTCTCCAGATTATCTGAATCTTATATATGATGATGATTTGATCCCCAAACACTTTGCAATTTTACATTGAGAAACTTTATTCTTAAATTGTTGCACTATTTGCACATGCAGTCTTTCACAGAGTGGTGAACCCCTCCCCATCTTTACTTCTGAAAGTCTCATCCTCTCTGGGATGCTCTTTTTACACCAAATCATGTTCCTGACCTGTTGCCAAAGTCTGCCTGTCACTATCTTGACATTTTGGCTTCTAAAATGGTCATCCTTTATAGTAGAAGGAAGTGCTTTATATTCTGGGATTCTGCAGACCCTCAGCTAGATGAAACATTTACATGAGGAATAATTCATTTTTTGAAACATTTACTTGAGTAATAATGTGAAAGTCAGAAAAATGTAAAAACGCAAGTGCACATTTTGTTTTTATATTGAAATAAAATAGTAAAATATAATAGGTAGCCTGTTTTACATTACATTTGGATACCCCCAGTGGTTCAGAATAAGTACAAGTTGAATGGTTTTGAATTTATAAAATAATACAATAAACCTGTGATAGATATTGAGCATGAAAGTAATTGAATTAAGCATGACACAATGTATGAGAGTACTAGTAGGACTAGTAGGACACTAGGTAGGAAATGTGATGTCCCATTACTGATGGGTCCCAAACACCCTGTCCATACCACCTGTTAGGAACTGTGTATGTGACTGTCATAGGACTCTCTGAATAGACCCTTGGGTCATAGGTTGGAATACGCCATACAAGGGTATTTTGTAGGACCTATAATAGTCTGTGTAATGGTTGGCTATGAACACTGACCACCTCCTATGTGTCCTGGTATAAATGACTGTGTTTACGTTGTAAGCATTTGGAGAGAACAATGAACGAACTATGGAAGGTTATCATCGTAAACCTCATGCTGAATAAAGGCTCTCCCCTGACTTCTGGTTGCATTTATTTTGTTCATGGATCAAACTTGGACAGAATCTAACAGCATGGTGCCGTGACCCGGATAGATGGATTTCACTCTGAATGGTGAGTCAAACCACTCTAAAAGAACAAGTCAGTTAAATCAGCATGAGTATCCAAATGAACACATCTGGAACAATAAGAAGACCTAGAAATGTCACTTTTAGGCAATGGAAACCTGTGGTGAGGACACGCAAGACTTACGTTGACACTGAAAGATGTGTTGTTAGTCTTAGTCCAGAGATTCCACAGAAGAAGATAAATCTTCGTTAAGTAATCTAGAAGTCCTTGCTAAATCTTCCTTGTTGTGATGGGAAGTACTTACTAGACTGAGTAGTAAGTGACACATGTGTAAAGTCCTAATATAGGCCACTGTTTAGTGTAAAGCTTCGGTATTCATCTAGAAGTCCTTGTTATTTGGATAGCAGGTTGACGCGTATGTAGTAATAATTTAAATCTTGTACAAGTAAGGGGAAGAAAAAGACATCTTTAAACAATGTGGTAAATACAGGGACTGCAGCCCTCCCGTTGTAATTTAGAAAATGGTGAAATCCTTGGCCTATGAGATCAAAAATAATTTGAAAATAGATGACTGTCACCAAGAGATAATTCAAAAATATGCCATTGTTCCAGAAGAAGATTTTTGGAGTTTTTTTGATATACAGAAAATATGGGAAGAATTTCAAAGAATGCCTGATGAATTACAAAAAACACAGTGGTCAATGATTGTGTTATCAGAAATTGAAAAATGGAATGATAAATTCCTCAAAAATGTGTTCCGGCGTCGGCTGAACAAATGGCTGAACTGGATAAGTTGGAAAAAGGAACTGGAAACATTGAAAGCAGGAACAACATCTAAAGACACTCAAAGCCCATTGAAAAAGAAATCATGATCATGTCACTATTGTGGAATCATTGGACATTGGCAGGATGAGTGTCGCAAGAAAAAGAAGAACCAAAGGAAAAGGACAGGATGCACAGACAGTTGGAACATGAGACATTCTACCCACATTCCGATCAGCAGCAAGGAAAGATCTCCCATGTATGGAATTCAGGAATCAAAGACAGAGGATTTCCTGGTGATACCGGGAACTGACGTGAGCTTATAATCATTGATTAAGAGTTTTAAATATGTTTACAAAAATTTATCGAACCTAAATATTGAGTAGAGCTGGAACTTATCAAGGAAATCTGATCACTTCCCTTGATAATGACCATGCTTATTCAAGTGAATATTAATTTGAAGGCACTTTGATGGTGTATAGCATGTTTTAATAAGCATTGGAAATAGCCTGTTTTGTTCTGTCATGCTTGAACATGTTTTAATAGGTATTCAAGGAATAGCCTGTTTTGTTGTGCTTTGTCATGTTCACTATGTACATTTAAATCAAACGTATTTATTGCATTGATGATAATGTTTAAAACCGTAAGGCCTCAAGGAGTGTCACACTACAGGCTTTAACACGTGGGTACATCTAACCCTAGTGATAAATTAGAAATTGGTACAATGATGATTTTGTAATCTGGTAGAATAGTCTCATGGTTTTCTTACAAAAGGTTAAAATATTGTGTGTTCTCTCTCCTTAATATTATATCAGTGATAGAATGAAGAATCCACATGGTGATAATCTTTAATGTTAAGAAGACACGCTGTGTCCCATGAGGATTGAATATGAATCCAAAACAGCCATAAGCCTTTACAGAGGGTTTCCCCCAAGTTGGAATGTGTGTGTGTTCTCTGCCTTGTCACAGGACAACTGGTGAGAGGGAAACAATACACATAGGGTAATATTTTTTTGAAGTAGACACATGGCTTTCCATGTGCACTGAATTTGATTCTAATGTATGTTATACATTGGTTTTAGACAAAAGATTGAGATTAAAGTCTAAAATTATGACAAAAAGGGTGAAAACTGCCAAAAGCGAGTTTATCCCCTACAATAACATTTTATATTTTATTTTGAATGTTGAATTGGCTTTGGTTAATTAGGAACATTTGAATTTGTTAGTTTTTTGTGTTTCTCTTACAACTAAGATGACATTTGTGTTTATAGAGCAAGTTAGATACTAAAAAGTTGACTGACTAAAATGGTCCCTTGGTTCAGAGAGCAGCACAGGGGGGAGGAGTGCTTGAGCCAACACCCCCACACACCCCCACACCCTGGGATAGCGAGAGTAACACAGGCTTACTTGGGTGGTCATGTCTGTTTTTGGTTTAGTCACAATTTTCACCAATGTTTTGGAATATCCACCAGATTGTTAAGTTATTGTATAGATATGACAAGCATATTTTTACTAACTGCGAACAAAACAGTAAATCTGAACCTTCACTTAACAAAGGATATCGGCTAATTTGAAAGAATAACATATGTTGCTACAGACAGTCTGAGGACCATGTATGGATTTTTTATATGTGGAAACCTAAATTTCATATACATTTTAAATAATCCATTTGACCTTTATTTATGGCTTGCCATGAGTGGGTGAAGCCAAGGGCTCCAGGAAGGGGGGCAGACCCCTAGGACGACCCCAAACAACCTCTCCCATTAAATCAGGGTAGCCTATTTCTAAGGGTTAAAGTTGAGTGTTCAGACTGGTCTCAACTGTGGTAATTTCCTCAACGTAAGCAAATTCAGTTTTGGGATGATCAAACATTGAGTAGAGGTTAGAGACATTTTCTACCCAATAGCTTTAACATTGAAATGCATGACTTTTGACCAAAAGTCATCCTCCATTGTTGATGACAGAGTCATTTCAATGTCAATAGAACCACAGACGTGGTCAAATATAAGTTGTGATTTAGTGTTTGGCTGAATGCAACTATTTGGAATAAAAATGAATCAAAGTTGGAGAATTTTACTTAAATGCAGAAGGTTAATCAAGACATTGTTTGTCACAAGGTAGTTTGGTCGTTGCCTTTGAAAATGCTAAATTTGGGTGCTGTAGATATGCTAATACAATCGCCCTGGTGGTTGCAGTAGGTATACCACTGGAACATGGGCTGGAGTTTTTTCTCCTACAACTTAGGTGCTCAGCTTATCCCCTAGTGGGCAAACCAATTTAGTTAGGCATGTGCCAAGAAACTTCAGGGTATTCTAAATTCATGATAGCCATTTAAAGAATATGAGAGCTGTTTAGCTCTGTAAGACAAAGGTGTCACTGGGTTATATGGTTTATAATTCCTTCGCACAAGACTGGTGCACATTGATGTCTTTGATTATGTTAGTGAATGTTTGTGTTTTTAACATTTCCACTTTGTTGTTTTTGATGAATATACAGTATGCAATTCCATATTGAATGGATTCTAGATCCATCCCTGTTACCAGTTCTCTATTTTTACATGTCCGTCCCAAAATGATGGCCAGTGTAGGCTCAGGATGGCGCCTCCTGTGGCCATATTCGCCATGATTCTGCTTTCACTCATGGTGTCGCTTTCCGTTGACTTAATGAAGTGAAAGCAGGGGGGATGTATGATATGATCATTGATTATGATTGGAAAGAGTTGAGCTTAGGGCTCAAAGCAAATCAAATTGGTACTTAAAAGGAGTTACATGAACATTTAGTATTTTTTCTGTTTGCATAGTTATAATGGTGCATTGGAATCTGCTATGTTTAACATATTCTATTCTTAGGATTTGTTTTAATTGTTTATTTGGAAACTGTTTGTTTGACGTAAGGTCTAACATTTTAATGGTGGAATAGCATAGATGTAACCATTTCTGATTTGGCTAAGCAAAGTCAAGTCTGACAATTTTATTCCACTGCTAGCTGCTATCGGGCATTAATATAGCACAAGGAGTCATAAAACAACCAAGCCAGTTCTGGATGGAAAGGGTAATTTGACATAGACTTTTATGGAAACCTGTCTGAATAGGGGTGTATGCTTCACTCTGATGATGGAACTTCTGAGATCCACAAGTTTCCAGGACTGATCCATTGTCTTCATTGTTGGGAGTTGACGGAACCATACCCAGTGGATGAAAGTCCGATGGACTGTTGAACCACACTAATCGTTGTTTTGTAGTTATACGTTCAACAGATCAGGACATCACAACCCCTTTTCTGATGATACATCACATCACTAACTGAACACAGACAACTGAGTGTATGAATCATCAACAGCAAGATGAGAGGAGAATCCACCTGAGTAATGAAGGACTACACATACTAAAGGTCAGAGTACCACGGGCCAGTTGATTGGAAAGGTCACATGGTCCCATCACAGTGGAAGACACTGTTGTGGTGTTAATCTTGAATGAGTGAAGTTTTGGAAACTCACTATTCCACTACACACCTAAACTGACTTGTTAGGACAACCAGGCAATTTGCTGGGTCCACATCACACTGACTGCAATAACTGATATTGAAACTTTACATCACTGATGCAAGACAGAGAAGACTGAAGACTAGAACTACAGGACATTTGATGAGAATCTAGGGTCATTCCTAACAATCAATAATTTTCCTAAAGAGACTGGTATTTTGATCTCTTATGTATATATGTTAAGTCCTCACAAGGCAGATGGACCTACATATGATCACTACCCAAATATCGGTCATTGATACTTGTCTTTTTGTGAAGTTGCTTCATAGTCATGATTACAACAGCTATCCTGACATGTTTATTAGTGCCATATTCCTTTTCAAAGGTAGAAACTGTCACTAGAACATTCATTGGAGTTGAGTGTTGTGTTACGTTCAGGATATGTTGGGTTGTTGGTATGATGTTGATGCATTAATCATGATATGGACAAGGGGGGACTTTGATTGTTTAAAGGGCTTAAAGGGAATTAACTATGCATTTCATTAATCTGTCATGTTAGGTCTGTTTCTGTTGGACACAGGTTAGACTGATAGTAGCCTGGGACTTGATGTGTATGGTAAAGATTGATCACGATGGTCACTACGATTGCAGTGCCATACAGTGGTATGTGTCTGGGCAAGCTGTGTCCACTGCATCTTATTTTCATTTCATTTAAGGAATAATAAAGCCTCATAGGCCAGATAGTCCTTTTTATTATTTTTCTTTATTGTTTTTTACAGAAGTGTTTGGACCTTTTCAATTCATTAAGAATTGGACTGTACTTTTATTTAGCTAGTTTTATCAACATGTAATGATTAATTGTTACATGATTGAAGGGGGGACTGATAGATATTGAGCATGAAAGTAATTGAATTAAGCATGACACAATGTATGAGAGTACTAGTAGGACTAGTAGGACACTAGGTAGGAAATGTGATGTCCCATTACTGATGGGTCCCAAACACCCTGTCCATACCACCTGTTAGGAACTGTGTATGTGACTGTCATAGGACTCTCTGAATAGACCCTTGGGTCATAGGTTGGAATACGCCATACAAGGGTATTTTGTAGGACCTATAATAGTCTGTGTAATGGTTGGCTATGAACACTGACCACCTCCTATGTGTCCTGGTATAAATGACTGTGTTTACGTTGTAAGCATTTGGAGAGAACAATGAAAGAACTATGGAAGGTTATCATCGTAAACCTCATGCTGAATAAAGGCTCTCCCCTGACTTCTGGTTGCATTTATTTTGTTCATGGATCAAACTTGGACAGAATCTAACACCTGCCATATTTTTCACACTTGTGCACATACATTTCTTTCTCAAACATTCTGAAAATCATTGTAAATGGGGTCACTGAACTTACTCTGTCACACTGTACTTCCAAAAGCTACCACTAGATGACAGCCCCTTTTTTAACTCAGGATACTTTTTTTTTTTTTCCAGACCCATTTTCACTACCATAATCATTTATTCCACTTCTTTCACCGTTTGGCTTATTTTTTTTTTTCTCAAAACAATTGCTTGTTGCAATTGAATACGTCTTCAATGCAATCTAAGTGCATGATTACTTTATTGGGTGCACGGTAAGTGCAACGTGCCTCTCCCCCTGGCGCGCTCACTTGCTCTCTCTCTCTCTTTTGGGGAGGGAGGTGACATGGATAGACTTCGCATTGGATTGGTTTATGTATTTTAGACTTCTAAACAACAGAAAAAGATCAAGTATAATTAGTTAGGGCTGCTGCTGAAATCCTAAAAGACTATAGGTGATCAATATTTGTGATCACGATAGCGGGTCTTCTGGTTCACGAAAGTACACAGAGACCATGTTATTTGCAGCGGAATGTCGTTGTTCCCGTGGAAAAGAAATGAAGCCTCTAACTTCTACCGTTCCGGAGTAATGAATAAAGATGTGTGACCTAGACGCACTGCGCGTCAACTAGTGGTTTTGTAATCGCAACTGTGGAGCTTCTAGTTGATTAAAGTACACAAACAAGACGTTATTTGCAGCAGAATATCCATATCAAGGTGGAAGAAAAATAAAGCATCTAACTTCTATAGTTACGGAGCAGTGAATAATTTTTTTTCACCTACAGGGTTTAACCCTCCGTCTGCCTCCACTCCCTCTTCCCACACCACCTTCATTCCTTCTCCTGAACCAGCTACCATGACTACCAGGACCGGACAATCAGCCAACCCAGACCAGGCTTTCCTTCTGGCTCCATTGGTGGCTTCCCCTAACCCACAGCTACGATCAGTCCAAGGAGAAGCTGGCCATAACAAATGGATGCCTGAGGTCAACATCCAAAAGACTTGGAGACAGGATGAACTGAAGGACATTGGTAATGAAATGCCAGATCCCACCAAGGACTCGGATGAGTTTGGGATTCACATGATCAAGTTGGTACGTCTGTACAAGCCGTTAAGAGCAGAGACCGCACACATCACACATTCCAGGACTACGCTAGGCAGACATCCAGGAGGGGTTCAATGAGGACCTTCTCTGGTCCACAGAGGGGGAATACCAACTCAACTTAATCTTCTCCTGGAGAGAAAAAAGACAGCCTACCACACAGTGACTGATTGGTCTGCGATCCACAGTTGTGTCCTAAAGTATTCCTGGAAGATTACAGAGACAGGTTGGAGAAGTATTTCAGGAAATACAATGGCCTGACCAGCTCTGAGACTTATAATAGCCTGCTAAAGGACTTGGTGCATGGCCTCCAGCCTGCTTTGAGCAAAACTGTGAAACTCACTTGCATTGGGTGGGAGACAGTACCTCTATAGACTGTGATTGAACATTGTAAACATGCAGAACAGCAGCAGCAGTCAGGTGATAACAAGGCTACATCCAAACAAGAAAAGGAAAGCACCAAGCTCTAGGCTGCTTAGCTCATGTATTATCGGGGACAAGGTCAGAAATTTGGCGGAAAGGGGGGAGGGACTAGTTGTTTTCGGAAGAGAGGAAGAAATCAGAGGGGAGGACGAGGCCGAGGTGGACAGGGACGGAGTGGGGACCTGACAAGAGATCAGTCATGTTACAATTGCGGTAAACATTGTCACTTTTATAGAGGGTGCCCTGAACCGGAGAGACAGGAAGTTGTGGGTGGCGGATGGCAGACAGGACCACCACACAATGTCACACTCAATAAACCTAAGGATAACTGAAGTGTAGCAGAGACAGCTGCCAAATTTTCACAGAAGCAGTTCCTTAAGAGATTTTCCAAATCTAAAAGGTACCCATTGTGTTACCCTTCTGATGTGTAAGCCCTTAAGTTTTCTAGTAGATACTGGTGCTGCAATGTCTGTTATCATGCATGACTCCATGCTGAATTTTCCCATGTCAAGTGAAACTGTGCCACTGTAGGTGCTTCTGGTTTAGAGATGATTGAGTCCTTAACTATGCCTTTATCTGTAGATGGTATTCCAATTTGACACAAATTAATTTTATCTACATGTTGTCCCTGCAATTTGGCTTGCAGAGACCTCATGTGCATATTGGGCATGAAAGCTACCTGTAAACCAGGTCTTGTGATTACACAGCCACATATATTGATGCTGTCTGACATTCAGACAGGTCCAGATTGGCATTACGCATGGGATTTACGACCAGATGCAGACCTTATGCACCTTGCTGAAATCTACTCCATTGTGCGCTCTCTCTGGAAACAAAATAGTTCAGTCATGCTTGAAGCAGGATTGCATTGCACTTCTCATTTCTCCCCATTGGTTAGGGACAGAAAGGCTAGTCAAACCAGGGTCTGAGACTGTGATATGCTGGAATGTGTACACTCACCTAAAGGATTATTAGGAACACCATACTAATACTGTGTTTGACCCCCTTTCGCCTTCAGAACTGCCTTAATTCTATGTGGCATTGATTCAACAAGGTGCTGAAAGCATTCTTTAGAAATGTTGGCCCATATTGATAGGATAGCATCTTGCAGTTGATGGAGATTTGTGGGGTGCACATCCAGGGCACGAAGCTCCCGTTCCACCACATTCCAAAGATGCTCTATTGGGTTGAGATCTGGTGACTGTGGGGGCCATTTCAGTACAGTGAACTCATTGTCATGTTCAAGAAACCAATTTGAAATAATTCGAGCTTTGTGACATGGTGCATTATCCTGCTGGAAGTAGCCATCAGAGGATGGGTACATGGTGGTCATAAAGGGATGGACATGGTCATAAAGGGATGGACATGGTCAGAAACAATGCTCAGGTAGGCATTTAAACGATGCCCAATTGGCACTAAGGGGCCTAAAGTGTGCCAAGAAAACATCCCCCACACCATTACACCACCACCACCCGCCTGCACAGTGGTAACAAGGCATGATGGATCCATGTTCTCATTCTGTTTACGCCAAATTCTGACTCTACCATCTGAATGTCTCAACAGAAATTGAGACTCATCAGACCAGGCAGCATTCTTCCAGTCTTCAACTGTCCAATTTTGGTGAGCTTGTGCAAATTGTAGCCTCTTTTTCCTATTTGTAGTGGAGATGAGTGGTACCCGGTGGGGTCTTCTGCTGTTGTAGCCCATCTGCCTCAAGGTTGTGCATGTTGTGGCTTCACAAATGCTTTGCTGCATACCTCGGTTGTAACAAGTGGTTATTTCAGTCAAAGTTGCTCTTCTATCAGCTTGAATCAGTCGGCCCATTCTCCTCTGACCTCTAGCATCAACAAGGCATTTTCGCACACAGGACTGCCGCATACTGGATGTTTTTCCCTTTTCACACCATTCGTTGTATACCCTAGAAATGGTTGTGCGTCAAAATCCCAGTAACTGAGCAGATTGTGAAATACTCAGACCGGCCCGTCTGGCACCAACAACCATGCCACGCTCAAAATTGCTTAAATCACCTTTCTTTCCCATTCTGACATTCAGTTTGGAGTTCAGGAGATTGTCTTGACCAGGACCACACCCCTAAATGCATTGAAGCAACTGCCATGTGATTGGTTGATTAGATAAATGCATTAATGAGAAATTGAACAGGTATTCCTAATAATCCTTTAGGTGAGTGTATATAGGACCAGACTATTGTGTATTAGTGGTCGAATTAACAAGTAAACAACAATCATTGCTTAGCTTTATTGATAGGATACCCCACATTTCAATGCAAAGAGATCAGGTTAACTGGGAGGATGCTGGCCCCTGGCTGGAAACTGTGCTGGACGTGAATGATTGGATTACCATGAAAGATGGTTCTAAATTCTCCCCCACATTGCATGTTTGGTGTGTTCCATTCTAATGGGCTGTACCGGCCCAGCGGGGTGTTCAAGGTGTTGACAGATCTATGCTTCTTTTGTGGATGGTATCATTGCCAGTTGTTGATTCCTTGCTGCTTCGGGGCCTTCCTTGATACACTAAAGCTTCCTTGATGTGGGCTGAAGTTTGACATTGGACAAAGGAAGGGCGTTCAGCCTCTCACAGTCACCCAAATCCATGTTCAGGCCCAGTACCCTCTTAGTAAGGAAGCTGACCTAAAGGGATCGCTATTGTTCATGATTCCCTGGTAGGGAGGGGTGCCATTATACTCTGCCCTGATCGTCCATGTAACACTGTGATCTTTCCTGTCCGTACAGCTAATGGGAATTGGTGATTAGTTCAAGCTTGTAGACCTGTTAATGAAGTAATACATGCTCGTTCCCCTGCCATCCCCAACCCCGTCACTGTCTTATCTGATGTTCCACCCACCACAAATTGGTTTTCCGTTATTGATTTGGCTAACGCATCTTTCAGTATTCCTGTGGGAAAGGAATCTCAATATTGTTTTGCTTTTACGTTCCGTGGGAAGTGTTGGACCTGGTCCATCCTCCCTCAAGGGTCTCCAGCTGTCTTTTCTCTGCAGCGCTTGCTCAAAATCTGGAAGGGGTTAGACCCTCACGACTGTGCTGCCATAGTGGAAGAAGTCAGTAAGCCACGACCCGACCTCTCAGACACACCCATTGATAATGCTGATTTTGAGTTTTATGTGGATGGCTCAGCCCTTGGTAGCATATGCCGTCACTTCAGCATTAGAGGTTGTTGAAAGTGCTAGATTGCCCTCACACCTATCTGCCCAGGCAGCTGATCTGTTTGCGCTCACTAGAGCCTGTATTCTAGCCCAACATCAGTCTGTTAATATCTACACAGACAGCAGGTATGCCTTTGGGGTTGTGCATGATTTTGGTATGCTGTGGTGCCAGCGCGGGTTCCTAACAGCATCTGGTAAGACAATCTGTCACTCTAGGTTAGTTGCTATTCTTCTTGACTCTATCTTACTACCGGACTCCATTTCTGTGTGCAAATGTCAGGCTCATACTAAAGCCTCTGATCCCGTCTCTAAAGGTAATGCTGTAGCTGACATGGCTGCTAAAGCTGCTGCCACGTCCCCTGTCTCCCCCATTTTGCAGATGGTTTCTCTGCCTCTAACTGATGTTTACTCTCTTAATGATGTTCCTGACTTACACTCACACGGTGACACTGTGGTGTTTTCTTATTGGAAGCGGTTGAAATGCTCCTCTGACCAGAAGCTGAAGCTTTGGGTTGGTCCTAATGACCTCCCTATCCTTCCTTGCTCCTGTTACCCCATGTTGCTAAGTTGGCACATGGCCAAGACCATGTTTCCAAGGGTGGGGTTGTGAATATTGTGCATAACTTTTGGTTTGCATCAAGATTTTCCCTATATGCCGAACATTTTTGTGCAAAATGTGTGATTTGTATGACAAACAATGTGGGTAGGGGCACACTGATGCCTATGTTGGCCCATCCAAGGCCTTGAGCACTTAATGGTGGATACTCCATGCCAGGGATACAAATATTGCCTGGTAATGGTGGATGCATTCTCTAAGTGTGTAGAAGCATTTCCATGCAAACATGCCACAGCCATCGTGGTCGCAAATAATTTGATGCAGGAAATAATTCCCAGAATGGGGCCTACCATCAAATTTGACATTAGACAATGGCTCCCATTTTGTAAATAGTGTAATTGAATGCATCTCCACTAGTCTGAAGATAGATCTGCGCACAGATTGTAGCTATCTCAACCGGCCAGTGGTGGCTTGGTTGAGAGAGCTAATCAGACTCTGAAAACCAAATTGACCAAATTGAAGGCTGAGACAGAGTCATGGGTAACAGTGATGCCACTTGCCTTAATGTACATGCGAGGCAGAGAGCATCACACCACGGGTCTTTCTCCTCATGAAGTGCGTACAGGCAGAGCAATGAGGATGATCACTACTCCTTTTCCACAGAATAGACTGACGTTGCAAGGCTGCGATGACAAGATGGTGAGTTATTGCATCGCATTTAATGTGTTGAAGTCTATTTTTCCTACGGTGAAAGCAGCTCTGCCTGAGCCCTGAGGACCACTCCACAAGATCCAACCAGGTGACTGGGTTGTCGTGAGGGACCTCCGTAGGAAGTACTGGCATCAGCGTAAGTGGTTGGGACCATACCAGGTGCTACTGATCACCCAGACATGAAGGTTGCTGAGAGAGGTTGCTGAGAGAGCTACGTGGGTCCACGCCAGCCACTGCAGGAAGGTGCCATACGAACCTGATGACGATGTATCAGCTGATGCCAGGACGACAACCACCATGATGGCCATGGAGTAGCGAGGAGGGCATGCTGAAGGTCACATTCACTGCCTTCATTGTATTTCCGCCATTATCTGGACCATGGAGGCTGGGAGGAACAACGGAGAACCTCGAGGGACCAACAGCAGCAGCATAGTCCAACGGCAGGACTTAAATAATAGCCACCTCAGCGCGAGCCCACGGCGGGCTGAAGACTGGAGTCTAGCAAATAACAGCCCATCCGTTACAGGAGGACCGCGGAGCTGCATGATTGGGCAAAGGCCCTCGGGAAATGCCACCACGAGAATGGCTGGTGGATGCTGATGAAACACACAAAGTTCTCCCACTTAACCTCACTTACACTGACAGTGACCTAGACAACAGGCACATGAATGTTATGCGGTTGTACATGGGATCAATGTGAAGGACATGGATGACAACTGTAACGAAACCAAGTAAACATGACTATTATTATAATCATTGCTTGTTGAAATAGTTTTTGTGACTGTAACATGAATAATAAAGTATTGGTCACCTCCAATTCCTTAGGATATGGGAAGAAATGTTTATGCATTATTAAAAGTTTGTTGATTGTTTTACATCTAATCAATATTAGTTTAATGATGATTAATGGTAAGAGAGAGATTTTTTGGATAATAATCTGTTGCTCTTGCTGGAATGTATGATGTACCTTCTAATGTTTTGTATTTCATTGGTTGTACTGTTGTTTATTCCATAGTACAATAATATCATATTGCTTATTCTAAGTATAATCCAGTCATTTAGTAAGGCCATTATGTGTTTCGGCTCTGCTCACTTACAGGATGTACAGGATGTGCCTACAACAGATAGCTATAGTGTTGGCTGAACTTCTCAAAGGCTGTAAACATCTTGTTATCTTTCTAAGCCGAAGTTTGCAAAGAAGCTGGTGAGACATGTAGACTAACCATGCATAGGATGGGGACACAGTGGGCTGTACTGAATGTATATAGGCCTGAGCTCATCCTTCAACTGAGAGCTTTTGAACTCACTCTGCTGAGTGTTGTTAACTGTTCCAGGTTTGCAAATCTTGAATAAAGCTTTACTTGTGAAAATAATCTACAGTCTCTGTGCCTTTCCCATTTAGTGATTTCCACGACAGGTTCCACCAGGTCTTTTGTTGCCAGTCCCAGCTTTTTTGAAATGTGTTGCGGGCATCATATTCAAAGTGGGGAGGTTTCAAGGAACAGTAACATTTCTCGGTTTCAAAATATGATATTTTGTCTTTGTACTATTTCTATTGAATGTAGGGTTTAAATGATTTGCACATCATTGCAATCTGTTAATATGTAAATTTTACATAGCATCCCAACTTTTTTTTTTATATATCGCCCAGCCCTACCGCATGCGCGCAGACAGTGACACACGCAGACAGTGACACACTTTTTTCTCACCTGCACGAGTGCATGAAAGATCTTGAGGATTTGTTTCTGTATGAGGACAGAGAAGATGGTGGCATCAGGCAGTAGCTGAGTGATGAGATGCTGGATACGGGGCAGAAAGATCTGCATGGCAGCTAGCAATGGGTCCCTCTCCTCTGCCTTCTTATACCTGACACAGACACACACACATATCAAATCATCAGCAGGAGACAGTACGATAAACATGCTGCAATAACAAAAGCCCCCAAAAAATCTATTTGCCTTTACAACTAGAAAAGTCAACTCCAGATCTAAAGTCCCAATGGACAGCTGGTTTCCATTCTAGCCCTTAAAACAAGAGAATGCAATAAACTACCAGGTGGAACAGGAAACTAGCAGAACTCTGGGGGGGGGGGGGTCCTCAGGCTCAGAGTTGGGGAACCCTCCCCCATAGAACTAATAAACTAGGACTGAAACAAAATGTTTGAGAAACTATCAAGAAAGAGTGATGGCTCTCTGGGATAGGTGTCTGGATGGTTGGCTTACTCGTATGTCTTGACAAGCTGGTAGAGGGCAAGCAAACTGCCGTACCAGCTGCCGCTGTTCTGAGACTGCAGGTACAGGCCGATTTTATCTACTATGGCCGTCCAACGCCCAGGGAAGTCATGTTTTATGATGGCTCGCAAACACACTGTCAATTGGGCCCTAGGAAGACAAAGAGACACATGTGAGTTATAAAAATATATATGAAAAAATCTAAGCAGGGCACCTACAGCTCTGGAAAAAATTGCACCTTTTTCATTACTTTCCAAAAAAGTTGAAATGGAAAGTTTTGAGTGAGGAACAGAAGGGCTAAAATGAAGAGACTACTGCAAATGAAATGCTTCTGTTCCTCACTCAAAACATTCCTTTTCAACTTTTTTGGAAAGGAAAGAAAAAGGTGCAGAGGTCTCTTAATTTTTTCCCGAGCTGTATATCACTGTTAGGTAATGAGGTAAGGAGTCCGAAAGTTAAGGAGTCAGATACAGAGAAAGGAGAGTAAAGCTAAGAATTAATGAAAGAAAAAGCTAACAAGTGATTATTTTTATATTCAATAGTAGTACAATAATACTCTAGTCTTTGGTTTAAAAAAAGGATTAATCACTGTAAAATCATTAGGAATAAAATATTTTCATTTCATAAATCTGGTCCCAATCATTACCAAGAACCCACCGGATGGACTCAGGACACTGGATGATGCCCTCCACGATGTTGTCTCTGATCTGTGTACGGTCATTCTCATGGATGTTAAAAGGGAACACCACCTCCCCTAGAGAAGGCTCACGGTCCTGCCAGTACTGGCTCACCATGTTCTTAAGGTAAATGGCAGCTGAGGCAGAGGTTATGTCATTACAACATCATTTGGACTAGCAAGACTGACACATTGCTACCTTACAATTCATTAATTTAACATTCCAGACAAAGATTAAGGCCTGTACCATGCCAGTTACAATGACTCATAGGTCATAGGTAATGCTCTCAGGCATGGTTCTCACCTGCTTGACGAACAGGGAACTCCACCTGTTCAGACACAATGATCTGGAGTAACGTTGGAGCGAAGTTGATGATCTTGTACGACTGAAACACACAAAATTTAAATAATTTAGCAGGCAATTCCCAGTGCTATATGAACTCAGCCACATAGAACCATAACCCAATGAGGGTCCACACGGTCAAATTCATATTATTACCTTTGTGGTCAGATCCACATTCAAGGCCCTGAATTAGCAGAGTATGTAATATAACAGTGAAACTGGTTCCAATGTGCTAAATAAAAAAATACTGTAAGCTGCTCTAGAGTGACTTTTAAATTACTTAAATTGACATAAATATCAACACAAACTGAAGAACAAGGTAAAAGCATGTAGCATAGTTGGTCTGTCCCTCACTTGCATACAGTACCGGAAAAAACACATGGAATCATTTAGAAAACTAAAGTGTTCAACAGATAAAAATACATTTAATGTAGTAGATTCTTCAAAGTAGCCCCCCTTTTCCTTGATGACAGCCTTGCACACTCTTTGCATTCTCTTAACCAGCTACATGAGGTAGTCATCTGGAATGCATCTCAATTAACAGCTGTGTCTTGTTAAAAGTTAATTTGTGGAATTTCTTGTTTCTTAATGCGTTAGGATGGGGCACACAAGGTTACAAGGTGTAACCAGAGTTACCTCTACAGCAGAGGATAGGTTATTTACAGTTACCAGCTGCAGTAATCAGCAATTCATTGACCCTCAGACTGCATGTCAAAATAAATCTTATTTGAACTCTGTGAAGCAACAGAAACATCTCAGCATCAACTGTTCAGAGGAGACTTTGTAAATCAGGCCTTTATGGTTGAACAGTTGTTAAGAAACCACTACTGAAGGACACCAACAAGAACAGACGTGCTTGGGCCAAGAAACAGACATTAGACCAGTGGAAATCTGTCCTTTGGTCTGATGAGTACAAAATATTTTTGGTTACAAAAGCAGTGTCTTTGTGAGATGCAGAGTAGATAAACGGATGATCTCTACTTGTCTGGTTCCCCATGTGTAGCATGGTGTGATGGTGCTTTTGACAATGTCTGTGATTTATTTAGAATTCAAAGCACACTCAATCAGCATGGCTACCATAGCATTCAGAAGCGATATGCCATTCCATCTGGTTTGCACTTAGTAGGACTATCATTTGTTTTTCTACAGGACAGTGACCCGAAACACATCCAGGCTGTGTAAGGAGAGTAATGGTGCGGCATCAGATGACCTGGCCTCCACAATCATCTGACCTCCACCCAACTGAGACGGTTTGGGATGAGTTGCACAGTAGAGTGAAGGAAAGCCAACCAACAAGTGCTCAACCTGTGGGAACTCCTTCAAGACATTGGAAAAGCATTCCAGGAGACTACCTCATGAAGCTGGTTGAGAAAATGCCAAGAGTGTGCAAAGCTGTCATCAAGGCAAAGGGAGGCCACTTAAATTAATCTAAAATATAAATGTATTTTAATTTGTTTAATACTATTTTGGTTACTACATGATTTCATGTGTTATTTCATAGTTTAGATGTCTTCACTATTGTTCCACAATGTGCAAAACAGTACAAAAATTTTTAAAAATAACTGGAATTACTAGGTATGTCCAAACTTTGACTGGTATCTTGCCAGACAAAAAAAAACAACCAAGTTAATAACCAGCAACCAACTAGTTAAAAATTAAGTAGCCTACCTTATGATAGAGAATGCTCTACTTTAAAATCCATCTATCACTTTCCCTGTCAGAACCGCTGTCATCTTAATCTTTTTTGAAGGCCTTCACTTAGTTGCATTACTGACTGACAGTCATTTCACACAGTATTTGTCCCTGATATATTCCTAATGTAGAATTGAGGCAGTAAGTAGGCAAAAAAGAAAGTGCAGGCCCGTGAATGTCATTCTTTTGAGTGAGCCAACCATGGCCTAGGCTTCACAAGTCTTGTGTTTTACAGATGTTTTGACCAGATGCATTCTGTCGATTTTTGATTTTGTTGGAAGTAAAGATAATGAAAATTCACCTGTGAAATCAAATGAGCCATAAAAATCTATACATTTACAATCCATGCACATTTGACGGTTTCACTTTCAATCCGCGCATTACAGCAAAAGTTGCAATCTGTTCGGACACCGGGTCACCAACAGAACAATTTATAGACAGCTACACAGTAATTCTGTTTCACAATGCTTCAACGTTCTATTGTTCTCTGATGCAACAGCGTAGGCTATGTGTCGCAACTATTATTTTAAACTTGTGTCGTGTCCTATAAGAAAGACAAACATGCAAATAGAAGTAAGCTACGAACGACTTGAAGTCATGATCCCTGAAACGCATCTTTGTTGCGGTCCGAATCATAAACACGAAAGGACATCCCCCCACCACAGAAATTAGGTTTGCCTTTCTGGTAACAAAAACAAAGTTATTTAGTTCATGCACCAACCTGATTAAGTTCATTTTCAGCCGCTATCCGGAGGTTGGGATCTATCGTCCCTTTCAGCGCTTGAATAATCCGATTGGGATCCATAGTTTCCAATCACAAGATATTTTTTAAATATTTTTACAATCACATACATAAACTGCCTAGATTCGGACAATCGTTACGATTGCCCTAGCCCTGCCCCATTTTACCGGCAATCACTAGGCGGTGGACGCAAAGCAATGTAAATAGTAGCGGTTTACGGTAGCCATTTGTTCTTCTTCTCTCTGTGTTTGGGAATCGCCATTACAGAGAGGGGTTATTACTGCCCTCCTAAGAGCTGGAATGGTCATGACAGAAAATATTGGTTCAGCATGGAGATCAATGATTATAATTTGTAATTATTGTAAATTCTTATTTTTTTATTATTGTAATAATTGAGTAGCTGATTACACTCATCTCCAATGCAATGTCAATAGCAATTTCCGTTTTCTACCTTCCCAAATTTGTGAAGCCCAATTTGCACTTATTGCCACAACTGTAGGTAGGTTTGGGAGAGACAAAGACCAAGAGCAAATCTGGCCATGCTGTACTGGCCAAGGTCACTCTGAAACGCATCTAGCCAAAGTCGCTCCCTTCTGAACTTAACCTTCAATTGATTTTGAAAAGGAAAAAAGGAGGACAGAAATATTTTGAAATTGAGATGTATGAAGTCTCATTGTTAGAGTTGAAGATGATCAAAAAAGGCTATAAATATATCACAGGTGACTTGTGATTGACTGACTACAAATAATGTAATAATAAGGCATTATCTATGATCCAAGATGATTTGCAGTTCAGTCCATTGGTGGTCACTTGATGCTCTCAAATACAACCAAAAGTGGATGGTTTAGTAACAATAACAAATGGATTTTTTGGTAATATATCTGATATGCACCAAACACTGTAGGTTAGCTAGCAATGTAATGCCACCTGTAGCTTATTGTTTGTGAAGGCTAATCTCACACCACATTAGAAACCTGTTTGCTCTCAATTAGTTATTTTGCTTTAAAAGAAAATTGTGATTTCTATTTCTACTTCTTCAGTTCTTACAGCGTGTTTATGAAATGGTGAAGCAAAAAAACACATAGCCATCTGTTCGAGAGTTGACCATCATTGAGCTGAGAATGCTACAATTGGCTCATTTTCTTGTTTTCAGAAAAGCTATGGTTGGATATTAAACTAACACACTTCCAATGTTTCTGATGAGACAGCGTATGTAATCCTGGGGGATCTCCTGCCAGACCTGGATCAGGATATCAGTGAGCTCCTGGACAGTCTGTGGCACTACTTGGCACCGTTGGATGCACCAATACATAACGTCCCCGAGGTTCTCAATTGGATTCAGGTCTGGGGAATGTGAGGGCCAGACAATGGCATCAATGCCTTCATCTTCCAGGAACTGCCTAAACACTCTGGTCACATGAGGCAGGGAATTGTCCTGCTCCAGGAGGAACCCAGGGCCCCCTGCACCAGCGTAAGGTCTGACAATGGGTCTGACAATATCATCCCGGTACCTAACAGCATTCAGGGTATCATTGGCTAGCACATGGAGGTCTGTGTGACTCTCCAAGGATATGCCTCCCTAGACCATCACTGACCCACAGCCAAACCGGTCATGCTGGATGATGTCGAAGGAAGCATAATGTTCACCACAGCATCTCCAGACTCTTTCACGTCTGTCACATGTGCTCAGTGTGAACCTGCTCTCATCTGTGAAGATATGTGAACACCTGCCAATTCTGGTGTTCTCTGGCAAATGCCAGTCGAGCTGCATTTGTACAGTGCTGGGCTGTGAACACAGATCCCAGTAGAGGACGTCAGGCCCTCATGCCACCCTCATGGAGTCTGTTTCTGACAGTTTGGTCAGAAACATGCACACCAGCTGGAGGTCATTGCACGCCAGCTGGAGGTCATTTTGTAGGGCTCTGACTGTGCGCCCCCTATTCCTCCTCGCACAAAGGGACAGATACCCGTCCTTCTGCTAGGATGATTCTCTTCTATGACCCTGTAACGGCCCGTCTCCTGCTATCCCTTCCATGCACTTGAGACTGTACTGGGAGGCACAGCAAACGTTTTTGCAACAACATGTATGACTGTGCCATCCTGGAGGTGCTGGACTACCTGTGCAACCTGAATGGGCTGCAGGTACAGCCTCATGCTACCAGTAGTGACAAGGACTCAAGCAAAATGCAAAACTAGAGAAGAAAGAAGGATAAGGCGAGAGCAATTGTCTCTGGCCACCACCTGCAAAACCATTCCCTTTTGGGATGTTGTCTTGCTCTTGCCTCGCCAGTGCACCTGTTGTCACTTTCATTTGCATTAAACAGGTGACATTGATTCACAGTCGCTTATGCTTCTTAACTGGACAGATTGATTTTTATACTGTGATGATTACGTGTTCCTTAAATTTTTTTGAGCAGTGTATTTTGCAACTTCTGTTAATAAATAACATTAGAATACAATTGAGCGTGCGTGCAAGAATAAGACACAACAAGGTAAATATTTTAGCAAAATACATGTATTGTATAATTATTTTCGATCATTTATTTATTCAGCTCGGTCACAAAACAGATGAAGGAACTGAAAAATTTCAATTCTATGTTTACTTACATATTTTATGATTATTCATTGTATGTTATAGACATGTATACCTATGCACTTAATTTATATCCTAGTAGGCAATCATTGGAACGTTAATGGTTAATAGACGTTTCGGTAAGTTGTGAATGCAGAGACAAAAGTTTTGCTTGTTATGGCCTAGCTGGCTTGCTTCTCAAAATAACACCTCTCTGTCATATGAGATGGCCCCAGAACAGATTAGAATGTGTCCCTAATTGATAAGGGATCTATTCTTCAGGACTAGTTTTGTTATCCTTAGGTTAATAAACCAACCCCCGCACCTTTGTTTAGGGGATATAAACCAGAGTGGAGTTTGGGAAAGCTCTCTCTTGCATTTTCCTCACTCCTGCCTGCATCTTCAATTTCTGGAGAAATTTTATCTTGGATACTTGGAGGTACATTGTAATACTCTCTTTATATATTAAATGAATTTGTTACATTAATTGCGGAGAACTAATTGTCTTCTATAAATAGGGTCTTTCCATTAGATTGATGGACTAATCCGGCCAATGGTATTGGTTGTAGAATTGCAAATGTAGCTGATTGGTCAAGATTCGAAGACCCAACCCTTCTTGCTTGTGGAATTAATTTGAACTTTCGTAACTCCAGCCCTATGAGCGGAGCGTTGCCCATAGAGGCTTCGCTCTTATTGGTTTAACCCGTCTAGAACTGGAGATACAAAAGTAACTATCGTGCACATACTGTGCCAAAGCGTGCACGGAACACAAACAATGCAGTCTCACTTCCTTCACGCCTGCATGGGGAGGAGGAAACTTCAGTTTGATCACCTTAGGCAGGAAAGCAGGGTTGGGGAGCAACACAGCCCTGCTGCCATCGCCACTGATAGGAAGACAGCCTTGTTGTGTCCAGGGTGAAAATGTGATATTAAGTTTTGAGGGGACAATTACATAATATTTTCACAAGAGCAATTTTTGTAGGGGACATCCAAAATAGTGCTGTAATACTGTTTTAGTTAATTCAGCTACTGTGTGTGAACCCTACCAAAATAAAACTAATTTACTGGATTGACCTGTAATTCAATGCAGAGAAAATGGCTGGTGACGGTTAAAAATGTTTTTTATTGTATTGATTAGTAGAGGTAAATAAATGTCTAACATATCCTTTGTTTGAACTACTTACTGAAAGTCAACCACCAACAACAGTCAAACGGGGCTGTCGCAAATTTTTAAAACTTAAATGCACTATTAAGTGTCTATAATCAGCACAAATGCTTTTTATTAAAATAACATAGTTACGTTTACCTTTATATATTGGGGGGACAAATCATAGTTTTCCCCAGGATGTGGGGGTCATGTCCACTCTGTCCCCCCGTGATTTCCGCATATGGTTGTGTCGACAGCACACAGATCACTGACCCCTTAGCGGATGTCAGAGCCAGCAACAGCACGGTCTTCAGAAACAGCATCCTCAATAAGATCTGATCTATGGGCTCAAAAGGCATGTCACACAATGCCTCAAAAACCAAAGCCAAATCCCACTGTGACAACGTCCGGCGGGCCACTGCCTGAGATGTCGGGACCCAGCCAAAATGTCTTTTACCAAAGGATGACTAAAGACAGACACTTCATTGAAACTTTCATGACACGCCAAGATTGCACACACACACCTTGAGTGTACCGGGTGACCTCTGCTTATCAAATAGGGAATGCAGGAATTACTTGACACTGCCAACATCACAGCAAAGGGGGTCAACCCCCACGCCCACGCACCACTGAGTAAACAGTCTCCACTGGCCTGTGTAGCCAGCAGACATGGAGAACGCTTTCACAACCTGAAAGGTTGTGACGATGTTCTCAGTCAATCCCCGCCACAGCAACCTGGCCCTCTCAGGAGACAGGCCCATAACGTTTGTTCTATCATACGAAATGCCCTGATCGAGGCGTTCGCCTGTATCAACACCCCGTGTCGGTACAGAATCGGCCACGGCGTCCCCACCACCACTTGCGCCACCTCCACAAACCACAGGGCTCCCAGGATGAGTGATAGCCCCTCTGCCTGTATACGAGACATGAGAAGAAGAATGGGGAAAGGGGGAAACGGCCGTGGCCAACAGATGGAGAGACAGGGATCTGACTCCGCCCTCTCTGTTGACGTACACATTCGCAATGTGATTGTCCGACCATACCACCACATTCTGACCCTGTAAGGTCAGCGCGAAGTTCAGCAGCAACTCCAGCCAGTTGATGTGGCACTCCGATGGAGACCACACCCCACTCACCTGGCATATTCTGGACCAGCCCGTCAAGGATGGGTCTGTAAAGAACAGGATGCACACAGTCATCCTACCCATGAGAACACCACGCAACATAGCGCAACACAGATAAATCACTGCTGATGACACACAGCGTCCAACCGGAGATGAACCAAAGTCCCTAATGCGTAACAGCCTCAATGGAACCACTGCATGGGCTGAGTCACACACCTGAATGTGTGAACACAGGCTCTGCTGAGTATGCCAACCCCAGCAGGTCATCTAAGTAGGCCAAAACCCAAACCCCCTGACACCTCAGAGGTCCCAATGCCATCTCCACGCACTTCGTAAAAGTGCGAGGAGCCAATGCATAACCGAATGGCACTCTCGTGTATTCGTACACCTGGCCCTGGAACACTGGGACTTCCTGTGATAAGACAGAATTGGGACATGAAAGTAAGTGTCCTTCAGATTGACGCTAAAGCAAAAATCCTCATGGTGCATGCACTCCAAGAGATATTTTGTCGTGAGCATGCAAAACGGCCTTTAGGGATACGCATTTGTTCATAACGCGCAGAACCAAAATAGGCCTCATTCCCCCGTGTTCTTAGGCACAAGGAAGTAAGGGGGATAAAGCCCCTTCTCCCTCAGCTCTAATGGGACCAGCGTTACCGCCTCCTTTTCCAGGAGGATGATTCAGAGTAATACAGAGACAGCGGTCGAGCACACAGCTCGGGTGCCATGGCCAGCCACTTATTGTACACATCCTAAGCCCCGACCGTCCGTAAACAGCCACCCCACCCAAGGCGGGGCCATCCTGAAAGTGAGAGGAAGACGCACATGCAACCTGCGCCGAGCCGGCCGTCGCCCCATCTGTCCATAACCATGGAGACAGAGGCTTCAGCGGGTTGCGTGGTAGAGTACAACAAACCTATCACACTCTACGAGGGAGAGAAAATACTTCTCTCGTAAACCGAGACTCTGCCTGGACTCCCACACACCTTGGTTGCCACAGCAACAGCATGAGGAGGAACCACAGACTCATGGAGCTGTAGGCATCCGCTCCCAGTCAGAGACTGAGGGCAGGAAGACCACTCACTAACCTTACCAGGACACACCATAGCTGTTTGCAATCACTCACCAGTAAATAAGGCGCAAACACATTTTTATTTAAGACAAAATAGAAGCTCCCCACAGAACGCATACAGGGTAGGGAAGTGCCCGAGGGGCACTCCCCTCCCAACTCGTCAGGTGCGGTGCCGCACCTGACGGTGGAGACATATAGCTCCTCCCATCTGACGGACCTCGGGCAGGAGGCACAGGAGAAGGTGGGCAAGGCACTCTCTCCTCACGTTGGGCAGGTGTAATCGGGGCCAACTCCAATGCAGAAGCCCTAACACGGCAATGTTGTGCATGGTGGTGTGCCTTTCCCTCAGATTGCTGGGTCCCCGGTGCGTCTGCAGAGGCAGCAGATAGGACGGCACAGATAGGAGTGGCCCCAGCTGGAGCCGCTCCTCGCAATCCTTCTTCTGGCGTCTCCATTATTACCACGCCAAACAGTGCATTCTCCACTAAAGGCGCATTCAGGAAGGGGACATTGTCAGGCTCCATCAGGGAGGCGAGTGGCCAACCACAGGTGCCGAACTTGCAGACATTCGCCATCTCCTGGCCCCGCCGATAGGGAGTTGGCCTGTGTCAATTTCAGAATGGTGGCAGCAGCCCTGGTGACCTTGCTTTTCTCCGCTGAAGTCAAGGAGGTGGGACCCTCCGTCAATCCCGCCATCACTGCCGCTTGCAGCCCAACATTGTTGCAGGCCACCAGCGACTTCACAGAGAGTGAGTACTGCTTCTCTGCGAGGCTGGCAGAGACTCTGTCCTTGACAGAAGGGAGCACTTGTCACTTCAAGTGATGGGCCCTGGAGCAAGAGACGTGGCCAGAGTACCTTCCAGGGGTGTGACACCATTGCCCAACTTCTCCAATCTTCCCTCCACCGTAGCGAAGGCAAGGTAAGACTTGACCGTCCTTCGGATCATGAACGGGTCTCCCCAAGCCTCCTCCCAATATTTCCAGAGAGAGGAGACCTCCAGTTCCACGGATGTGTCCAGTGTGCAGCCTCAAAGATGTTTCCCTCCTCTGCCGTGGGGTGCCTAGCAGCAGCGGAGATGGCGGCGAAGAACTCCTCCTTTACTGCTAGAGGGTCAGTGCATCTTTCCTCCTTGGAGTGCGCCTCCTCATCAACCCCTGAGGATCAGGAGTTGGGACAACTCTGTGCCCCGGTCAGCCAAGCATGGGGAGAACAGTCGATAGGAGTCGTGCTCTGCAGGGTCACCTCCTCCTCGGAGTCCGACTCCTCAGCAAAGGAGTCCTCCTCAGAAAGGAGAGAGAGGACATCAGTGGGTGGGACTGCCTCAGCAAAACAAGCCAGCCATGTAATCTGCTCGTACACGCCGGTTTGCCCACAGCTCTGTCCCGAGCATACTGTAGTCCCAGACGAGCAACTTAGGACTAGTGATGGCCAAAGGAGCTTTCATTAGCTTTATTTTAGCAACAGGATATTATGCTGTCACCACTTATATAGTGCAATGATGGCTTTTATTTTGAAAAAGAAAATCTGAGTTAGCGCTGCTAACATAATATCCTGCTGCTAGAAGAACGGTAATGAAGCCTCGTATAGCCAACACTACTCAGGATTCTTGTACGCCAACGGAAGGGCTGTCGGCGGCCGGGGTTAGAAGAAACCGCTCCAGAGGTTGGAATTGTTGAAGCCATCCCTGGCTTTTTCGAAAATCACAGCAGCTTGCATAGCTACAATTACTTGTGAAGAAAAAAGGGAGGCTGAACTGAAAGGTCTCTCTGATCTAGCTGCCGGACAGGTGGCAGCGAAAGGCAAAATGTATATATTTAAATTTTCAGTGCCTGCCGATTGGGAGAGGGGTTGAACCGATAGGATCAAAGCCCCTATGGGTTTCAAAAATGTAAACTCGAAATATAGAAACTCTCCAAGTCGTAAATATGTTCAAATTCCAAGACCGTGCAAAGAATGATCAATGCATGCATTTTAGCCTCACATCAAGAAATTTGTTGCGGCAAAGGCTCTAAATGTCTGTTACAGAATTTAGTTTGTAAAATGTGTTCAAACTTCACTATACAAGCTGGTCAAATATTGCTTGCAAGTACCAACTAAATGTACAAACTTGCAAAGATAAGCTTGCAAGCACATACGTAAATGTACAAGTTTGCCAAATGTAATTACAGATTTGAGCATCAGACTTGCGACCACGGCCCTCAATATACGACCATACATTTTGTTACACAAGTGCACGGATATTTGACGTTTAATATTCCATACAATCAAACACTGTACCGTCTCTCTATATCATTACTTTCAAATGTATTAACAAGAAACAATAGAAAGCATTGCCCTCTTGAGATTCAAAACTTCAAAACCGGGTCGCCCACATAGAAGGCAGTGTCGCTAACCACACAGAGGTGAATGTTTGACGGGTGTCAGTATAGCTTCTTGTGTCAATCCTGAACAAATCCTCTTTTGCCACTGGCCGTTTTAACAGCTATTTGGTCATTCTTGAATGATATTCGTTTGAATAGTTTATTAGCCAGTAATAGGCTTACTAGTATCTACTAACTTCCTAGCAATAATCAGAATTGAGCAATAACTAGCTAGGCTGAAGATGAACTTTTCCATGCCAGAAAAAGTCGCCCCTATAAAGTTTTAGTTAAGGCTTACTATAACGTAACTACTGAATGTTGTAGCCAGCTAAGTGTTTGTCTATCCTGACCCAAAATTATATATATACACTCACCTACAGGATTATTAGGAACACCTGTTCAATTTCTCATTAATGCAATTATCTAATCAACCAATCACATGGCAGTTGCATTTAGGGGTGTGGTCCTGGTCAAGACAATCTCCTGAACTCCAAACTGAATGTCAGAATGTGAATTTATTTTGATTTAAGCCATTGTGATTTAAGCAATTTTGAGCGTGGCATGGTTGTTGGTGCCAGACGGACCGGTCTGAGTATTTCACAATCTGCTCAGTTACTGGGATTTTCACGCACAACCATTTCTAGGGTTTACAAAGAATGGTGTAAAATGGGAAAAACATCCAGTATGCGGCAGTTCTGTGGGCGAAAATGCCTTGTTGATGCTAGAGGTCAGAGAACGGGCCGACTGATTCAAGCTGATAGAAGAGCAACTTTGACTGAAATAACCACTCGTTACAACCGAGGTATGCAGCAAAGCATTTGTGAAGCCACAACATGCACAACCTTGAGGCGGATGGGCTACAACAGCAGAAGACCCCACCGGGTACCACTCATCTCCACTACAAATAGGAAAAAGAGGCTACAATTTGCACAAGCTCACCAAAATTGGACAGTTGAAGACTGGAAGAATGTTGCCTGGTCTGATGAGTCTCGATTTCTGTTGAGCCATTCAGATGGTAGTCAGAATTTGGCATAAACAGAATGAGAACATTGATCCATCATGCCTTGTTACCACTGTGCAGGCTGGTGATGGTGGTGTAATGGTGTGAGGGATGTTTTCTTGGCACACTTTAGGCCCCTTAGTGCCAATTGGGCATCGTTTAAATGCCACGGCCTACCTGAGCATTGTTTCTGACCATGTCCATCCCTTTATGACCATTTCCATCCCTTTATGACCTCTGATGGCTACTTCCAGCAGGATAATGCACCATGTCACAAAGCTCAAATCATGTAAAATTGGTTTCTTGAACATGACAATGAGTTCACTGTACTGAAATGGCCCCCACAGTCACCAGATCTCAACCCAATAGAGCATCTTTAGGATGTGGTGGAATGGGAGCTTCATGCCCTGGATGTGCATCCCACAAATCTCCATCAACTGCAAGATGCTATCCTATCAATATGGGCCAACATTTCTGAAGAATGCTTTCAGCACCTTGTTGAATCAATGCCACGTAGAATTAAGGCAGTTCTGAAGGTGAAAGGGGGTCAAATACAGTATTAGTATGGTGTTCCTAATAATCCTTAAGGTGAGTGTCTATATACATATATATATATATATATATATATACATATATATATATATATATATATATAAAAATACAATAACAAAAACAAATACTCAAGTGAAAACATCAAAACAAATGAATACATAATAAGAAATACAGTAAGAAAACATAAAAGATAAAAAATGGGATGAAAACATAGGAAGCTAAAACCCAAAACAGTGCGGTTAGGTTTAAGCGTAGGCAGTGTTTTTAACCTGGATTTAAAAATGTATATGTTTGGGGCACGTCGAAGATCTTCTGGTAGTTTATTCCAGTTGTGTACAGCATAAGTGCTAAACACAGCTTCTCCATGTTTAGTTTGGACTCTGGGCTCTACAAGCTGACCTGTGTTCATGAATCTAAGAGCCCTGCTTGGTTTATATTCTTCAAACATATCAGAAATGTATTCGGGTCCTAAACCATTCAGAGACTTACAAACTAAAAGCACCACTTTGAAATCTATTCTGTAACTAACTGGAAGCCAATGCAAAGATTTAAGATCTGGAGTGATGTGCTCTGTTCTCTTGGTCCTGGTTAAAATTCTAGCAGCAGCATTCGGAATGAGGTGCAGCTGTTTTAGTCTTTTTGGGAGTCCAGTTAATAGGCCATTACAGTAGTCAACCCTACTAGAGATAAATCATGAACTTCTCTTGGTCTTTTTGGGACACCAAGCCTTCTGGCTATATTATTAGATGATAGACTCCGACCTCACATTTAACAGTCATATCAAAGCGGTCACCAAAACCGCAGTCTATCAGAACACCAGGATTACGCACTTGATCCCTGGTTTTAAGGGCCAGAGAATCCAGCTCTTGACTAATACTTAGATTTTTGTTGCCAAACACAAATCTCAGAAACCTATCTTGGTTTAATTGTAGACAATTTTGGTTCATCCAGGTATTTATGTGCTCTATACAGTGAAAGAGATTCTATTGAGCTGTTGTCATACAGTTCGAGAGCCATATATATTTGAGTATCATCGGCATAGCTGTGGTAGTTAATGTTGTTGTTCTGTAGAATTTGGCCCAGAGGTAGCATATAGAGATTGAACAGAAGCGGTCTGAGAACTGATCCCTGTGGAACTCTGCATGCCTTAGCCACACTAAGGCATGCAGATTCATGCAGATTCAGATTCATGATTACCAATGGTGACAATGTCATTATTTTTTAAATTCTGTCTGAATACTGAAGTTGAACCTTTTTTCATACAGCAACTGCAGACAGTGTTTAGGCTCAGATCCAACACTGGTTGTTGAATGATGTTCGGACCCTGGCTAAGTAAGAGTAGCTCCAGTGGATCACCCCCACTCCCCCAGAGTCCTTGGGCTTTCTGTATGCAGACCAATAGAACAAATAGTTTAAAGTTTCCTCTGTCCTAGCAATCTCTCCAGTTCATTAATTCCTTAGTTGCCCCAATCCATAAGAGCTCCTTCATGTATTGCAAGCCATAAACAAAGGCCTGTTCATTATCCCTTTCATGTATCAACATTTCCTTTTCCACAGTAATGTAATACACACCACCCCCTGCGTCCACAGGAAACCTGAAAAGTAGAAGAGGTAATGCAACAAAAGGCATCACTCGTCAACTGCTCATATCATTGTTTATTTCATTAGGCACATTGAGGGACCCTTTCACATTTCCCCAGTACGTAGTTGGCTCAGATATACAAGGTCATACACCCCGCCAAACCATTTCACCCCATCACAGGAAGGCAACATAGAATGCATTAAGTGCTTAGCATTATCAAGTAAAGTCAGTTAGAATTCATATTTAGCAAACCAGAACTGATTGTTCTATGAATCTACTCAATCACTCCACGTTCATTCAGACCAACAAACCAGTAATGCATAACATTTGATTTAAAGATGAGTGTAACTAAAGACCTACAACTTGAATTACATTGTGACAACCACTCCAGTGGCCTTGGTCTATAGAAGAAACTTTCATGTTCAATGAAGAATACCAACTGATCAAAATCTAACCATTATAGACAACTTTTTTTTACCTAAGCACATCATACATTTATGGAAAATGTGCACATTATGGGTCATGATAGGTCTAGCCAGCAGGACATCATGCTGCCATATAGTGACCCAGAAGGAATTACAGGTTAGAAGGTAAATAAACATGTGCTCCTGAAAGGTTCGAACATCCTACACCTCTTGCTGGTTTATAACTAGTCAGCAGGAAAGTGGGCACCGGAAGGACATGCAGTCTGACCACATGAAATGGGAAAAAATTCAATCTCTCCTTTGTAGTGCAAAAAAATAAATAAGGACACAGTAGCTCAGTCCTGGTAGAGGAGAAAGCCAGAAAATGTGCTGTACTTCCAGCTGCTTCCATAGATGGAGCCACGGTGCAACCGGAGCCACACCTGGTCTCCCTGGTACAGTTGCAAGATGGAGTGGTTACTGGCAGTCTCATGGTCCGGACCCCCGTCGTTGGCATACGCTGACGCCATCACCTCGTCGTTGCGCATCAGGTTGACGTAGAGTGGTACATTGACTGCCAGCTTGAGGATGTGAAAGAGGAAGACATAGGTGCCGTTGGCCGGACACGTGAAGCGACCCAGGTGGGTGTCAAACATGTCACCCAGGTTGCTGTTCAGCTGGTCGAAGGCGATGGGCTGGTCCAGGGTCCCTGGTACGTAGTTGGCTGTGCGGGCGGCCGTGAAGGCCACACGGAGGGGCTGGGGAGGCTGGTGGAGTGGGTACATGGGTATATGCATCATGGTGTGTGGTGCATGGGGGTTAACCTGGGGAGTAAGGTCCATGCCAACACTGTGCAGTGATTCGCCATGGGCGGAGTCCACCAGGGAGTAGTTGCCCTCCCGGTCTGGGCTGCTCACCTGGGAGGAGTCACTCCAACCGGCTGGGGAAGACCAATCAAAAGCCAGTCAGTACACCCACCCCTACAAAAGATATCCAGCCATTATGATTTAAGACAGAATTATGGTGAACTTACCACTGTTTCTCTGTCCTACATTGCCTCCACCACGCCTGTAGCTGTGCTGGAAGCCGGTGTCCTAATGATTGACACACCATTAACTATGTTAATGTCACCTATAAAAAAACGATGCTCATATCCACACAATATTGGATAGTAAAAACAAGAGCATAAGGTAGCCTTTCAGGGAAGGGTTTGACTAAATGGTAACAGGATCAAATCCCTAAGCCTACAAGGTGCAAAAGCTGTCATTCAGCTTGAGCACTCCACAGTCGGCACTGTTAATGGCTGATTTCCAATCGGTAACCTACCGTAAAGCCTCTGAATGGGTTATGCAAAAATAATTGTATAAGCAACCACCAAACTATTATTCCAGACAAATGTGGGTAGTGTCTTACCCGAGCACCATACAGGTGAGCCTGAGGGATGAAGCTTCCTCTTGGGGAACGGAGGCCAGCCCGGAACCCATCAAAACCTATAGTAATTGACATAGTAATTGAAAATGAACATATATGGCACTGCAGCTAAACCGCACAACTGAATTACTCATTTTGGACATAAAAGTAATGTGAAAACCTCATGAGGAAAAACTATGAATCACAGAAAATGCCTCATAGGATTCTTTGACTTTCACACCCAGTCAAAAGCTGGAGAATCTAAAGCTCATTGTGAATCAGTAGATGGGACATACGAGACAGCAGAACAAGACAGGATAGAGACAAACAATCAAAGATGGAAGAGACCTATGGAAAAAGAGAAAGGATAGGTACCCAAGGTACCCACCAAAAGAGCGAAAGTAGTGTGCCAGGCCCTTGCCACCACGTGCCATACCTCTACCAGATCCTCTGTAGTATGACTGGCCAGAGCGGCCTATGGTGCCACCTGAATGGCTACTGGACAGTAAACTCTGCCCACCACTACCCACTTGACATTCTGACTGGTGCACTGCCCAAGGAAGAGAAATAGGAGTAGACTTAGAAGACATTCTTTAGACAACCAACTATTAAAAAATAAATCACTGAAACCTTAAAAACAGTTTTCTATTACCAGCCCTAATAAACATAACACTGGCCTACCCGATTGCAGGTGTTCATCCTCCAGGGGAGCAAACTCTGGTGGGGTCTGGGTACTAGTAGAAACATAAACCATGTTGTTGGATTCTGAACGGGTAACAATATCAGATTTGAAGTCCCCAGTTGGAAGTAAGGGTACATTCACCTTGAACACCTTCAGGGATAAAAACAAATCCAATGCTTAAGCTAAAACATGTCTCAAAGAATGTCTTTCAGCTTAGAGCCGATTGCGGATACTGTGAACAGTTGACAAAACATAGGAATTTGCCATAAAAGCCTAATTTTTGCTAGCAGTGGACACAGGACCATTGACCCATCATGTTGAGAACCTATCCATCAAATGATGGAAATTCTCCTTTCAGTGTGGTCGGGTACACTTACCGAATGCATTGTCTGGAAGGGAACTGGGGAGGACCTGGTTGCATGTCTGCTTGGAGGTGTTGAGAAGTGCTGCCCCTGTGTGGGGGTTGGAGTTGTGGTGGGGGTATGAAGAGGCACCACACTTTTACAGGGAGATTCGTGCTTAGATTCAGAGATGGTAGTCTGGGTACAGAGGGGGCACCAACAGAGGAAAAGGTAAAAAGAAAAACTGATTAGTATATGCATCTTATACTTGTCAGTTCTCCATGATCAGAAAGAGAGAGACAAGAAATGTACCCAAGCAGGGGTCTTGTCTTCCTGGGTAATGGAGATAGAGGACTCTCTATGGTAAAGAGGTGGAGCTGGGAGAGAGGGGTAGGCAGTCTCACTCTCCGATCTCTGTAGACAGGATTCCTGGAGAGAAAAATTATGCTTTAGAGAAGCAGTTTTCTTAAATCAGAACAAACACTTACATAATTGTGGCTTAGACTGACATCCGGTGCTGCAGCATAGGTTCAAAAGTAACCCACAGCGCTCATATAAAGCAGTCGCTGCTATTGTTATCCAATGTCTAATCAATAAAGCATGATTATTTTTTCTAAGTGCTATTCTATCTAGCTACATATATTTATTACATGAGCCAGGTCCTCTGTATTTAGTTCCAGATCTTGTGTAGTTTGTTCCAAGTCACAGCTCTCCACACAGCCACTGTCACCATTGACCAGACTGGGTTTGTCATCAATAGGGAGGAGCCTAGAGGGCAACGGCGTAGACTAGGGAGAGAACAAAAATCTATTTTATACACTTCGTTAGTTAGCAAGTATTCTTAAGTAAAAAACTGCTAAATACATGCATTCGTCTAGTGAAAAAATAATTTTAACATATCAAGCAAACGGACGATGTCCAATACAACCTGATGTTCATGGAATATCTTACCTACTAAATTAATCTTATGACAAAGTTTCTCTTTCTACCCCACTAACCTGTTATAGTAGCAGAACAAATAGTGCAGCTGTTCTAGGGATGCACCCATACTATTATCGGGCTGATACTGAAACATTAAGTGAAACTCGGTTGTGTGGCCACTGGACGCATAAGAATAGAGAACTCAGATTGGTAGAGCGGGAAGACAGATCAGCAATGACAAGTAGAGTACAAGCTCTGCTCAGCAAAGAGGGGTAAAGGAAAAACACTAATTTAACACAAGCAATTTCATCAAACATCGTTAGACAACACAGCAGAGTTCAATGAGTATGCTAATGCTAGAAGCACAGAACCACAACATCTAACTCCAACACTGAAAAAAGGGAAATAAGCTGTCCAGAGACAGACGGCTGGCCGAAAAAAAAAAGAGCAGAGCATGAAAGAGCAGAGCAATGAATTGCGCACAATTTACCGTCACAGGAGTATCAGAGAAGAGCAACAACGTTCTGCACGTTCAAAGTATCAAACTACCTAGTGAGGTCAGAGCAAAGTAACTGGCTGTGTCTGTGTTGCGCATGTTTGTGTTTTACTGTCAGTAGGTGGTTGTCACAATCATGTAAAAGGTAGCCATCGTCTGAGCCACAACTCAGGGTAAGAAGCTAGCTAACTTTCACAACTCCATCGCAGCAATGGATTAACGTCAACGTCTTAACGATTAAGACCTCCAGTTTTCGTATTTTGCCTTAAAAATAAAAGCCTTCGGTGGGTTGTGTGTATAGTTTATTTTCAAAGTAAAAACTATGTGGGGTAAAATAAATTAAACAAATTACTATTTAAATAATACATAATATAAGGCAAATAATATAAGGTGGAGCACATGAGAAATGGTTAGAGTTTAAGTTAATGTAGAGAACCTTTCTAATATAAAGAAAATCAGATTTTTGATGTTACTGTTGTTCATTTGCTTTTGCTCATTAGGTTTGGAGAGAGACTGTTATACATCTGGGAGGCAATCAATTTAAGAATGATTGAGGGGGAGTAATTGGGTTAGTAGGGAATTATGTTAAATAAGTATTGTCCAATAAGTTGACAAGGAAGTGTGACTGATAAAGGGATGACATTATTGCAATACATAAAACATGTTTGTTGCATCACATAGAAAAATAATGTTTTTTGAGAATTGTAGGTTTGGAGATTGAGTTTCAAGAGCCGGGCTACAGTATGATTCTGAGGCTGTGGTGACGAGTTGTTCTGTGTGTGGCCAGTGTGCTGAAGATAAAAGCAGAAACAACTAAATTGTCATTGGAAATAAAAAGTTTGTATTCAACTAAATACCTTATCTCAATGAAATATACTGAAATTAATGTATACATGAGATGAAAAGGAAATTATTTCAGCCAGTAAAAAGTATGCTTTGCTGGTGGATTCTCATCTACCAGTCCCCTTGGCAGGTGAGCCAAAAATATAAATTTCAGACAATGTATGCCAATATTGGGAAGGCTTGGGACACACTAACTTGTCATAAAATTACATCTCAACATTAGAGCATTTTGTCATGCATTGACATCACACCAAGTTTAAATATTTAGCTAGACACCCCTAAGCATTGTGTTAAACTGACTAACATTTCTTATGAAGTTTACTTCCCCCACAAATAGCATCAATGAACTGTATGGCTTTTGCGACTGGCCATTTTAATAGCTTATTAGCCCGAAATAGGCCTACTACCATCTTACTACTTGGAATAGTCATAAGAATTCAGCAATAGCTAGCAAGACTGGAGACAAACTTCACACTGACAAAGCTATTTAATTTCATGGCACAATGTTTGTTTTTCTTTAATTTGTGAATGACACTGATACAATAATTATTAATATAGTTGATAACTGACTTTCATCAAGTGAAAAGATGAAAGAATCGTGGAAACACCAGAACCCAGTCCACAACATGCTTATAGGGGACAAAACTTTTTTTTTTACTGAAGAGAATCCTACATAGTGCAGCTTTGAATACTTGGTATTTGTACTCTGTATCAGCAAGTATCCAAATGTATGTACTCGTACTCCCGATAGGTGGTATCGGTGCATCCCTAACCACAAAATGTCAGCCAGATCTTACATGCAGTGTTCTGTGTAGATCTGCCGGCCTTTTCCTTGAATCCCTCTGCACTGTTAAGAGAACAAAACATCTGATAAGTTAGACAACCACTTAATTAGCCACTTGATATAGAGGTTGAAGTTGTAGACTACCGAGTGGAGAGCAGCATCCAGAGGCACGCTGGCTCAATCTAGAATGTCCGATAGTGGGTGTTCCTTCATCATCCAAAAGAGAGTCCTGGAGGAAACAGAATAAAGCCAGGGTATCATCAACTACATACCACTTATGTTCTCTCCTTCCCAAAACCGAGGTCAGAGGTGAGGGACATCAGGCAAAAGTAAATGAAGAGTAAATAATAAAAATCTTCCCCATGGTTGTATTTTGTAGAGACCACTTTGAAGTGCATTGATTGTCTGCAGACAACTCACAGCAACATTAAGAACACTGTCAAACAGGTTGTTATCTTTATGATTAGTTTTAACAAAATGGCAGCATCTGCGTGACAGCAGCCACATGCTCAAAAAAGCAAATTAATTTTACCACAAAAAATATACTTATCCTTCTAAACAAAAAAAATATTCAGTAAAGTCAACCTAGCAAGCCAGAAAAAAGAAAATATCTAAAATGTTTTGGTTAGTCTTAGCTTGCAGCTAGCTGGTTAGTCTGTTAAAATAATGTCCACAACATAGTTAACACCTTAGCTACTCTTAATTAGCTTATTACAGGTAAAACCTTTTAAGAGCATTTACATGGTGATGGCAAGCCAATTATAAAGGTAAGGGATTTTAGCTGTAAATTGTGATTAGCTAAAACCAGAGGCATTCTACTGGAAAACTGTGCTGTTTCTGTTGCTTTCTAGTAAATATGACAGTAAAAGCAGCCACAGTCACTGAAAGAAACAGTCATGACAAGGAAGACAATAGACAAAAGTCTTCAGACATTCCAACACTGTATAAATAAATGAAAATGTGCTAGGTCTATAAGCAAAGTAGAAGCCAAACTAAAAGGCACAAAATGGAAGAAATGAGATTACCTGAACTTAGTTAATAAGTTTGTTTTGGGCAAAACATTTGACTCTACTGCACCTTAAAAAAACATAAGCCAAGTGAAACAGGAAATAATACTTAGCCTTTCACTACAAAATAACCACTGTGCAGTACTGTACCTGCATGAAGCTAAAGGAGCCTCGGATCTTAGCCATTAGGTCCTCCAGCTTCTGCTTGCGTAGGATAGGGTCCTTGGGCAAGGAAGAAGGGGAGTTGAACACTTCCACTGCTGTTTCTGCACGTGGCCCCTTTTAGACAGAATATTATTAAGTTACATGGACAAAATCAAAACAGACCTAAACCATACATGGCTAAAGATCTACTCACACTGCTGGTATACTGTTCCCTTTTAGAGTTTTTCTTCCTTCTCTGGGGAAACATTGTCATTGAGTTGTAGGATTTAACTTAACGTCGGCTACCCCAACACACACGTTAAACCAGCCAGCAGACAACCATACCTTTTTGGGTTCTGCATTTTGTTTCTTGATATCTGGCACTTTGGGGATAAGCACAGCCGCCCCTTTCCATGGTTTCCGGATTACTGGCTGACTGGAGGGCAAATCCATATCCCATGAGTCTGGTGGCTCCTGGTCCTTCATGGCCTGGAACTTCTCCTTCCAGGTTTGAGTAGTGGGAGTGTCTCGATACCCATTGGGGTCTGTGTCAGGCATGTAGTTTCTGTTAAGAAACTGGCATCACCAACAGACCATCAGCACAACTTCAAAATATCCCAGGGTATTTGCAATGTGGCATGTTTACAGGTCAAACACCCGTGCCCCAATTTCTGAAATCCTCTCTGCTGATGTCCCATATGTCTCTGGCAACAGACCAATTTTCCATGGATGTGCATACCACATCAGGTTTATTATATGACATGTACGGGACGTGTGCAGAGATCTCCAGAATTGTGCTCATATCTTCAGAATCAGTTTACAAAAGTGGTGTGGTATCTGAAATTTGCCTAAAAAAAGCTTAAACATTGTAAGTGGCAGCACAAGTTCAGAAAATGTTTGTAGTTCTTACCTCTCTTCTAGGCACATCTTTTGTGTTTGACTTCATAAGGGCTGAAAGGCAAATTAAAATTGAGCTAAATTATAAATTGTCATATTAACTGTTTTTGGAATAAAATAAATTGTTGCAATTTTATACTTACAAGAAGGGCTTTCTGCTTTTACTGACTGATCCTTTTCTTTTATCAGCAGAATTTCCACTGCTTTGGGACTCTTGCTTGGAGGTGGCAGTACACGATCGAAGTACCCACTATCAATCAGCTTGGACAGCTGCTCTTTCATGGCCTTGTCTAAACATAATGGATTCATTTTAAAATGTTATTTCATAAGATTTTTTGATCATAAGATCATTCTTTATTTCAACAAAATAGTGGGTAAAAATCAAGAACAGATCAAGGAGAGCAGTGGGGTCGGATTCAAACCAGTGCTGCAGCCATAAATGTGCACAAGCGTCAGAGGCTTAGATCGCCAAATTCTTTTTTCTAAACTCACAGGTGGAGCCGGCTACTGGTTTGTCCTTCCCCTCCAGCAGGTCCAGGTAGACCAGAGCCGCTCTCTCCATCTGTTCCTTCAAACTGGTACACAGCAGAGCAGGATCATCACACTGGCATTAAATCAACAGATGTTTATTTCACAGAAAACTTCCCAGAAGTCCAAATGTATAGGTGCTGTGTTGCATTTGAGCACATACCTGCACAAAATAACAGCATGCATCACTAGGTAATTTCAATAGGCATTCCATCATCTCTAGAATCCTTAAACTACCTCAAATTCTTGTCCCGCTTTAACCCCAGAAGTACAGCGAGTTCTAGCAGACTCTTTAGTTCTGCATCCTGGAGATGGGGGGCGTGGTTACAAGCAGAGAGAAGGTCCTTCCTGATGTGTTCGTGCTGCAGCAAGGTCTGCAGGAGGAACTGGACTTGCAGTACTGTGCACAACCTCCTTCTCTCCACCTCGACCATGGCTATCTGTTCCTTCCTCACTGCCTTCTTCTGGGCCTTTAGGAGCTGCAGTAGCAGAGGTGCAGTTCAACTGAATATATAGGCCCATCCCAAACCTAATTTTAGGGCCCTGATCGCTAGGCCGAGGCCTGTCCACTGGCTGTTGCTGATTCCAAGTTGAGGATTTAAAATTGTTTGGATTGTGAAGGGAATTCGTCAGTATGTTTGACAAACAAGGGAAGCCGACTCGAAACAAGCATTCAAAGAATCAAACTTGAAATGGAACAAGAGCAGTGGGCTAATTCTCAACACAGCCATGCAATAAGCTATGGCCTCAAATTTACTTGAGGTTTGGATGATTCCAATACATCACATCCTCGGCTCTGGCTTATTGACAGATTCTCACAACACTTGAAATTAATGGGGAAGAGCCATGCCGATAATGCATATAAAACTACCCCTGCTGGTCACCCAAAAGGAATCCATGTGGAACTTCTCAGCCCTTCTCCATTCATACACACCATTGTGATAAGATAGAAGCAGAGATCCTTACGTCCTGTGTGAGGCCGCTCAGGGTCTTGTGCAGCTCCTGGGCAAATTCCAAGTTGTGTATCACTTCATCGTACTTTTCCACTGCACCCTGACACACATTAGAGACATGGCAACATCTAAACCAACTGGCTGAAATGTACTGCTTTCATTGCCACAATTGGAAATTCCTGTTCTTACTAGCTGGTCTTGATTAAGTGATTCCCCGTTTTTCAAACGCTTCATGTAGTCTTCCAATTTCATCTGCAGACACATATGCAATGTTTAAAAAAAAAAAAAAACATGCAGGAAATCATGAATGTAATGATACATAATCTCATTATCCACTACCACCTAACTTCAAATCTTGAAAAAGGAACTAATTCCATCCATCCTACCTTCTTTTTCTCCAGGTTGCGGACCTTGTGCTTGAGGCAGATGAGGCCATCCTCGATGTAGCTCTCATAGCCCTGGTATGTGGTTGTGGAGGCAGCCAGCGCCAACTGCAGTGGACTCAGTCCACCTGGGGAGCCCCTCTTGGGGCTTGCTGACTTGGGGCACCACTGGCTCCCCATTCTCTCCGAGCAGCCAGGTGGAGGAGAGACATTCTGGGCCGGAGATGGAGACAACTGCACCATGTTAAGATCCTTACTGGAGGAAGTTAAAGACAGAATAGCAAATGATCATCAAGTCAGTATTGAAATACATAGCATGGACATTATGGCCAGGAAACCTATCAATCACCATACAAACATTGTGATGCACAGGTACTACTTACATTCTTTCTAGAAGGCAAACCATGAGTCACAAAATGTGATAATGTTGAATAACGGGCTAGTCTGTTCAACCGCCACTGGGTGGTTGCCAAACCAGTGACAGTGCATTTATGGTCCACCGCACAGTTGGTGTGATCACACTTAGTCTTGATGAATTTCATTTTGAGAATTGTGAAAAGGCAGGTATAAATGACCGATCACACGAAAGTAAAAAAAAAAGAAATAAAAAATCCGCGAAACAATGATTATCCCCAATGTGTGCACATTTTGTTTCGCCGACCGGATTTCTGCGTGTTTTTATAAATGTTTGGGAAACGTTGGATGCGTGTGTTCATTCTAGAATATTTCATATCACTTACTATAATAGCCTACCGTATCACCATGTTTAGACCCAGACGTGGCCGCTGCCATTATCCCTTTAAATAATATTTACGGGATACAGCTCAAATATCCCAAACGAAAATGCAAAGAACGCACACACAATGCGAATAGCCTACCACGTTACCTAATAAATCATTAAACAACTTTCCCGTTCGTGAAAACTTTACAAACATAAGCAATATGAAACCCCTACAGTATCCTTCACAAAAACAAGTTAGACAATCAGAAAACAGCTGACATACCTCGTAGTTGTTTGTATGTATTGAAAACGCTGTTGCTGCAAGCAAGTCGTTAGAAATCCAAAACTAAATAAACCATGTAGCCCTCTCCAACTCGACCAAAAGTGATGTTAGTTTACAGAGGGAAAGACAGTATGAATTCATACCTTTATATAGCCTTCCATGCCAAAACATTGGGGCGTCTAGGGCGCAGAAAACCGCTCTGACGTCATTAGGCACCTGCCTTACGCGCATGCACCCGAACAAACCCAATTTGGCTTAGATTAGATTCAGCTTTATTGTCATTGAACAGTACAAGTACATTACAAGTACAGTACAAAGAAATGCAGTAAGCATCTAACCAGAAGTGCAAATAGAGGGCAGAAAATATAAGATATTTACAAGTATTTAGTATATGTATATTACAAGTGGAATGTGTAGATGTGCAATGAAGGCAAATACAGTACAAATGGCAATACTAAAAGTGCAGTTAAGGCAAATAGAGTAGGGTGGAAAGTTTACAAATATTAGGCATAGTGTTTTTTTACAAATGGGATAACACATTTCTAAATGGCATGCAAGATATGCAAACAAGGCAAATGAAGGAATACTGTAGTGAGGGTAGCATGAGCAACCACAATGCAGAGATAGCAGCCTTAAGGTCCTTGAGGTAGACTTGTCTGTAACAACTGTAAAAATGCAAGTACAATGGCAATACTAAATGTGCAAAGGGGCATGCACTTTTTGAATGTAAAAGGTGCATGTGCAACTAAAAGCAGGGATAGCAGCGGTGAGGTTCCTGAGGTAGACACGTACCTGTAAACCACTGAAAACTTCAATTTTCAGGCTGTGCAAGGCAGTGTCAGAGTAGTACAAGGGAGTAGTGCAATAATGGGTCAGTTGTAAATTGAATGGTCTGTAATAAATGTGCCATTAATTATGTTGGATTGTAATTGGCAGATCAGTAATTCAGTAGTCACATGAAATAATTTTGACATGAAACAGTGGTTTGCAACATCTTCGTTACCACCAGAATGACACCCCTGGTTGGTTGGTGCTTCTTAGCATGGTTGTTGGTTACGGAATGCATTCACCTTCAGCAGGTTTGCGGGCGAGAACCTACTGGTTGTGCAAGATGGCATTTATATTATTATGATGTATGAAAAAAACAGCAATGTGTCCGTTATTTTATGTGGTTCCTTTTGCGTCCCCAGAACAAATCACGTTGTATTTTGTCTATATTTGGACAAAGACTAATTACATTTAGTTTTTCATGTATGGTCAGTTGTTATTTATTATGAATACAATGATATGGGTTTCTAATTGTATTTTTGATTATTTTAAAAGCTTTGGTTAAAGAGGTAAATTTAATTTTGCTATATCCACAGTGATGTTCATTCAATTTCAACCTAAAAATGAATGAATAGAAACATACACATATTTCCAAATATTTCATTATCATAACATTTTTCTGGTCAAAATATTTTTATCAAAATGTTAAAATGTTGTACAAAAAAAATTGGTTTTATGATTGTCCCCGGCGGTCACTGTCCACCCTGTTGGGCTGACTTTAAGTCCATTTAAGAAAGAAAAACTAATTTCCTAATTAGATCACTCTCATGAGGTGACATCATATCAGTGGAGGGATATTCAACAATTGTAAGCTGTGTGCCTTTTAATTCACTTACTGTCTGAGTTTGATGTGTTTGAACATAATGTCCACACTATCAGGCATAGATATAGAGGAAATCAATCACATTGAATGATTTCAGAAATAATTTGTGGAAATGTTTTAATTCCTCATGAAGTATTCAAGGTTAAGCTAGCCATTATGCTAACACAGGAAGGCTAAAAGCTAACTTTATCTCAAAATGTCCACCCTGTTAGTGCAAACCCTGTTAGCCTTATTCAACTAACAGTGTGGACACCAACCTAACAGGGTGGACAAGAACTTTCCTCCAAAAAATTAAGTGCTCAAAAACACTTAAATCAAACATCGGGTCTCGATGAACAAAATATATTAAAAATACCGTACATTGTGTAATTCATTGAGAACAAAATTATGTAACAACAGTCAATGGAAACCAAAATCACGAATTAATTGAGAGCTGGATTCAAACTTACACCAAAAATCTAAGTAAAACATTGAAATCACAGGCTGTTCCAACTTGACTGAATTTCATCACAGCAACCCATAATGTAACTCAGTAGTGTGCATGGCCCCCAAGTGCCTGTCACAACGAAAAAGTCACAACGTATGCAGGCGAAATGTTTTTTTTTATAAACACCAAGCTTTTTATTTATTTATAAGGGAGACCCCAACCTCAATATTTTCAAAAATCTATCATGTGATTTATCATGCAATTGTTTAAACATAATTGAAAAATAAGTGGTTTATCTTAATTTTTTAAATAAAAAACTATTATGTAACAGGATTGAACATTGGGTAACAGGAATTAGAACTGAGTAACAGGAATGAGTGCTTGTTTGTGTGAAAATAACTTGATATCACACAACTTCCTTCAAATAAACAAAGATAAAACAGGTCATTATATCTGGCAAAAAATACCTTATAGCAATATAAAATCTGTAACAATTGTGTGTGCATGCTTTTGCAAGAGTGTGTGTATGTGAGTGTGTGCTTATGTGACTGCTTCTTCCCTTAATAGTTTTTGCATAGTTTGGGGCTGTACATTGGGTCATTGTCCTGTTGTTGGAGGAAATTGGCTCCAATCAAGCACTGTCCACAGGGTTAGGTTTAGCACTCCAGCATGGCATTGCAAAATGGAGTGATAGCCTTTATTCAAGATCCCTTTTACCCTGTACAAAACTCCCACTTTACCACCACCAAAGCATCCCCAGTCTATCACATTGCCTGTACCATGCTTGACTGATGGCGTCAAGCCGTCCTCCGGCATCTTTTCATTTGGCCTGCGTCTCACAAATTTTGTTCTATGTAATCCAAACACCTCAAACCCTTGATTCGTCTGTCCATAACACTTTTTCCAGTCTTCTTCAGTCCAGCGTCTTTTTTCTTTTGTCCATCTTAATCGTTGCTTTTTATTGGCCTATTTAATGAAGCTACCAGTTGAGGTTATTTGAGGTGTCTTTTTCTCAAATTAGATGCTCTAATGTACTTGTCTGCTTGCTCAGTTGTGCACTAGGGCCCCCTCTTTCTATTCTGCTTAGAGACAGTTTGTGCTGTTCTGTGAGGAGAGTAGTACACAGCATTGTATGAGATCTTCGGTTTCTTGGCAATTCCTCGCATGGAATAGCCTTCGTTTCTCAGAGCATAGACTGATGAGTTTCAGAAGAAAGTTATTTGTTTCTGGCCAATTTGAGCCAGTAATCGAACCCACAATTGTTCGTTCCCAAGCTCAGGACCCTGGGTCTTAACACCTCCCTTTGCAACTGGATCCTGGACTTCCTAACGAGCAGACCCCAGGTGGTGAAAATGAGCAACTTCACCTCTTCTGCATTGACCCTGAGCATCGGAGCCCCTCAGGGCTGCGTACTCATTCCCCTATTCTACTCCCTGTTCACATATGACTGCGTGGCCACACACAACTCCAATGTCATCCTTAAGATTGCGGCTGACACCACCATCCTGGTTCTCATCTCTAACAATGATGAGACTGAATGCAGAGAGGAGGTAAGTGACTTGGCAACATAATGCCAGGACAACAACCTCTCTCTCAACGCAAGACTAAGGAAATTATCGTGGACTTCAGGATGCGGCAGAGGGGAAATCCCCCCTCCCACACATCAATGGAGCTGAAGTGGAGAGTCTCTGACTTCAAGTTCTTCGGTGTGTTAATCAAACATGACCTCACCTAGTCCAGGCAAGCAGAGTCAGTGGTAAAAATTGCCCAATAGCGCCTTTACTTCCTGAGTAAACTGAGCAAAAACTCTCACCATCTTTTACAGGTGAACAATTGAGAGCATTCTCTGAGGCTGCATTACTGCCTGATACGGCAACTGTTCCACTGCTGATCCCAAGTCAGCAGAGTGTATCATCGGCTGCCATCTCCCTTTCGTGCAGGGGATCTACCATACACAATGCTTTAGGAAAGCAGAAAACATCATAAAAGATTACAGCCACTCAGCCTATGGTCTGTTCACACTGCTGCCTTCTGGTAGACGCTACCGGAGCATCAGGGCACGCACTTCCAGACACACAAACAGTGATTGAGGCCATAAGGCTTCTCAACTAGCAACATTGATCTATTGATCACATGAACACTTCATATGCTCTGGTTACATTCTATGTACATTCAGTGTACATTAGCACATTTTAATGTATCTTTTTATAGACACTTCTACACTTATATTTATAATTTTTAAAATTCCTATATACTGTCCATATTCCCATTTCAACATTCTCTGGAATTGCTGCTAGTTTCTGTTGTTATTTATATTTTTGCTACTATTTGTGCTTGATATATTTCTTAATGCCAACTTCATAGATCTCGTATGCTATGTCAAAAGAATTTCACTGTTCATTATGACACCATGTTATTCAGTGCATCTGACAATTAAAAATACTTAGACTATGACATTGATGCTACAGATACTCAACTACTCTAAAGAAGGACAGTTTTGTTACTTTAATCATCACAACAGTTTTCATTTGTGCTAACATAATTGCAAAAGGGTTTTCTAATTATCAATAAGCCTTTTAAAATGATCAACTTGGATTAGCAAATAGTGTGCCCTTGGAACACAGGACTGATGGTTGCTGAAAATGGGCCTCTTTCCGCCTGTGTAGATATTCCATAAAAAATCTGCCATTTGCAACTACAATAGTCATTTACAACATTAACGATGTCTAAACTGTATTTCTGATCAATTTGATGTTATTTTAATGGACAAAAAAAACACTTTTTTTTTTTTAAACAAGGACATTTCTAAGTGACCCCAAACATTTGAACCGTAGTATATATAACAGACACATTTAAAATGGCAAATTCAATCCAACTTCTCACTTCTGTTACTTTTATTCAGTCCTGTTACCCTTCATATGAGTAACAGGACTGAAAGTAACAGGAGTTTTTAGCATAACATTTGCAAATACATGAATTGTAGCCACATGGCATCAATGATAGTATCATGAGAACACTTAACACCTTCAAGTGGTTTACCAAAACTTCCAAATCTTTACCAGATCTTAAAAAAAAAAATACAATCATATTGAAGAAACAATTTAGGTAACAGAACTGAACGTTGAGATTGACATTCTCAGTCATACTTACAATATGATAATAAAATACAGAAAAAAGAGTGTGAGAACCAACTTCTGGTCTTCCCTTGGCCATCAGGAGACAATGATACTACTTCCAGTTGCTTATGTGACTTGTGGAATGTCCCACATTTTTATAAGGGGGATTGTGTCAGGGCAACAGGACTGAGTGAAAACCTTGGGACATGACAATTCTTTTGATTTTAGGTAACAAATTATGAATTTCCCGATGAGAAAATGCTTTGTATGTCTAGATTGATAATAGAGTCACACAATAATAACAAAAAAATAATAATTCTGAAGTATTCTAATCATTATATTTAATGGTGAAGTGTAGCGTTAGAGAGTGGGGACAGGCTAATATCCAATTTTTTCAGTGTTCTAGGTAGCTTTTATTAAGGTTTTATCAAAGGTTTTATTATCTCTCATCTCATCTTCATCCGCTTATCCGGTTTTGGGTCGCGGGGACAGCACCTCCAGCAGGGGACCCCAAACTTCCCTTTCCCGAGCCACAGTTGCCAGCTCTGACTGGGGGATCCTGAGGGGTTCCCAGGCCAGAGTCGAAATATAATCTCTCCGCCTAGTCCTGGGCCTACCCCGAGGTCTCCTCCCAGCTGGATGTGCCTGGAACACCTCCCTAGGGAGACGTCCTGGGGGCATCCTTACCAGATGCCCGAACCACCTCAACTGGCTCCTTTCGATGCAAAGGAGCAGCGGCTCTACTCCGAGTTCCTCACGGATGGCTGAGCTTCTCACCCTATCCCTAAGGGAGAAGCCAGCCACCCTTCTGAGAAAACCCATTTCAGCCGCTTGTACTCGCGATCTTGTTCTTTCGGTCATGACCCAGCCTTCATGACCATAGGTGAGGGTAGGAACGAAAATTGGCCGGTATATCGAGAGCTTTGCCTTCCGGCTCATCTCTCTTTTCGTCACAACGGTGCGGAAAAAAGCAAATGCAATACTGCCCCCGCTGCTCTGGTTTTATTATGTTTCATCAAATTACAATTAGGAAAAAGTGCTTTGCTTGATAATATAATGTATTAAACAGATACTTTTCATGCTTACGGATGTAATTGTCTGGGGACAGAAAAGGCATTGATTATATAATCAGTGATCATCCTTTATATAACAGAACATTAAAATATAGGTAAATCAACTATTTATCTCAAATTATAAAGTCCATATAAACACTGAAAGCTGTCTAATTAGGGAGGGGAGGCAAAAAACATCCCAGTTGCTTGTACTGAAATTATACTTTTTCTGTTCGAAGTATATTTTTATATCTTCAGTTGCTGTCATGTATGTTTTGTGCCTGTTGGGTTGCATCTGCATAAATATTACACCCACACACACACATTATATAAATGTTTTAATGAGTGGAACACTCGAGATGTAACTTCTTTTTTTTCAATTGTTGCAATTTTCTGCCATTCCAGCTCACATTTGTTTGCTGTTGCTACTGTATTGCTTGTGTTCTTGAAAATATACTCATATTCTGCATATGCATTCATTAACACTAGAACCGCCATGCCTTTCAGACCCCCAGTATCCACCAGAGCTGAACGCTCTTTGGCGTCATTAGCATGCGAATCGTCCCTATTAGCATACACATTCTCTTCGGCAGCATCATCATCCAGCTACAGCAGACCTGTGCAAGATAAGGCCCCCTGCCTGTTGAGTCTTTCTATCCGGCCCGCGAGACATCCAAAACTTAAAAAAAAAATTTTTTTTAAATAAACCTGACGAGGTCCGCAGATTATGTTACTTTATTTACTGTTGCATATTTATTTATGTTCAAATGAAAAGTCCTGTGGCACTCCCAGTAATAAGTATAGCAGTATCATACTGTCTGTTTAAAATACCTTTAAGTTGAAACAAGGTATTTGCGTTGCTATGATACGTAGGGACAAGCACCACAATCCACGCGCGGAAGTTATCATTTGTATGTACTATACGCAATTTGATGGCTAGCAATCTCTGGAATTGAGCCTAGAAAAGTTTGATAATGAAAGCAGGGTATTTAAAAAACTATTGACAGGAAAATATTTATTTGCAGATGTCGCAGGTAAAGCAAATTGCGTAATATGTTAAGCTAACGTCACAGTTTTTAAAGAGTACAATTTGCAGAGGCACGTCCAGAGCAAGCATGCAGCGAAATACAAAAACTGTCATCCGATGCTAAAATTCAACAAGTCCAAGCGCAGATGCAGCCACACTGATGAACATCTTGCAGCAGTACTGCACACTCCTTCAACAGAACTGCACACTGCTTCAACAGAAATGACTCCTGACTTCACCTCACTTGGCAATGCCCATTCAAGGCTCTCCTGTTCATATTGAGTGAGTAGCCCTAAAAGTAGATTTCTTGGGTCTGGGCTGCTGGAATCGCTGTCGTTAAAAGCAGGTAGTACAAAAAATATACTGTATGAAGTTAGATGACGGCAATTATACCAACATTTGCTTTGAGTGAAAATCTTCAGAAGTGATTTCATAGACTTATGTTTGCCCTAATAACTATTATACCTATATAACTGGTATACACTATACCTTATGTAATGTAGCTTACAGTTGAAAGTTACATTTAAGGCAAATATGTGTTGTAACATTTCTGTTGAGTATTAACCCGAAAAGGGATTTTTTAGGCCTCTGTCATAATAACAAATGTAAACAGAAAATAATTTAAAAAAAACATTGTTAAAGTAAATTAAGTTCAATTATGAAAACAGTGTGGCATGGAAAATAAATATGCATAAATATAATATGCAAGTTAACCGAGTTAGCTATGTTGTGTGTTTTTTAGGCATGTTGGTAAAAAATTTAATCTGGCCTATGATACTCTCTGGCATTTTCAGTGTGGCCCCCCAGTGAAAAATATTGCCCACCCCTGAGCTAGAGTATCAGTTCATCTACTGGGTCGTTATCAAAGTATATAGAATAGTCCAAAAAATTATGAATTACAAAATCTGTTTGTCTAAAATGGTTAATGAATTTGAAGAATACAAGAATGTGTTTGTATTGAAGGTCTTGTCATATAACAAAAACTACTATAATATTTTCAGGCCCTACAAATGCACAAAATGAAAATTACACAGCCAATCTACCATATAGATGACATGAATTGTCTACAGGGTGACATTAATAAGTTGTCAAAAAAACTGAGAGGAGTCCCTTTCTCAAAATGAATAGGCTATGTGAACAGTGCATCGTTGCAGGTCTCTCCCGGGGGTTCTAGTGGGGCTATCGATTTGATTTCAATGCCAATGCATAGCTCTAGTCTCCTAGATTACTTACATGTCAGGTTTGTGGGTGACATGAATAAGTCATGGAAAAATCAAGAGGGGTTTTTAGTAAAAGACTAGGTCCATTTCTCCAAATGAGTAGGCTACAAAAACAGGGCGTCTTTGCAGGCTCTCTCGGGGGTTCTAGTGGGGCTACCGAGTTGATGTCTAATTTTTGAGTAGCCTATATCATTTGTATTATGTTTAAATAATAGCCTAATTAATTTGTTGAATGGTCATGGAAATCTTTCATTTCATTTGTAAGTTCTTTCAAATTCAACCATGGCTCTGATCATTCATCTGGGAGTATCTTTATGCATTCAGTGAGGGGTGATTAGCACCTGGGTACCATTAGCGGCTGCCTGGGTATCAACGCTAAGTGGCTTGTGGTTTTGGCGGATTAGGTCTGAAAACGAGGTAAAAAAAACAGGTAAATAGTTTTAAATAGTTTTACGTTTGTGAGAAAAATGTAATGCGCCTATTTAGGAAAAGTAATGGAAAGAGATTTCAAAATGGCAGTTTTATTTTAATTACAAACTCAAACGTCAATTGACGTAGGCATTTGGAGGTTCTAGTGTTAATTTCTAACACCACTCAGTAGAAGTAGGGGGTTCAAGCCCTTTTTCTCCTGTTGCCATGGTGAATCGTGTGTTCCATTGATGATGGCTTTTTATCTCCTCATGCACGTGCTTTACTCAGGGTTAACTTAGAGTTAACTCAGATTTGACTGAACTAATTGTTATCACCTGTTCTGAAACCATCAACTCAGCGTTTGACAGCTCAGAGTCAGTCAACTCAGAGTTGTGGTTCGAACTAAGAGTATGTTAACCCTGCTTTCTGAAATACCCCCCAACATGACCGTTTAAATAAAAGACAAGACTTTCAGGAACGCACATGTACATATTTTCCTCTTTGACACTCACAAGTATGACATCAATCAATCAAATTTTATTTGGTAAGCGCCTTACAACAGCCAAAAGGTGCACAAGGCGCTTTCCATTAAAAGCTTCAGTAGACAACAGAATATAAAAAATATTAAAACATATAAAAATATAAGATAAATAAAGAAAAATGTATATGTACATATATATACACATACACCCGCTTACGCATATACACACACATACACACACATACACATACATACACATAAAATATATAAAATGAGCAGTCGAGTCAGAGATTACGTGTTAAAAGCCTGTCTCAACAGATGTGTTTTCAACTGCGCTTTAAAAACACTGAACACGGTAATGTTACGCAGGGATGGTGGTAAAGCGTTCCACAGAGTTGGGCCCTGAACTGCAAATGATCGGCCTCCAAACTTTTTGTATTTGAATTTGGGAACGACCAGAGAGGTGTGTTCAGAGGAGCGGAGAGCTCTAGCAGGTTGGTAGACCGTTACTAATTCGGCGAGGTAGGCCGGGGCCAGACCATTGATGGCCTTGAATGCAAACAGCAGGACCTTGTACTCCACCCTAAACCGCACCGGAAGCCAATGGAGCGAGCAGAGGACTGGGGTGATGTGTGAGCGTTTGGAGGTGTTTGAGAGGAGACGTGCTGCTGCATTTTGTACCAGTTGAAGCCGATTGAGGAGTGATTTATTAAATCCAGTGTAGAGGGCATTACAGTAGTCAATCCTCAAGCTGATGAAGGCATGAATGGCTTTTCAAGGTCAGTTTGGGACAAGAATGTTTTGACCTTACTAAGAAGCCTTAGCTGGTAAAAGCTCGCCTTAACAACCGCACTTATCTGTTTATCAAATTGCATACTTTTGTCAAAAATAACACACAGGTTACGCACAGTGGGTGCAAACTGGGGTGTGAGAGGGCCAAAACTTGGAGAACTGCAGGGTGAATCCGGGCTAAACAGAATGTATTCAGTCTTACCTTCATTCAAGTGAAGGAAATTCTGAGAAAGCCACAGTTTAATGTCCTGGACAGAGACTGTGGCAAAATCACAGTTGAAAGCAATGCTCATCTTTTCTAAGCTCAGTGATACATGTTGATCTTCACAATGTTTCTATAAACTTCCCAATACAGTTTTGATGCATTTTACTAACTACAAGGCATACAGCTCCGGAACAAATTAAGAGACTGCTGCACCTTTTTCTTTCCTTTCCAAAAAAGTCAAAAAGGAAGGTTGTGAGTGAGGAACAGTAGGGTTAAAATATTTGCTTTCTCCTGACAATTTCCATTTTAAAGAGAAACAAAATGTCCACCTAATGTCAATGATTAAACATACTTTACCTTGCTGGACCAGCTTAATTAAAGAGTACCTGCAAAACGCCAGTCTCAACTGTGAAGAGGCAACTCTTTGATCATGGTCTGTTTTTCCAATCTTCCTCTGGCCAGTGTCTGTCTCCTTTTGGCAATCTTTATCTTTTCTTTTTACTGGCCAGTCTGACATATGGCTTTTTCTTTGCAACTCTGCCTAGAATGCAGGCATTTCAGCTCGCCTCTTCACTGTTGACGAGGTCTGCAGCACCATGCAATGCCCTCTGGTGTACGTTTAGTTTGTCAGTGATTCATCCAACAGCAAGATAAAAACCCTAAACATACACTCAGGCTATGTCAGATCTACCTTAGAAGAATAGAACAAGATGGTAGGCTTCAAATCTTGTAATAGCCATTACAGTCTCCAGACTAAAACCCTATCGAGCTGGTTTGGGATGAACTGGGTAGAACGGTGAAAGGGAACTTCTGCAACAGTGTTGGGAAAACTTTCCAAACAATATTTAATTTCCATTGTAGAAAGAATGCCATAAATGTGTGCAGCTGTTATGTCTTCAAAAGGTAGATAATTTGATGTCAAAAATTTAGATTACATTTTGTTAAATAAAACCATGTGGAGAGTGCCTGCCTCAAGTGGAGGAGTTTAAGTATCTAGGGGTCTTGTTCACGAGTGAGGGAAGGATGGAACGAGAGATTGACAGACGGATCGGTGCAGCTTCTGCAGTAATGCAGTCGATGTATCGGTCTGTCGTGGTGAAGAAAGAGCTGAGCCGCAAGGCGAAGCTCTCGATTTACCAGTCAATCTACGTTCCTACTCTCACCTATGGTCATGAGCTTTGGGTCATGACCGAAAGGACAAGATCCCGGATACAGGCGGCTGAAATGAGCTTTCTCCGCAGGGTGGTCGGGCGATCCCTTAGAGATAGGGTGAGAAGCTCGGTCACCCGGGAGGAGCTCAGAGTAGAGCCGCTGCTCCTCCACATCGAGAGGGGTCAGCTGAGGTGGCTTGGGCATCTTTTTCGGATGCCTCCGGAACGCCTTCCTGGGAAGGTGTTCCGGTCCCGTCCCACCGGGAGGAGACCCCGGGGAAGACCTAGGACACGCTGGAGGGACTATGTCTCCCGGCTGGCCTGGGAACGCCTCGGTGTCCCCCCGGAAGAGCTGGAGGAAGTGTCTGGGGAGAGGGAAGTCTGGGCATCCCTGCTTAGACTGCTGCCCCCGCGACCCGGCCCCGGATAAACGGAAGAAGATGGTATGGTATGGTATGGTAAATAAAACCATTCCACAGATGTCTTTTTTTTCTCCAATTGTTTATTTGTTCCATGCTTTAATTTCAGAGTACATTAAGACGTAAAACTGTGTAAATTTCAATCAAAACTGGAAAAAGGTGTTCTAAAATTTTGGACCGGTAGTGTATGTCATATCAAGCTTCAGAGTTCTAGCTCTGTCCAGTCTGTGTTCTTTCTTGTCCATCTAAATATTTTATTTTTATTGACCAAACTGAGATATGGCTTTTTCTTTGCAATTCTGCCTAGAAGGCCAGCATCCCGGAGTTGCCTCTTCACTGTTGGCGTTGATACTGTTTTTTTGCGGGTACTATTTAATTAAGTTGCCTTTTGAGGACCTGTGAAGCATCTGTTTCTCAAACTAAACTCTCATGTATTTGTCCTCTTACTCAGTTGTACACTGGGGCCTCCCACTCCTCTTTCTACACCGACCTTGACCGTAAAGCACTTCAGAGGGTGATTAAAACAGCAGAGCACATCACAAGGTCTGGCCTCCCATCCCTGCAGGTTCTCTACACAGAGAGGTGTAGGAGGAGGAGCAAATGGATCATTACAGATCCCAGCCACCCATTCCATGGACTGTTTACCAAGCTGCCGTCAGGCAGAAGGTACAGGAGTATTCAGTCCAAAACGAACAGGCTATGGGACAGTTTCTTTCCTCAGGCTGTAAGGCTGCTCAATTCAGAAACCCCTCTTCCCTTCCATCCATAGTCCCATGCACACTTGTCACTTCATATCATGCTCATCTGCCAATCATATCATGCACACCTGTCACTTTTACATTACACTACGGTTGTATAGTTATTATTGATGCATGTTTTTTGTATAGTGTTATTATTGATAGTTTGTGTTATCTTCTTGTACACCTGTTCAATTTCTCATTAATGCAATTATCTAATCAACCAATCACAAGGCAGTTGCTTCAATGCATTTAGGGGTGTGGTCCTGGTCAAGACAATCTCCTGAACTCCAAACTGAATGTCAGAATGGGAAAGGTGATTTAAGCAATTTTGAGCGTGGCATGGTTGTTGGTGCCAGACGGGCCGGTCTGAGTATTTCACAATCTGCTCAGTTACTGGGATTTTCACGCACAACCATTTCTAGGGTTTACAAAGAATGGTGTGAAAAGGGAAAAACATCCAGTATGCGGCAGTCCTGTGGGCGAAAATGACTTGTTGATGCTAGAGGTCAGAGGAGAATGGGTCGACTGATTCATGCTGATAGATGAGCAACTTTGACTGAAATAACCACTCGTTACAACCGAGGTATGCAGCAAAGCATTTGTGAAGCCACAACACGCACAACCTTGAGGCAGATGGGCTACAACAGCAGAAGACCCCACCGGGTACCACTCATCTCCACTACAAATAGAAAAAAGAGGCTAAAATTTGCACAAGCTCACCAAAATTGGACAGTTGAAGACTGGAAGAATGTTGCCTGGTCTGATGAGTCTCGATTTCTGTTGAGACATTCAGATGGTAGAGTCAGAATTTGGCGTAAACAGAATGAGAACATGGATCGATCATGCCTTGTTACCACTGTGCAGGCTGGTGGTGTTGGTGTAATGGTGTGGGGGATGTTTTCTGGGCACACTTTAGGCCCCTTAGTGCCAATTGGGCATCGTTTAAATGCCACGGCCTACCTGAGCATTGTTTCTGACCATGTCCATCCCTTTATGACCACCATGTACCCATCCTCTGATGGCTACTTCGAGCAGGATAATGCACCATGTCATAAAGCTCGAATCATTTCAAATTGGTTTCTTGAACATGACGAGTTCACTGTACTGAAATGGCCCCCACAGTCACCAGATCTCAACCCAATAGAGCATCTTTGGGATGTGGTGGAATGGGAGCTTCGTGCCCTGGATGTGCACCCCACAAATCTCCATCAACTGCAAGATGCTATCCTATCAATATGGGACAACATTTCTAAAGAATGCTTTCAGCACCTTGTTGAATCAATGCCACGTAGAATTAAGGCAGTTCTGAAGGCGAAAGGGTGTCAAACACTGTATTAGTATGGTGTTCCGAATAATCTTTTAGGTGAGTGTATATTATAATTACTGTTACTTTTTAACTTAATTCCTCACATGGAATAGCCTTCATTTCTCAGAACAAGTATAGACTGAGTTATTTGTTTCTGGCTATTTTGAGTCTGTAATCGAACCCACAAACACTGATGCTGAAGATACTGAACTAGTCTAAAGGCCAGTTTTATTGCTTCTTTAATCAACACAAACAGTTTCAGCTATGCTTAGAATCACTATTCCAATTATCACAAAGCCCTTTAAAATGATAAACTTGGATTAGTGAACACAACCTGCCATTGGAACACGAGTGATGGTTGCTGATAATGGGCCTCTATACACCTATGTCAATATTCCATTGAATATCTGCCGTTTCCAGCTACAATAGTCATTTACAACATTAATGTCTACACTGTATTTCTGATCAATTTGATGTTATTTTTATGGACAGAAACTGTGTTTTTCTTTCAACAAGGACATTTCTAACAGTGTTGTATATACATGAATGTGTCAAACATCCCATTTTTGGGTTTGATAATCTAAGCAGAATCACAATCATACCTCAACTTGACAAGTTTGTGAATGAAAAAGCCCCCACTTCACTAGCCATACATTGTTCACTTTATTACCAACGATCCATTATGCACATATCAGGCTATCTTTCCCAGTATTTGATTTTATTAACAATATCCCGTAGTTGTAAAACAGTTTGATCAAATCCTGATTGCTGACCGACTTAAAGCTGGGGTATCCTGTAATGGAAAGTACTTTCTTACTATTCTAGTTGTATTGGATACCAGTTGCTAATAGCAATAAGGCATTTCTGGGGTTGGTGTATTTCCAATATTCCAAATGATACATGCTATACCAGGATTGTCTGATTAATGTTTTTTGTAGATGTGTTAATCTATGGATTTGATTTTGACATAAAACATTGATACTCTGACCCAAACTATACAAAGCACATTTATTGAACAAGTTAAAATAACAATGTGTATAAAAATACAAAATATGCTCTCAGAAATATTTTCACTTTCCTAGATAGATAAATAAGTGCATGTATACCACATGCTACAAGCACAACCACTAAGAGAAAGGACAAGCACATTCTGTGTGTAGATCGACCGAACAAAATGTATATAATGCCAAAGGTTTAACGTATGCAGCAAACAGTATGAATAGTAGTATAGTTTTGATAAACATGACTGTATATTTCAATATCTGACAATCAGTAAAAGTGAGTAATATATCCATGTGTTTTAGTATTTTGTTCATTAGTCCATTTGATATACAAACCTCCCAAAATGTGCATGTTAATAGCAAATATGGAGCATTTAGTAGAGCATAGAACATTATGAAAATGCATCAGGAAGTTTTGTCTCAGTACTGAAAGTGCACTACCTCAAACTAGACCGTGGGAATGTTATATTTTGGGTTGTATTGTTAGTGCACTAATGAACAAAACACTACAAGTTTGCATAAACTAATCGTTTTATATAGAATAGTATTGGACCCCTGAACTTTTCCAAAACAAAGGTAATGGCAATTATAGGGAAAATAAAAAAAATATCCACAATAACAAAAATGCTATACAAATGCATACAAATAAATAATGGAGGAAAAAGTACAAAGACCACATTCTGTAACATTCAGTTGAACTTGTGAAAATTAGGACTCTAAAGAAAACAATTTAGTGTCCATGCCTGATGCCTTTCTACATACATATTAACTAAAAGGGTTGTCTAAAGCACTTGACAACATCTGTATGTTAAAACAGCTTCCACCATAGTGTAGTGCTAATATTCACCATATACAGAGGAAAATACTATTGTTTTCTTAGGATGTTTTACAACTAAGTAGTCTATGGGAAAGGAAACTATAATTCATGGTTCAATCCCTGTAAAACTACCATTCAATTGCATCAAATGTTAGCCATTTTCCCCCAAAAAAGTATTAAACATCACATTTGAGAATTAATTTAAGAATTGTTACCCAAATCACTTTGCAGTAACTGAATTTAAAAGGAAGAGGTTATGTACAGCAACATGATCCCTTCAAGAAAATGTATATACTTCTGGTTTAGAAGACTAAGCACCAGTTTATAATTGAGTTTCATCACCAGCAGTACTCAACAAGCCACCTTTAAATAATATAAAAAATACAGCGTTGACTTCTAGTGATCAAATAATTTATGCTCACATCACTTCTATTAAATGTCTAAGAGGTGGCTAAAGTTAGACGTTTGTAATGGCTAGAAAAACTAAACCATGGTTTATGGTGACACTTGGCCCATAGCCTTCTTTCAGGGTGAGAAAACATCCAACTTCAAGCTGAACTAGAAAAAGGTGCATGAGTTGATAGCTCTGCAATACCCCCTCCTGGTTTGAAATATAAATACAGACTAATATTTCTTGAAATTAACAGAAGGAGCTTACATAAGGGATGATAGTGCAGTTGAGATTAACATCACCATGTACTGACAGTTTTTTCATAGAAACACCCAGAATTCCCAAGACATACTAGTACTGCACAATACTGAAAACAAAAACATTTGTGATCAATTTACAAAAATATTTTCATAACTGTACAGTATCATGCCCCCATCTTGGAGGCCTACCGAGAGACAAAATGTCATGATTTCACATCTAAAGTCATCAAGCCAATTTCATGCAAAATAATCTAGAGAGATTTCAACAATTTGAGTCCTGAAAACAGTTCTAAAAGTTCATTTGTCAAAAACAGATACAACTTAAGGGAATCAGAACTTTCAATAGGAGAAAACCAGCAAAGCTTTTTGGTTAGCACATTCTGGCAGTCTTCTGTTGACATCTCAACTAGAAGCCTATTTCTTTTAGCACCTAAGCTAGCACCTTCCCTGACAGACTTGCCTTCCGAAGCTGGACATACACTACACTTCAAAACTCTTAACAAGGACATGCTTGCCGATTACAGATTTCACTGTCCCCAACCTTTGAGTCCATGCGTATCCCTAAGACTGTACCCAAATGACCCTGACCAGCATTTTTAGGCTGTTGTAGCTCAATGTTGTTTGGTCTCACATTCTGCTGAAAATAATGGGTACCTCCAATACATTTTTGACCTGCTCACACTATGCTAGTCCTGACATCCAGGTCAGAATCCAAATTCCTACGATTTAAACATGATTGTGGAAATGTTTCCAGGATAGTATAAATTTAGTTCAATTATAGTATATGCCAATCAATAGAGAACACAGCTTTCAGAGGACAATGCATTCACACAGACAAACCAATTCAGATTTCAACCATAACCTATCCAAGCACCTGCAGATATGCAATGCAAGGCTGCATTTACACAGACAAAAAGATCAGAATTGGGCTATGCAAGCACAACCTAAAGTGGATAAGAAACCAAAAATAAAATCAGTCAGTAGACAGACATGCTTAAAATACATTTACAAAAAATAATATTGATGCACCAAGATCAGTTTGTGGGTTGTAGCTTATATTGGTTCAGGCGAGGATCATCGAGAACTGCATCTCAATCTAGAAGGGCATACTACCTGAAGTCTTTGAATGAGTTTTGTACACCCACCCAAAGACATACTCCTATGACGAAAGACTTTACAATAGCATATATTTACAATTTCAAATAAGTGTGCACTGAAAAAAAAAAGTATAGAATTACAGTGGGGAGAACAAGTATTTGATAACCTGCAAAATTGGCAGTTTCCCACTTAAAAAGCACGTAGAAGTCAATTTTTTATCATAGGTACTTTTCAACTTAGTGATGGAATCTAAAACAAAAATCCAGAAAAATCACATTGTATGATTTGTAAGTAATTAATTTGCATTTTATTGCATGACATAAGTATTTGATACATCAGAAAAGAAGAACTTCATATTTGGTACAGAAACCTTTGTTTGCAATTACAGAGCTCATATGTTTCCTGTAGCCATTGACCAGGTTTGCACACACTGCAGCAGGGATTTTGGCCCACTCCTCCAGCTCTCTTCAGGTCATTAACCAGGTCCCGCCGTGTAGTTTTGGGCTGATCCCTCACGTTCCTCATGATCATTGATGCCCCACGAGGTGAGGTCTGCATGGAGCCCCAGACCAAGGGAGATTGACCGTCCTCTTGAACTTCTTCCATTTTCTAATAATTGCGCCAACAGTTGTTGCCTTCTCACCAAGCTGCTTGCCTATTGTCCTGTAGCCAATCCCAGCCTTGCACAGGTGTACAATTTTATCCCTGATGTTCTTACACAGCTCTCTGTTCTTGGCCATTGTGGAGAGGTTGGCGTCTGTTTGATTGAGTGTGTGGACATGTGTCTTTTATACAGGTAACAAGTTCCAACAGGTGCAGTTAATACAGGTAATGAGTGGAGAACAGGAGGGCTTCCAAAAGACAAACTAACAGGTCTGTGAGAGCTGGAATTCTTACTGGTTGGTAGGTGATCAAATACTTATGTCATGCAATAAAATGCTAATTAATTATTTAAAAATCATACAATGAGATTTTCTGGATTTTTAGATTCCGTCTCTCACTGTTGAAGTGTATCTATGATAAAAATGACAGACCTCTACGTGCTTTATAAGTAGGAAAACCTGCAAAATTGGCAGTGTATCAAATACTTGTTCTCCCCACTGTAATATACAAAGAGTAACACCTGGTGACAATCAAGGCTGCATATGACATTGGTAGTGTACATTTCCCTTTACCAAAGACAAACTTATCCTTTCAAGGCCCTGATGAAAAAAATATAATAAAAATGTACAATCTTTCCTGCTTTAGTAAATAAAAACCTAACCATTCGCATTCTTAGACTACAGCAATTAACCATAAAAAATAAAATTAAAAAAAAGAATCCCATTTTGGGCTGGAATGAAGTTTTGTGTCATCTTTGAGTAGAATCACTATCATATCTCAATTAGTCAGTCAAATTTGGAAAGTGAATGGTTTTGACAACCATTTTAGGCTTGATAGCACCACTTTAAATGGGCACGTAAAAGAAAAATAAAATGCATTCTTTCAGGATGTGTTCAGGGCCAGTGTTTGCAATAGAGCATGGTCAAGAAGGCAAAGTCTGGAAGCCTGTTCTCTAGGCTAAATTGATATGGCTCTATCCTAAAAGAAAACTGTTACAGTTCAAGAGGTCTATTTGTCATGCAGCTTTGCCTGGTTCCAGCATTTCATAATTGAAAAACAAGTCTTTCATGGCACTCAGATTGAAAAAGGTAGAAAAACTAAAGTTCATATAGATGTGTTTTTCTCCCACCACTACACAATATAGCAGGCAAAAATGCACACACAAAAAAATGCAGAAAGACTGGCCTTCCAATCTGCCCCGATTCAGACTTCATTGACATATTTCACTTTGTAAACGCTAATAATGTTGTTTTGATTATTGCTTCGACAGTTTCAAAGACTATATTTTATAGGACATGAATACACACGTTTTGGATGCAGCAATTTTTTTGGCTAGAACACTAACAGCCACTGACCTGCTAAAGCCACCCAAAAAGCCATTTTACTGAAGTTTAGGTTGATTAAGCATAATCCAGTTGATGTGAGAAATATTGTTAATCAGTACATCCGTATGAGACAAAAACTAAATATTCCAATTATAATCCAGAAGAAGTGACCTGCACTCACAAGCAACATGTAAATGGAGGCTTTCTTTTGCTGGTGCTTTATGAGAGCATTCTATGCTCTCCTTGTGTTCCGCTAGGAACATGGCATGTATCACTGTCATGCAGCAATGTTTGCAAACACAGAAAGGCGCCTATAGGAAGCCCGGGGGGGCGGGGTAAATAAATCTAAATACAGAACAAACTTGGACAAAAATAATCCAGCTGTTCTTGAATACAAACAAATTCCAGAAGACGTTGTTCAGAGTGCACAAGGACTTAAAATCCCAAACCATCAATCAGACTTCCGTCGAGTGCCATGTGACTTTCCCTTTGTGACACTGGACAGTCAAATCACCACACTTCCTCCCCCTCACCCTCCTCCTTTTCTTCCTCTTTGACCTGGGCCGGCAGAGGACTGCTCGATGGCAGGGGTTTCATTTCACTCTCTCCACTTGTCTGTGCCTTCTCAACTTCACGTTTTTTCTGGCAGCAGGGCTTGTAGAGGTGGGGGTCTAAGAGCACCTCACCGAAGCGTCCCTTGTAGATGATGCCACAGCACACTTTCTGCCTAAAGCCCACAAAGATGAGCAAAGTCAGCCAAGCACTTTAGTGAAAGGGACACCAAAATACAAACCTAAATGAATCATTTGGAATGATTAAATAGCACTATGTAAACATAGTCCGACCCCAAACCTGGGATGTGTTTGTTAGCATGTACCGCAGGGATACATTTTGCACCAGAAAAATGTGGTTCTCTTTAGACGAGTTCAGGTAGAACCTCAGCTTGTCCATTTGGTCCAAAATGTATACATTACCTTTTCCAGTAGGTCAGGTCCAGGAAAGAGAAAACTGGGGAGTGGGCGGCACTCGGTGAGAGTTCCGTGTCAGAGCCCTCATCTGATTGGTTGCTGTAGGAGGGAGACTGGGCTGGGGAGGCACTGGAGGTGGTGCTGTGGGCGTCAGAATCTGTTCGGGGACAGGAAAACAACCAATCAGAAAGCTCTCAACTCATTCAAAACATAGCAGGTGTATTTTAACCAAACCTCTGAAATCTATTTTCAAATGTGTTTGACACTATCAATCCAACAGGTATCCTTTCATAAACTGTTTGACAAGAAAGATAAGAGGGAAGAGTTGTGATAACGTTGAAACACTTAAGTTTGCACTTCATAAGGCACCATTGCTGTGCTCAGTATCAGCTCCTTACTGTGTCTTTTAAGCTCCTTCTGCACTTGGCCAATCTGGCTTGGCCTAACTCTCTTCTTCAATTTCTTGGACCCTGTAGCAGTCTTCATACTTGATCCTGAACCTTTTGCGTCAACAACCTGTGAACAGGAGGAGACCTTGAGGATTAGTGGGAGTAGAAAAAGGACAGATTTGTTTCCAAGACAACAGGTTTTGTGGTCATTGTTTTTATGTCATCTAGTTCTATGGAATACTTAGTGATGTGAGAAGGATGAAAGAGGCACTTGTTTGTTTATTTACAAAGACCTCTTGCATAGAACCTAAACTAGAGCCATCGAGCGTCAGGCATTGCAATCAGCGGTCAACCGTTGAGGAATGCCCCTTAAAAATGATCGCAGCTTTACTACTCGCGTTGCATCACATCCAATTGCATTTGATTATGTGGGGCGTATGCTTGTGTTGGATATTTTGTGAAAAGTTGAGTACTGCTGTATGTACAGCTTGTTATTAATGCAAGTTCATTTAACTTGCCATGTCTAAACAATTTTTTTTTAAATAGGATGGGAAGAGTGTGAATATTCAGAGAATCCTTACATGATTCCAGTTCTTTATGGATCCGGCTGGGAGTTTCTTCCACCGTTTCACCAGAAGGACACAGGCATTACAAATCTCCCCAAAGCGCATCTCACTTAACCTGGAGGGAAAGAACCAGAGTGAGAGAAAATCTGAGGGGAAGTGTGTGTTGTATACAGTCTGACTGTTTGTGTGTATGCGTGTCTGAGAGAATAAATGATGACAGGCTTGAAGCTCAATGTGTGGTTATTTATAACTCTGCAGCAGTCAGAGGGAGTTGGTCAGAGCTATTTTCTGCCAGAACAATTCTCCTGCTGACTCACATCACCGGTTACCATAGCAATGGACTGACACATACTTGCTGGCCAATAATGAAGAGGCCAAGTAACAAAGTGTGGACGCACACACTAAAAGCTACCTCAATTCTGGTTTCATACATTCTGGTTGTCTGATATACCACTCCCTTAGGCCAATACAAGTCAATGCATTGGGAGTAAAAACTATTCCCAAAACTGAATAAAATATCTGCATGCATTGCAGAGCACCTGGTTACAGTAAAGAGATAAAACTCCTAACTAAAACAAAAAATGCATCCCGATCTGACAGGCCTTAATTAGCCACTCTAGTTACAGTTTACGTGCAGAGGGTGGTTGAGAGCAAGACATGCTCAGGGTCTGAGCTCCTGAGCCAGACAGGTATATGGAGGAATGATTTACTCACCCAAAGCAGCTGTGTAAGTCTCTCTCATACCGCTTGCTGTCAGTGAAGCGGGAGCTAGAAGACTTGGCTCGGCAGATACAGCAACCGTGAATGCTCCGGTACATTTTGGGCTTGTGGAAGCCAAACATCTGGTAAATACAGAAAATCAAGGATGTAAAGCTATGATCTCTCACATCAAAATATCTGATATCAATAGTCCCTCTCTGAGGACCAGACACAGAATGGAAAAGTGCACTGCTGAAGCATGGGACCAGCCTGTTTCCAGGTTCCTGGCCATACAGGAGCGTAAATCCAAATCTTAAATTGTTGACCCGAACAATTCTCCAGGATCCCATTCATCTGATTTTTTTTTTTAGCAGTTGGAAGAATTCCGAGCTCAAAGTAAACGGTCTCTAAACCCTGCACCATCTGCCCTTGAATTAAGTTTTACATTGTCACATTTGAGTAGATTTACAAGTGCACTCACCCAAGCAAGGGTCAGTGATGATCAGAGTTAGCTAACTCGCTATGCATGAGGAGTCTTACCCATTAGGTTTCTGTCTGAATTTTGTTTTGATTAAATGACACCACGCAATCATTGGCATTACACATGACTATAGTTTGAATTGTGGGTGATAAACACTGCAAGTGAGCATAGTTGTTCACTCCTCCCTTAAAACTAAATCAAGCACTAAGCAGGCAGCTTCTTTAAACTGGACTGGCACTTACAATGGTCAGGTCAACGGCATCTGGTTTTGATGGGAATTTCCAAGGCAAAGTGGTTAGGGGAAAGTGCTTTGGGGAGGTCTACTATATGGGCCCAGTCAGGGTTTTGCCAAATCCTCTTCTCTGGGACTACCAGACACTTCATTTTCTGTTGAAACAATTCATCCAGCTCTGGACTTTTTGTTCACATGGGCCAGTTTAAAGCTGAAACTAAAATGTTGAATTCTTAGGGGGACTGGGTGGATTTGAGAAAACTGAGATAACATGGATTCACCTTGCTGAATTGCTGGATGCATATGATTCCGCTCTTATCTGCCATGTACAGTGGGGAGAACAAGTATTTGATAACACTGCCGATTTTGCAGGTTTCCTACTTAAAAAGCATGTAGAGGTATGTAATTTTTATCATAGGTACACTTCAACGGTGAGAGACAGAATCTAAAACAAATCCAGAAACTCACATTGTATAATTTTTTAATAATTAGCATTTTATTGCATCACATAAGTATTTGATCACCTACCAACCAGTAATAATTCTGGCTCTCACAGACCTGTTAGTTTCTTTAAGAAGCCCTCCTGTTCTCCACTCATTACCTGTATTAACTGCACCTGTTTGAACTTGTTACCTGTATAAAAGACACCTGTCCACACACTCAAACAGACTCCAACCTCTCCACAATGGCCAAGACCAGAGAGCTGTGTAAGGACATCAGGGATAAAATTGTAGACCTGCACAAGGCTGGGATTGGCTACAGGACAATAGGCAAGCAGCTTGTTGAGAAGGCAACAACTGTTGGCGCAATTATTAGAAAATGGAAGAAGTTCAAGATGACGGTCAATCTCCCTCAGCCTGGGACTCCATGCAAGATCTCACCTCATGGGGCATCAATGATCATGAAGAAGGTGAGGGATCAGCCCAGAACTACACGGCAGGACCTGGTCAATGACTTGAAGAGAGCTGGGACCACAGTCTCAAAGAAAACCATTAGTAAGACACTACGCCGTCATGGATTAAAATCCTGCAGCGCACGCAAGGTCCCCCTGCTCAAGCCAGCGCATGTCCAGGCCTGTCTGAAGTTTGCCAATGACCATCTGGATGATCCAGAGGAAGAATGGGAGAAGGTCATGTGGTCTGATGAGACAAAGAGCTTTTTCGTCTTAACTCCACTCGCCGTGTTTGGAGGAAGAAGGATGAGTACAACCCCAAGAACACCATCCCAACAGTGAAGCATGGAGGTGTAAACAATTCTTTGGGGATGCTTTTCTGCAAAGGGGACAGGACGACTGCACCGTAGTGAGGGGAGGATGGATGGGGCCATGTATCGCAAGATCTTGGCCAACAACCTCCTTCTCTCAGTAAGAGCATTGAAGATGGGTCGTGGCTGGGTCTTCCAGCAAACACACAGCCAGGGCAACTAAGGAGTGGCTCCGTAAGAAGCATCAAGGTCCTGGAGTGGCTTAGCCAGTCTCCAGACCTGAACCCAATAGAAAATCTTTGGAGGGAGCTGAAAGTCCATATTGCCCAGCAAAAGCCCCAACATTTGAAAGATCTGGAGAAGGTCTGTATGGAGGAGTGGGCCAAAATCCCTGCTGCAGTGTGTGCAAACCTGGTCAAGAACTACAGGAAATGTATGATCTCTGTAATTGCAAACAAAGGTTTCTGTACCAAATATTAAGTTCTGATTTTCTGATGTATCAAATACTTGTCATGCAATAAAATGCAAATTACTTAAAAATCATACAATGTGATCTTCTGGATTTTTGTTTTAGATTCCGTCACTCAGTTGAAGAGTACCTATGATAACATTTACAGACTTCTACATGCTTTGTAAGTGGGAAAACAGTTTGTAAGTCGGCAGTGTATCGAATACTTGTTCTCCCCACTGTAGAGGCTGGTGAAATGCAACTAACGCTATACACGGTGATGCGTCCCAAAACACTGTGGAGACATCTCTTCATGCTGGCGTGGCCCGACCGAAAGTTCCAGACATGGAGATCTAGGTTATCGTCAGTCCCCACGGGAATACTGCCTGTCCACTTAGCGTAGCGTTGTTACGCAACCGCGGTCCTGATGAAAAGAGCCATGTGGTCCCTATATAGAATTAATACTGGCGTGCAACTTGGTTGTCAGTCAAAACTTGAAAATGGACGGACTTTGGGGTCAAAGTTAATTGTATTTCGAGATGTTAAATGTCATAATTTGGGCAGTGGAATAAATAACATTTAGTTGTCATTGACTTGATCAATGCCAACCAGTGAATCTAATACTTCTTTAAAAGCTACGAATGTTTAACAGATCAGTTCGTAAACATTCACTAGCACAAAAGATTGTATAACAACAGTTCTGACGTAACTGAAATATGGCAACACGCTTCAAAGGACGCAGGCGGGGCCGCATGTTGCCGACAGTAGATGAAACTGAAAGTGACGTGCTTGCTAAATTTACTATGAGCACAAACATCCGCTCTTTTGTTTTCTGCAAAAATTTAAGATCAAATATAACATGACCATTGCATTTCAAAATATTGTTACAGTAAAATAAAATAAAAACATGCGTCGAGAATGTAGGCTTTTGTAGAGCGGGTATAATGATTATCACCGCCTACCGCGAAAGCATGGTCCCCCTGCCTCACGTAGGCTACGCAGCATCCATATTCAGCCGCAGTTTGACCACTTAACCCGTAGCCTAGCATACGAATGCTACTTCATAGAGTTCGTAAAACCTCTCCAAAACAACAGTTACTTGACAGTGTCACTCAACAGTGCTGCTGCAACAAATTTTTATATTCCACCATGCCATGTCTTTCCCGAATAATTATGTGTCAGTAAATAGACGAAATGCAACTATACCCTGGGACTGTAATCACGCACGTTTTAAGAAAACCTGCATACTTTAATTCATTTGAGGTAGAATAAAAGACCTGAACAGCAGTACAGGTACGCAAAAAGTTACACTTCAATATTTCATGAGACCCTCGTTTGGCACGTAGCCACACACCCACCTAGCCAAGTGGCTTTCAAACAACATGCACCCTAAATATGTTACAGTACAATTGTCATTTGACAAAATAATCGCTGCTAACATTGAACTCGTTGTTCAGTGTTATGTTTACACTGTTTTGGTTTACACGGTTCTTTATGAAAGCGAAACCATTACGTAGCCTAAAACCCTTTGTCCACAACAGTAAGATATTGAATTATTGTGGTTTTGCACATAATAAGAAAGCGTTGTGGGACTCCTGACCAAATCTAACAACAAATGTGAGAATGAATTATCATCGGTCACTAAAATACCAAGCATAAGAAAGGAGCGCGCATTTTAACACCACCAATCATAATAAGAAATCGATGTATCTGCCATTTGTAGACAAACATATTGATAAACATTTCAACACTTTCAAAAATCTATTATCACAAAATACGGTTTCAATCGGTTTTTCCATAAATTAAAACCTGGCAAATAGCATGTATCCTCGAATAACTTCATCACAAGCTGACAACAGTGTCTCAAGATGGAAATGCAGAAAACACAGACCATAGAATTTCAAACGTAGTAATACCCTTACCTTAAGTTATAGTAAAAGTTGGTTAATGAGTTGAAAAGGTAGGAAAAAAAATCGTTAGCTATTTAAACCCATGTACCAATTAATGCACAGTTAACACCGCCGCTGTTCTGATTTTGCTGTTGTACTGGGAGTAGTAACATTTTTACGCATGCTCATTTGAGCTACTCCACCATTTTCTGATTTTCTTCAATCAAACCAATTTACATTCAGAGCTGACGTTTTCACTGCGTTTACATTCTATTGCCCATACAAGGAGGTGAAATACGCGGGAAATGGGGGTTGAAGCCATAGAGAAGTTTAGAGGCCTCTCATATCCAAAACATCGTTTTAGAATTGTTTTCGACGTTAAGGCATTTTCAATTTCACTGTAGTCAAGGTGGGCGGACGTTTCGGCTTTATTGGAGGATCCGTCTTGGTGACCCAATTGAAGTTAGATCAAATCCGGGTAGTCAAGAAGGCTCATTAAGAAGTTTCACCCACTTGTTAAAAAGTAAAACCTGAACAGATGTTGATCTTCTGTTTTGTTAAGGCTGATTTGTGGTTTTGTATTACATTTTCATTATTATTATATAGGCTAGATTATTGTGTTGAGATCCAGAAACGATCATAAAAAACCGTTTATTATATTGATGCCTTCAATAACAACGTCGCTGCACTCAGATTCGATAACATAACGTATATAAGGATACGTCCTCTAACCTCCTCTAAACATTTGAAATACGTATGCTGTTTATCAAAGAAGGCGGGATTCCTACGCCTAATACCAAATGGTGCGTTTAAATGCTTTATGGAACTAGAAAACTCGATCTAGGAAACTGAGGTATTTCTAAGTTGCTGTTTCTGTTTTCACCTAACTAACAAGTCAGAAATGTTCTAATTTTGTAGTTCTGTGTAACCCATGAACGCAAAAATATAGCGGCTGTGAGTGTTTTCTGTGGTACGTGTGGTACGTGTGGGATACCGGATACTGTTTTACAGACGTTTTAAATTATAACAATAGAGAAAAAAATATTAAATATAAACCACTAATTTGACAATACGAGGTTTATGACTATATACTTTCATTTATTTTGGTAAATACCCAATATAGGGTATTCTATACCGACATAGTTCTATTAATTTTATTCAATGCTTTTAATCGGTCAATTTGTAATAACTTTTGAAAAACCGACCCCAGAACTTGATTAGTGTCAGTTTACGGGACAGTCCCAGTCAAACCGGGACGTCTGGTCATCCTATTTTAACAAGAGGTAATCTCGGAATCCCCAGCATATTTTTATGTATTTAGTTAGACGAGTCTCAGACACGCGTGGAAATAGTACTGTATAGGCTACTCAAGTGGATAAATCACAGCAAAAAGCACTGACCTTGATCATTAGTTAATTTTTCAGTTCCCTAAATGTGATTTCATTTAGTACTTTCCTTGCATTAAATAGGGAAGTGTATTAAGAGAATATTCACTTAAACTCACTTAAAAACTCTTTCACTGACTTCCCAAGGGTGAAAAGAGCACTGAAGTATCCTACTTAAGTAGAACTTATGTTAATGAAAGGAAAAGTACACATCGAATTCCAGAGTAGGGACTTGGGCAAGTACTTGTAAGAAGTTACTTTACATCTTTGGACAAGCCCACATGCAACCCATACCAACCACAAACACATCCTGAACATAGAAAGATATTTAAGAATGTATAAATATAACATATACTCAGTACATACACAGATGGACTCATTTATTAATTTCATGATCTCCTCTCACAAAAGATTGTTCACCCCTTATACTTGTGGAAAGGAAAGGTCCAGTGGTAGTTATATTTTTGCAGATATTCAGCTTATTGGGAGAGCATTTCTGTAACATATAAAGTACTATAACGGACCACTGAACAAGTGTAGCAGTAAACTATGGTGATGTCAAAACAGACGTAGGGTAGCAGAGTACACTGCATACAGTAGCACTTCCGATGAAAAAAGGGACCCTAAGACCACTTACACTTGCCTCATGGCTATCCATTAAACTTCCACACATTAAGAAGATCCTCCAAATGTATTTGTGGCTTCTCACACACACATTTTATTTTTATTGTTGAAGTACAACAAGTGAGACTCAACCCTTAAATTACAGTAGGTAAATAGAAGCAAGACCAAACTGGGAACGTTACAGAAGACATGTGTATCAACAAAATGTAATTTTTTGATATTTCACCCCTTCATATCTTTCCACCCGTTGCAATCAGTGTCTGAGCAATAATGACAGTTGCCTAAAAGACCTGTTACTGCCACAATTTATAGAAATAAATACAAAGTCGGGAGATAAAAAAAACAACACTTTCTCCTCTAATGAGATAATAATGGAATATTGAACCACATGTACTGTGGTAGACAATGAGTAAAAAAGGTGATTTCAATTTTGTCATTAGTTTTCCCTTATGGTTCAGTTCAAATCTAGTTTCAGGTCAGTTAGGGAGTCACAAAAATACTCAACTTTGTCCAATTCCAATCACTCATTTAAGTTCACATGCATAAAGGCAATATTTACACACAACAATATGTTCCCAAAGGATTGATTTAAAAAAGTGTCAGCAGATCAAATTTATTTTTAAAACTACAACCAGCTATAAAGAGTCCTGGGAGTTAACACTCATCAGAAAATAACTGCTTAAGTGTTATAGATAATCAGGCATTTAGGATAAATACATGTAGGGGAAAATGTAGGGGTTGCATATTTTGGTTCTTATTGCTTCCATTTAGTTTTCCAGTGTATTTCACATATCACATTAAATAAGGGTTTGTAATGTTTCAATACCACACAAAGTAATGCTTGTAAAGATTGGCAAATTGTCCTGAAGTGTACATTTTGGATCAACAATCACACGGATCTGACTCACACACACACACACACACACACACACACACACACACACACACACACACACACACACACACACACACACACACACACACACACACACACACACACACACACACACACACACACACACACACACACACACCAGACACCATGAGTTGAATTTGAATATGCTGACCATTACAATTTGTCATATAAAAATAATATTGAAAGCAAGCACTCACGCATACATACACACAGGTCAAGTCAATGACTAATTTGGTTGGAATGTCCATCCCAAGAAAAGCCTCTGACCCTAAGAAACACCCTTCCAATGCAGCACAGTGATTGTGTGCGCCAAGATCATCCAGCCAATCAGAGCAAAAGTCCAGTTCAATGCAGTGGGTGTGTTTGGAAGGATCCTACAGCCAATCAAAAAGCTATGTTGCAAACTCAGTGTAGTGCTAGTCCAGTTTTCCTTGATTAGCCTATTTGTGTCATCCTAACCCATTTTATGTTGAAGTTTCACACACACACTCCCAGAGACTATTCCCAGAGACTACGGAGAGGCAACAAGGAAAACAGTCCCTTTTCTGTTTCAAAATCATTTTTCCTTAACTACCATGACCTAAAAGCATGCTTGCTAATGCTAACCAAAGTTGAAGATGTAGCAAGATCCAGCAGACCCAACAAGACAGAATACTGGCAAAGACAGGGTCTCCATCAAATAGGCTAAAAGTGTCAATCTGAAGAGCTAGCTTCAGTGGGCTACAGACATCTAGCACATAGGGAGAGAACCACATTTTGTTCTTTACAAAACGGTAACACATGTCAGAAAATATATATTTTTTAAACCACAAGCTAGGTAATGTTAATACTGCATCAAAAGTCATCAATGATCAAATGCCCAAGCTTCTTCTCTTCTGCAGTGGAATCGGTTGCTTTGGTAGCGAACGGTGTTGTCTTTATGAAGTCCTCAGACTTTCTTTACCCTCTATGGTGAATTATCCCAATGTGAATCCGCTGAAGCAGGCCTTGACAGCGACAACAGCGAAAGGGAAAAGGAGTAGGAGCAATGGGATTGTGGGTAACATAGTCCTGTGCTGGATGGTTTCCCAGTAGGTTGTGCGGTAGGGGTTAAAGGTCGATGCCCTTAATGAGTGAGGCCTCCAGGGTGATAGGGAAGTCGTCTAGTGTCTGCAGGACAGCGATAAGAGCATTGACCGTCGTGCGGTCCCGCAGCAGAGCAGACTCCTCATACATCCGTTGGATCACTGGACACTCCACCAAGAGGGGGAGCCACTGAGGCAGCAGATGATCTCTGAAACATGGGGTAAAAGAAGGATATTTAGTTTACTAAATTACTCTCTGTAATTTACGCTTTGTAATACAAGCTTTTGTGAACTCAATCTTTGGTGCTCATTTAACAATGTGTATAACAGTACTGAAAATCCCACATAGAAAAACGGATATACCAAAAAATCCTTCTAATGTCATATGCACTGAAGTGGATCGCTACTGATAAATGGAAAAAAATGACAATTTTTTTTTTTTTCGAAAAATAGCAGGTGCTGCTATTTTACTGCTGATTACACCCAAAACTGCAGGCATAAATTGGATCATCCTGTAAGAGATATTCCACCGCATGGCACTGGGCAAGTGTTCGTGGATTCACCAACTTTCTCAAGACAAGTATTTTGATGAATGTCACACTCTACTTCAAAATGATTGCACACGTGGTTCACGCACAGAGCTTTGCGTACACAAGATAAATGATCACCTAGAATTATGAAACAAAACTGAGCTGAGGTCAAACTCTTCACTACGCCTTCAAAGAACCAGAAGAGATGCCGTCCCCCAATAACACCCATATCTAGACGTCCTCAACCCCATCTCTGTCTCACTATGTATGAGTGTTGGCCTCACCTGGCCCCAAGGCAGACCAGCAGCTGGAACTTGCCGTCCTTGCCGATGTTCCTGGACGTGGAGTTGATGGCACTGACATAGCGACACAGAGATACACAAGTCAGGCCCAGGGGCTCAGTGGTCTCTTGCATGTCCCCCATCTGGTCCGCTGACTCCATATATGCCACAGCCTTTTCTGTAAGGGAAGGCGAGATATAATACTATTCAAAAGTTCAGCGTCACTTAGAAATGTCCTTGTTTTTAACAGAAAAGCAATTTTTTTGTGGACATTGTGTTGTAAATGACTATTGTAGCTGGAAACTGCTTATTTGTAATGCAATATCTACATAGGCGTACAGAGGCCCATTATCAGCAACCGGCAGTCCTGTGTTCCAATGGCTAATCCAAGTTCATCTTTTTAAAAGGCTAATTGATTATTAGAAAACTCTAACAATTATGTTAGCACAGCTGAAACCGATGGTGCTTATTAAAGAAGCAATAAAACTGGCCTTCTTTAGACTAGTTGAGTATCTGGAGCATCTACAATTGTGGGTATGATTTCAAGCTCAAAATGTCCAGAAACAAAGACATTTCTTCAGAAACTCACACCTTTATTCTAGTTCTGAGAAATGAAGGCTATTCCATGTGAGAAATTGCCAATAAACTGAAGATCTCATACAATTTTGTGTACTACCCCCTTAGCAGAACAGCCCAAACTATCTCTAACCAGAACAGAAAGAGGAGTGGGTGGCCCTGGTGCATAACTAAACAAGAGGACAAAAACATTAGAGTGTCTAGTTTGAGAAACAGACGGTTCACAGGTCCTCAAGTGGCACCTTCATTTAATTGTACCCACAAAACTGCAGTCTCAATGTCAATAGTGAAGAGGTGACTCCAGGATGATGGACTTCTAGGCAGAGTTACAAAAAAAAGCTATTTCTCAGACTGGCCAATAAAAGAAAATACTAAATGGGCAAAAGAACACAGACACTGGACAGATGAAGATTGGAAAAACGTGGACAGACAAATGTAATTTTGAGGTGTTCGGATTACAAAGAAGAACATTTGTGAGACGCAGACCAAATGAAAAGATTCTGGAGGAGTGCTTGACGCCATCTGTCAAGCATGTTGGAGGCAATGTGATGGTCTGGGGGTGCTTTGTTGGTGGTAAAGTGGGAGATTAGTACAGGGTAAAAGGGGTCTTGAAGAAGGAAAGCTATCACTCCATTTTGCAACAGCATGCCATACCTTGTGGACGAAGCAAATTCCCTCCTACAACAGTACAATGACCCAAAGCACAGCTCCAAACTATGTAAGAATTATTTAGGGAAGAAGCATTCAGCTCATATTCTGTCTATAATGGAGTGGCCAGCACATTCACCAGATCTCAACCCTATTGAGCTGTTGGAGCAGCTTGACCGTATGGATACGTAAGAAGAGCCCATCAAGCCAATCAAACCTCTGGGAGGTGCTTTAGGAAGCATGGGGTGACATCTCTTCAGATTGCCTCAACAAATTGACAACTAGACAACTAGAAGGTCTGCAAGTCTGCAAATTGAGGATTCTTTGACGAAAGCAAAGTTTGAAAGACACCATTATTATTTCTATTGATCATAATTCCTTGTATGTCTTATTCATTTTGATATATTTCCTATTAAAACTAATTTAATGTAACAAGAGCATTTCTAAGTGACTCCAAACCTTTTAACAGTAGTGTATATCACAGGGGTGGGAGTAGAATAAGATACCTACTGTGAAAGCATTTGGGATTGGCAGATATCCTAGTTGGTTAGTGTTGGGATGTGGCTGAACCAAATGACGCTAATTTGAATCCCTGAGCCGACATGGAAGAAATTGTCTGGTAGACTACTAAAATATCAGTGTTAAATTAGGACAACTGCCACAAAGAGCTTAATGAATATATTGTATTTATAATCTGATGTATGTGTTATTTAAGCTAAATGTGGATGTCATGTGTAATCTATTGAAGTTGTGTTTTGGTTTAAATTGAGAAGTTCACTCTCTCCAGCTCTGACAAGCAACATACTCAGTAGAAAACCATTGTGTCCTCATATCTGTCAAAAGCTGTAATTTGAAAGACAATTTACAGATAAATGCAGCTGTTTCATACAGCTACATGCAGGATTACTGCATATAGAATATCAATGGGACATTTTCCATTCGTTTTGGGGAAGTTCAGTATTTGTAATATCCCATCAGAATTGAAAGAGATCACAAACTCCTAGGGCAAACTTTTTGTAATTTGTTAATTATAAATGATTTGCAGGCCAGAAAAGTGCAATAATTGAAGCATTAATACAGTAGGTTAATTACAATGCCTAAATAATTTAATTTCAAATTCAGATTTATAAGAATGGGCTGGTGAGTTATGTCTCACTTACCCTCAAAACTATTTTATTACTGCGGGCCAGATGGAATTGTCTCACGGACCTGATTCGGTGGTCTTAGTTTGCCAACCCCTACATTTTAGGGAGTATATTGGGGTATTTCTAAGATAGTCCACTAGATGGAGCCAATGGTCTTAAGAAACACTCACCAACAAAGTCCCAGACAAAGACAGTCTTTTGGAAGAGGCGGGCAGATTTGAAGCCATTGTTGAAGAACTGCTCGAGAGCCCAGACCAGACCAACCTCGCCACACAGTAGGATGGTCAGACTGCCCCTCTGTTGAAAGAAGGAAGGGAAAGAGGAGAGATAGGGAAAGGTTTTGCAACATTTTGCACACCTTTGACACTGAAAAGGTATCGATATTACAAGACTGAATCTCAAACTACCAATGTAACACTAGCCTTTTGAAGCATCAGTTGGAAATGAAAGTGAAAGATTTTCACTTAATATTTACAAACTATATCTTGAGTAATAGATTGTTATATTGTTTGTTACCAAACATTTATTCACAAAAAATAGTTTTTACAATTATTTATTCAGTATATAGTGTTTATCTGTATTTCTATTTTTTACACCATGCAGTTCTGAGTTGTCCTGTCCTCTTGCAATTTAATGCGTTTGCCCAGATCATCATTCAAAATAAAAATAAAATAGTTCTCCACTGATTTAAAAGTAAATTAATAATATAACCTTAGTCTTCCTCAAGGGATTAAAGAACAATTTTCTATTCTCTGCATAAGGTCCAGTGAGTGCTTATCCAACACTATAAATGCCTTTACATAAGACTAATGCAAAATTTTTCCTGCAGTTAAACTCATGTCGATGCTGCATTAAGGGCTTGGACTTGTCCTACATATTTTTGCTCTTAAAAGGAGCTATAAGTGGCTGGTGGATGGGGCTCAAGGTCATCTACTGAGCCATTTACTACAATAACTGCCATAAAATAGAAAATACATTTTACCATAGCCATAAAACAGACTCATTTAATAAAAAGAGGTAGAGTGAGAGCGAGCAAGAGTACGGAGGCATTCATTCTATAGGGAGAATATCAGAATATACTAGTACATTTCCTACATAGAGAACAGAGAGGTTTCAGATACTTGTTATTCACTAGCTTTAGTTCATCCTGTTTATAATGATGGTGAAACAGCAAGTGCTCTCTGCCCTGACATCCTTTCCAGACATCACAGAGACTATTAACCCGTCAACAGTGGAAAGTGGACAGGAGCAGGTGTTCTGTGTCTTTCCTTCAGAAAGATAGACAGACTGACCAACCAACCTCTTTTTCTGGCTTGTGGAAGTGTTTGCAGATGTTGTTCACTGCTTCCCCAATGGCGTCCTGGATTTGACCTGAGGTGGGCTCTGCAACAGATCAGACAAATGAAAAACTATATTAATCTACAATATTAAAAATTGTGATAATGTTAATGTGTGACATATGGAGCCATATCACAGTGGAGGGGTGCTACGTGGTCACCAGATGGAGGCAAAGCCCGGACCTGCTGGCCACCTTTCCTCCTCCGTAGGCAAACACACCTAGGGCTGATGAGCCTCCGTATACCTGAAAGACGTTGCCTAATTGGCCAAGTCCCTAGGTAAGATGCCTGGAAACACTCTCTCAAAGAGAAGAGACCTGCGTAAGCGGAACGCTCAGAATGTCAGTGTTGCCAATGAAGGGTTGATGGCTTGTGTTGAGTCCCAGAAAAAGGGCCCTCTTTATTTCCAATAAAACCTTTTAATTGAGCATAACCCCAGATATTGGACAGAGATTTTCAAATGTACAGCAGCAAACACCTACACCCCCATGGTGATTTGATACAGGAGGTATTGGTTATTTTATGCTGTCACGCTATTTCATGCTAGTAGGGGTGGTTACTCACTGTATCCGCGGCCTCCCATAGAGGTAATGCTGACACGTCTGGTCTGACCCGGTGAGCGCTGCATGTCAGGTGTCCGACACCCTCTCCCACAATCCTCCTCTGCACTGGGCAACGCCAGCTCACCGATCAAAACGCGCTCAAGGCTGCCGTCATCCACCCCCTTACCTAGCCACCTCCCACACGGGAACTTGTACGTGTGTCCTGTGATCTCGTTGCGGACCATGACGCAATCGACCAGCCATTTGGCAAGGAGACCAGAGTTATCATGACCCAACTGGACTGTAGTCAGCTTACCCAGGTTGTGACACTACAGAGAGATAGCATAAAGACATCAAATAAAAAATTTGTAGCGTTACTGTTTGTTACACCTCAGAAACAAGAAATTTTTCAGGACAATTACAATATTTCCAAATTACAAGTATTCAACTTCAGAAAATAGTTTGAATACATTTTTGTGCCCATAGTCATGAAAGTCTTTGTCTACATCACTTTTAAAGTGAAAAATGACATGGTTTTCAGACAGCAAAGGTATGTTTTTTCACAATCCTTAACAGAAATAATGACTATTGAATCTAGTCCTACTCATCTATAATTGATCTATTAAAAGCACACATTAGAGCAATCTAAAGCAAATTACGGGTTCATAGAAAATCAGATACTGTAGGACACACCTATATATTATAGATACATACACATGTCAAAACTGCAGTGGCATTTAACACATAAGAGTCAAAACTAGTACACCGCTAGTACACAATAGCTAAGACAATTGAAGTATACAGACCAACGCTTCCATTATCTAGCCAGGCTGTATTTGATAGGGTACATTGAAGCAAAAAATAAAGCGCAAATAAACATGTCCTAATAGACCAAGTCCAGGTAGCCCCTTCTCCGTTTCAGTCCATTCACGGCATGTTCTAGTGCCTGATGAATAAGACCCGGTACTATTGTACAAAGTGACCGTTGAGGCTGGGATGATCCAACCAGCTCCGGAAGAGAGGGAGAGAGGAATAGGAGAGAGAGGGGCAGCGTTGACGTTTCTAACCTTGAACATGGTGGAGATGTGCGTGTGGGGCCTGAAAGCAGACTGGGGGAGATGGAGACGTGTTAGGACATCATGGACAGCATGGTTGGGAGAGGGTGGATGGGAGAGATAGACAGAGTTTCTGGTATTAAACTAACAACCAGCAAACCTCCACAGGGCTGCAAACCAGGTGCCTATCTAAACCATAACCCACATCTATCGTTCTGGTTAGTGGAAATTAACCATTTCAGCCGCCACCTTGGGAACAAAGAACAACCATTGAATCAGCCATCGCAAACAGTGCATGGTGCCACTGAAACCAAACACACACACTAATAAAAACAAACCCCCCCACACAAAACAGTTGAAAGGCTTAGCAGGTAGAGTCATGCACTTTCAGTGATGAAAAAAAGTGTGAACAAGTTGAAAAAGGAAGTCTAGGTCCGAAAACAGGAAGGTATACCAATTCCTATTAGGGTTGCACCAATAAGAAAATGATTGGCTGATACAATAGCAAAAATCCATATACCGTAATCGGTCAGTGACGATGTATAATTTCTGTACCTGAGTCAATTCATATTTTCACACAAAAGCTATTTTTTTTTTATATATTTTAATAACATAACATTCCAAATGTCTAATAATGCATGGAAAACATACAAATTATATGATAAATACAAATGCCCATTATGTAATACATTATACAATCCCTGGATATAAATGTAGTAAATAGGGCAAGGTGTTTAACTCTCAGAACTGCTTACAAATGCCATTGTTGCAAAGGAGCAATTTCAGTTTCTGCTCTGACAGTTACACCCTTAAAAGAAATCTAGGCAAGGTATTAAGTTCATTTTGTGGCTCAACAGCAAATGTGCCAGGCAGATAATAAATCTATCAAACACATTTTGGCAGCCAACCCCCATCCTTTTAAAGTAATGATTCAAAAAAATATATTATGAACATTTCTATTAACAAGTGAAGTGGTATATTGCTGCTAAATGTACAAAAAATCGTGACCTCGCCTAAGTCTACTCTAAGCCATAATATCACAGATCGGAAAATGTTCAGCTGCCCTCACTTGCGTTCATCTGCCCGCCACTCCCTATCTCTGTGCTATTCAAATCTGCACCTTGAAGCCAGTTCCACTCCATTTTTCCATTGCAACCCCTAATCAAGGACTAAGCCTTCTGTTCTACTTCATCATTAATTGCACCCACCAGGTGTCTCAGGCCTAAATATGTCCTCGATTAGGGACAGATTTGAATACCACTTGAGTAGATTACTAGAATCTGACTGTCCTGTAGTACTTTGACATTGTTGCTGGCAGTTTAAACTAAAACTAACACTGAGATCAAAACAATGAAGAAAATTGAAAAGCTGGGTACAAGAGATTTTTGGGTGAAAAGTATCTTGTGCTGGAAATTAATATTTCAACAGCCCATTCCAGTAGGTTACGACAGTGGTTCCCAGCTCCAATCCTCAAGTATCCCCAACACATATTTTTGTTGTAGCCCTGGATAATGAGAGCCTGATAATTACTTGACAAGTTCAATCAGTTTTGCTTGACTGGGGCTACAATGAAAATGTGTACTGTTGGGGGTACTTGAGGAGCGGAGTTTGGAAACACTGGAATACGGTATCACACACGTTGTTGCTATGCGCTCTCCTTGCAATATCAGGCAAATTTAAAGCAATCACCCAAAACCGATTTCACATATTTTTCCAATATCAATTGCTGGCCAATATATATCAGTGCATCCTTAATTAATATCAAGTGGAATCAGCTGCAGTGAACTGGGTGGCAGGTATCAATATAGATAGTGACAAATGTGAATTGGAGGATTAACATTAAGTATGGATGGGTAGAGAGTCAGAGTTAGTAAGACTTCTGTAATATCAGACGCCCATGCATGAGTTCATGCTACACAAAGCAAACAGCCCTGGCCGCGGAGGTTAAAGTTCGGAGATCAAACTCACGTCAAAGGTCATTTCCAGGACGTTCTTGGGGATCTGCATGACGCCCGAGTCGCCCAGCTCGCCCGACACACAGACCCAAGGGTTGGAAGTTGTCATGGCATTGCTCAGCTTTTTGATGGGGATGATGACGGCGTGGTATGGGATCACTGGATGGGCAAAAAGCATTTAAGGACCTTATTGTGCAATACACAAATGACATAAATGTAAGTAAATTAACAGATGGTCTTTTCAAAGTAATAAAAAATTGTGAAGGCACATTTACATATATTTTTGGCACTGGCCACCAATAGGAATTGAACCCACAACCATCCTTTTGCAAGAGCCGTGCAATTACCGTATGAGCTACACTATTTCAAAACAAAGTAGAAAAAAAAAAATCAGTAAGAGAAAATAGTTTTCAGGGCAGTACTGTTTCCACTGTAAATTTGAACAATGTTTCAGACAAAGTTTGCTTAGTTTTCCTAGAGGAAGACAAGGGGTTCAGAGACCGCATATGGCTATTTTGTGTGCGTGTGTGTGTGTTTGAGAGTGAATGCATGAAAAAGAAAAATGTGCTGGTTTGAATAATTGATCCTGCTTTACATTTTTTATTAACATAAAGGCTAATGTATTATTCAACAGCCTTTGCCATCAATCCAAGTTATTGCCCCATAAAACACATAAACCTCACTAGGAAGCACTAAGAGGCCAAGGTGAACAGAACACTTAAAGTCTTAAGATCCATCCTCTCCATCGTGGCTGTGCATAAAGGATTTGCTAGGGTTGACTTTTAGTTGAGTATATGGTTGTTGTAGCTAGTGTTAGGATTCTGACAGTGACAATGGGCCAGTTTGTTTTACATGGTTTGACCCTTTCAACCAATCTATTGTAGTTTAAAAGAAGCCTCCACCCACCATGTCTACCGAACCTTGCTAAAATAACTCAGCCATTGTGAATATGAAAGTCAATGCTTGGTGAAAAGTTTAATTAAATGTGGATTCCACTAAACGTAGCTAATGCATGAACAACCTAAATACGTTCCTTTTAGGTACCTAAAAGGAACCTAAATAACAGATGTTGTGTTAATGTGGCTGGTAACAGTGTATGGCCATACTGTGATCGAACTCACTGATGGTGGTGAAGACGCTGGTGAAGCAGAAGTAGTCAACAGTGTTGAGGGAGAGCAGGTGGAACAGGAACTGCTCCTTTTCATCTTCACAGCGTAGGAAGGCGTAGCGCTTGTACAACTTCCTGGAGAGAGCACAGGATGGGAATAATGAGTACCCAACAGTAGTTTAGACCCTGTCACTGGGAATTAAAATAAGACCGGTTTTCGTGTTAAACAATGCGTATATGTTGTGTACAGAAACACGTGGGAAGCAGACCCAAATGTTGTTATAATACACACTGTTGCAATTCAAAGCATGCAATTAAAATAAAAAAGCATAGCCCTTCCTTCAAATGCAATCTGGGGCTTTTGAGAATAACAAATATTTGTTTTAAACTTCCCATTTGAAGCAAGATGTGTAATATGCTGTTAATATGTGCATAATCTATGAATAGAAACATTACCATCCCTCTGTTAGCCATGGGATTTCAGTGACCGTTTAATCTGGAATGTACCACTTAAAATAAATGGAAAAAAATCCCGGAATGTATCTATAAGTGTCTATTTTGTGTGTGTATGTCTATGTATGATTGCCAGTCGGACTTTGTTTGTATGTTTGGTTGTGTCAGTCTACATGTGTATCTGTGTTTTTTTCTGTGTGTATGTGTGTTTGTGTAGTGTAATGAGAAATGTCTGTTGAGGAAGAGTAGAAGGGTATTTGACGAAGAGGTGCGTCTGGCCCCACCAAGTCTCCTGGTGGTGTTAATCAGGGGTCCTGGGTAACATTTGCTTCTCCAAAGATCTGTAACACCAGATGTGGGCCATCAGCCCCACCCTGGAGAGGTGTGAAACTCTGAGCAAACTGGAGTCTAACTAAATGCATGACATTTATCTGCAGTGGTTGGATTTTCCCTGTTCCCCATAAAGGGCAGAATATGCTGATATGCTTTATTGTACTGTACAGGTTATGGGTCAAACTTCACAAGAACATTGTAGAAATGATTGTCCTTGTTGCATGTCAGACAACAACTGGCAGCAACGCCCCGTCCATTTGATAATTTTGCATTGATTAAGCGGGACAGTTCCTGTCCTTTGTGTTCATTGTGTTTGCCAAGGTAAAGTAACGCTGATGGCTATTTGGGGGAGTGTTTTATATAGGTCAGATTATAGGATAAATAGCCATGACTCCAAAAAGTTGAGTTTGTCCTCATTAAAGAGACCTCCCAACATGTTGTGTTGTAGTCATATACAGGAGTCTATCTTTAACAGAAGCTCCTAGCATACCTTTGTGCTAGTTTCTTAAATACTTATGGTATAATTAGTAGTTAGGCTAGTTGGGAGGATGTTGAATCGTGTTGGGAGGACGTTGAACTATGTTTTTTATTGTAACTTTATGACTTGATTGGAATAAATTGTGTTACTTATATAGATTACTACGGCATTTCTCGTGCATCTCCATACTCAAGCTTGTAGGGCTACTGGTACTTACACACACATAAGTAAATATAAGCGACCAGACTTGGAATTCTTAAAGCAGTTTGGTTAGGCCCAATAACATATGACCTTTGAGTCATCCCTGAGTCGTTGGGCATAATTGACTTTATTTTAAACCTGGGAACACACACCATTTTACTGTATGGTTCATGTTAAACAACTTACACCTTATGGGAGCTTATGATAACTGACACAGGCACATAGACTGATCGTCACTGAGTTCCAGGTTGCTACACTGTCCCTTGTCTTCTGGACTTGACTGATGAGGAGCATTGAGGATAACATAGGCTGTGAAACATATGATCTTTTAAATGTTCACAAACAATATGGAGTCAGATTATTTAAATATTTTTTATTTATCACTAAGGTTACGTTCCCGTGCTGTCATTTCCCTAGCTGTCCCCCGGTAACCTTCTAGTGGTAACTCTTACAACCTCTCTCCCATTTAACCCCTTCCCTACATTTGTGTATGTCTGAGTGTGTGTTTCCCTGTCTGTGTGTGTTTTTGTGTCTGAGTGTCTGTGTTAATGAGCTTGTGTATCTGAGTATGCTTGTCAGTCTGACAAGCGTTTCTTTGTGTGCATTTTTCTGTCTGAGCCTACTTGGTCAAGGCTGTGTGGGACAGCAGCCTCTTAAGGTGTTGAGAGAGCAGCTTCTTCTCCAGGGACAGACGGATCCAGGCTCTGGCTCTGCCCACGTCAGTCTTGATCTCCCCCATACTCTGGATATGTCTGAGAAATAAAGGGAGCCAGGGGAGAAGACAAGAGGGGAATTAGGGAGAGAAAGACCAAAAGGGGGGGGCGTGGTGATGTAAGAGAGAATGTGATAGAGTGTGGAACTAGAAAGTGTTGACACATCAATATCACCAACTACTCGTGTTAGCCTGGAGATCTACATGTACAGTTGTGGTCAGAAGTTAACATATACCAATCATAATTTTTCTGTAATGTAATACTTTTGACCCAGTGGATTTGATCACATTTTCAGAAGACCCATAATAAAGTCATAAGAGAACCAAATGTCATGACTGTTTTTTGGGACAAAGTGTGTGCTCCAATGATTCCATCACAGAAAAATAATGAATTGTAGTAATTATTGGAAACTCAAACTGCCATTACATACATGTTCTTTACAAGTGTATGTAAACTTTTGACCACAACTGGCAGTTCATGTATACAAGATATAGTATAGTAGTCAAGAGCATTGTAATCATTCTGATCCCGGAGCCGAGAAGATAAAACACTGTTGTTCTGTCCCGGAGCAAGACAGTTAAGAAAAATGTGTTAACGTAATAATTCTTATTAAACTTAATAAGAATGTTTCATGAACCTACTTACCTGGTATGAAAACAGTAAAAAATAAATAATAATACCTAATATCCTGCATGACTGATGGACGCTGTATTGGCATTCCTATTGACAAATCTGACTTCCGTCTCTCCTGACAGTTCGATACTGTAGTGGGTAGAAAAAAGCACAGGTAGAGATTGTCTTGGTAGAGATTCAAATGGAAAATATATGTCAGTTGCCACTGGAGTGTGAAAGGTCTGTTTATTATGAGTTACCTTTCAAATTTTAAGAGGACGTTAAGTATAAATGGTGTGTGACTGAGTTAACTGAAAGTTGGAACAAGACATGTTTTATATCAATAATCTGTAGTAATGGAACATGTAAGTTACAGAATGTGTGAAAGAAATTAAGTATGAGAGAGAGCGAGTGTGTGTGAGAGGGTGTAAAATAAATCAGGTGTGAGAAAGAGCACCTGATGCATTCCCATCCCTCTTGGGTAAAAAAACTAAATACCTACAAGATGAATGCTATAACCATATAGTCCAAGATATGTTCATCGTATCAATTCAGAAAATATATGGCAATATGGATATTGTTCCATATACAGTTAGGTCTGAAAATATTTGGACATTGACACAATTTTCATAATTTAGGCTCTGTACACCGCCACAATGGATTTGAAATGAAACAACCGAGATGCAATTGAAGTGCAGCTATAATTTAATTTAAAGGGGTTGAACAAAAATATCATATGAAACGTTTAGGAATTCCCGCCATTTTGAGGGGCTCAAATGTAATTGGACAAATTAACACAATCTTAAATAAAATATTCATTTTAATATTCAAAACCCCTTAATGAAGAATAAAATTTTGAGTACCGTGACGTCGCCCGGTATGGCGCAGCCGGGGCCCCACCCCGGAGCCAGGCCCGGGGTTGGGGCTCGAATGCGAGCGCCTGGTGGCCGGGCCTTCCCCCATGGGGCCCGGCCGGGCTCAGCCCGAACGGGTGACGTGGGGCCGCCCTCCCGTGGGCTCACCACCCACAGGAGGGACCATAAGGGGCCGGTGCAAAGAGGATCGGGCGGCAGTCGAAGGCAGGGGCCTAGACAACCCGATCTCTGGACACGGAAACTGGCTCTAGGGACGTGGAATGTCACCTCGCTGGCGGGGAAGGAGCCTGAGTTAGTGCGTGAGGTTGAGAGGTTCCGATTAGAGGTAGTCGGGATCACCTCTACGCACGGCTTGGGCTCTGGAACCACACTCCTTGAGAGAGGATGGACTCTTCACCACTCTGGAGTTGCCCATGGTGAGAGGCGGCGGGCTGGTGTGGGTTTGCTCATAGCTCCCCAGCTCTGCCGCCATGTGTTGGAGTTTACCCCGGTGAACGAGAGGGTCGTTTCCCTGCGCCTACGGGTCGGGGATAGGTCTCTCACTGTTGTTTGTGCCTACGGGCCGAACGGCAGTGCAGAGTACCCGACCTTCTTGGAGTCTCTGGGAGGGGTGCTGGAAAGTGCTCCGACTGGGGACTCTATTGTTCTACTGGGGGACTTCAACGCCCACGTGGGCAACGACAGTGACACCTGGAGGGGCGTGATAGGGAGGAACGGCCCCCCTGATCTGAACCCGAGTGGTGTTCAGTTATTGGACTTCTGTGCTAGTCACAGTTTGTCCATAACGAACACCATGTTCAAGCATAAGGGTGTCCATCAGTGCACGTGGCACCAGGACACCCTAGGCCGCAGGTCGATGATTGACTTTGTTGTCGTCTCATCTGACCTGCGGCCGTATGTCTTGGACACTCGGGTGAAGAGAGGGGCGGAGCTGTCAACTGATCACCACCTGGTGGTGAGTTGGATCCGATGGCGGGGGAGGAAGCTGGACAGACTCGGCAGGCCCAAGCGTACTGTAAGGGTCTGCTGGGAACGTCTGGCCGAGTCTCCTGTCAGAGAGATCTTTAACTCCCACCTCCGGCAGAGCTTCGACTGGATCCCGAGGGAGGTTGGAGATATTGAGTCCGAGTGGACCATGTTCTCCACCGCCATTGTCGAAGCGGCCGCTCGGAGCTGTGGCCGTAAGGTCTCCGGTGCCTGTCGAGGCGGCAATCCCCGAACCCGGTGGTGGACACCGGAAGTAAGGGATACCGTCAAGCTGAAGAAGGAGTCCTATCAGGCCTGGTTGGCTTGTGGGACTCCTGAGGCAGCTGACGGGTACCGACAGGCCAAGCGGGCTGCAGCCCGGGTGGTTGTGGAGGCAAAAACTCGGGCCTGGGAGGAGTTCGGTGAGGCCATGGAGAAGGACTATCGGCTGGCCTCGAAGAGATTCTGGCAAACCATCCGGCGCCTCAGGAGAGGGAAACAGTGCCCTACCAACGCTGTTTACAGTAGAGGTGGGCAGCTGTTGACCTCAACTGAGGATGTCGTTGGGCGGTGGAAGGAGTACTTCGAGGATCTCCTCAATCCCGCTGTCACTTCTTCCATTGAGGAAGCAGAGGATGAGGGCTCAGAGGTGGACTCGTCCATCACCCGGGCTGAAGTCACTGAGGTGGTCAAGAAACTCCTCGGTGGCAAGGCACCGGGGGTGGATGAGATCCGCCCTGAGTACCTCAAGTCTCTGGATGTTGTGGGGCTGTCTTGGTTGACACGCCTGTGCAACATCGCGTGGCGGTCGGGGACAGTGCCTCTGGGATGGCAGACCGGGGTGGTGGTCCCTCTTTTTAAGAAGGGGGACCGGAGGGTGTGTTCCAACTATAGGGGGATCACACTTCTCAGCCTGCCCGGGAAAGTCTATGCCAGGGTTCTGGAGAGGAGAATACGGCCGATAGTAGAACCTCAGATTCAGGAGGAACAGTGTGGTTTTCGTCCGGGCCGTGGAACACTGGACCAGCTCTATACCCTCTACGGGGTGTTGGAGGGTTCATGGGAGTTTGCCCAACCAATCCACATGTGTTTTGTGGATTTGGAGAAGGCATTCGACTGTGTACCTCGCGGCATCTTGTGGAGGGTGCTTGGGGAATATGGGGTCCTGGGTCCTTTGCTAAGGGCTGTCAGGTCCCTATACAACCGAAGCAGGAGCTTGGTCCGCATTGCCGGCAGTAAGTCAGACTTGTTCCCAGTGCATGTTGGACTCCGGCAGGGCTGCCCTTTGTCACCGGTTCTGTTTGTAATTTTTATGGACAGAATTTCTAGGCGCAGCCAGGGGCCGGAGGGTGTCAGGTTTGGGGACCACACGATTTCGTCTCTGCTCTTTGCAGATGATGTTGTCGTGTTGGCCCCTTCTAACCAGGACCTTCAGCATGCACTGGGACGGTTTGCAGCCGAGTGTGAAGCGGTGGGGATGAAAATCAGTACCTCCAAATCCGAGGCCATGGTCCTCAGTCGGAAAAGGGTGGCTTGCCCACTTCAGGTTGGTGGAGAGTGCCTGCCTCAAGTGGAGGAGTTTAAGTGTATCGGTCTGTCGTGGTGAAGAAAGAGCTGAGCCGCAAGGCGAAGCTCTCGATTTACCAGTCAATCTACGTTCCTACTCTCACCTATGGTCATGAGCTTTGGGTCATGACCGAAAGGACAAGATCCCGGATACAGGCGGCCGAAATGAGTTTTCTCCGCAGGGTGGCTGGGCGATCCCTTAGAGATAGGGTGAGAAGCTCGGTCACCCGGGAGGAGCTCAGAGTAGAGCCACTGCTCCTCCACATCGAGAGGGGTCAGCTGAGGTGGCTTGGGCATCTTTTTCGGATGCCTCCGGAACGCCTTCCTGGGAAGGTGTTCCGGTCCCGTCCCACCGGGAGGAGACCCCGGGGAAGACCTAGGACACGCTGGAGGGACTATGTCTCCCGGCTGGCCTGGGAACGCCTCGGTGTCCCCCCGGAAGAGCTAGAGGAAGTGTCTGGGGAGAGGGAAGTCTGGGCATCCCTGCTTAGACTGCTGCCCCCGCGACCCGGCCCCGGATAAGCGGAAGAAGAAGATAGATAGATTTTTAATACTTTGTCAAGAATCCTTTGTGGGCAATGACTGCTTGAAATCTGGAACGCATGGACATCCCCAAATGCTGGGTTTCCTCCTTTGTGGTGCTTTGCCAGGCCTTTACTGCAGCTGTCTTCAGTTGTTGTTTATTCGTGGGTCTTTCTGCCTTACATTTTGTCTTCAGCAAGTGAAATGCATGCTTGATCGAGTTGAGATCGGGTAATTGTCTCGGCCATTGCAGAATATTCCACTTATTTGCCTTAAAAAACGAATGGGTTGCTTTTGCAGTCTGTTTTGAATCACTGTCCATCTGTAAAGTGAAACACCATCCAATCAACTTTGTTGAATTTGGCTGAATCTGAGAAGATAATATATCCCTATACACGTCAGAATGCATCCGGCTGCTTCTGACTTCTGTCACATCATCAATAAACACTAGCGACCCTGTGACATTGGAAGCCATGCATGCCCATGCCATCACACTGCTTCCACCGTGTTTTACAAATGATGGTATGCTTCATGAGCTGTTCCAACCATTCTCCATACTTTTTTCCCCCATCATTCTGGTACAGGTTGATCTTAGTTTCATCTGTCCAAAGAATGCTGTTCCAAAACTGGGCAGGCTTTTTTTGTGTTTCTTTTGTGTTGCAGAGATCACCAGTGCGTTCTTTTTTTCTCAAAATGTACCAAACTGTTGATTTGGTCACTCCTAATGTTCTTGCTATCTCTCTAATGGATTTTTTTGCAGCCTAAGAATGGCTTGTTTCACTTGCATTGAGAGCTCCTTTGACCGCATGAGAGCTCCTTTTGACTCCAACCGTTTAACCTGCTTAATTGATGAAGAAATAATGAAGGAATAGCCCACACCTGTCCATGAAACATATTTTGAGTCAACTGGTCCAATTACTTATGGTCCCTTGAAAAAGGGGGGGCTACATATTGAAAAGCTGTAATTCCAAAACCTTTTCTCAAAATTGGATGTGGATACCCTCAAATTAAAACTGAGGGAATGCACTTTAAAGCTATATTCATTATTTAACTGTAACTTCAATATATTTTGGTAAAAAGCCAAAATAAAAAAACTTGTGTCAGTGTCCAATTATTTCTGGACCTAACTGTAACCCAGATCTAGTGTGTATTGTTACCTGTTGACTCTGCCTGCTGCTGTTCAAGTTTTTCTTCTCTGGCCTGGTAGTGCATAAGATGGGACCACAGAGCAGACTTCCCCTACAGAGATCACAGTTCAGCTGTTAATGGTGAAGCGCCACATACTGTCACCAGTCAATAGACTCACTAATAAAGAAATCTGAGAAAAAAGCTGCATTACCAAACAATACATTCACTGACCTATTACGGATCTATAATGATTTATCAGTAAACAAGCTTGAAAATCAAATAAAAAGATTGTTACATGGTCACTATAAAACCTGATTAACCTAAGTGCGGTTCTTACTTATTCTACCCTAAGGCAATAGCAGGTAATTGCATTGTACAGCAACGGAATTGCATGAAGATTTGTTTCTATTCAGTGTGTATATAATGTATGTGTTGGTCTCTTCTGTGTGCGTGTGTAATGCTCTCTCAGAGTGTATATGTCCGTATGTGTCTCTCTCTTATTGACCTGTTTGACCTGCAGGCCGTGACTCCAGATCCTTTCCAGCAGGTCACAGAGGGAGGCGATTAACGTGTTCTCCTCTAGGCCTGTGATGTTGGCCTCACCGTGGCCCAGCTCCACTGCCTCCCTGCCCATCTTCTCCACCAGCATACGTTTGGTCTGGAGAAAGAGAGAGTGAAGGCAGCATGATCAACATGACCAAGACACCAAATTCAGGAAACAACGTTTTCCTCCACCAATACATGCTTGGTCTGGACACAACTAAAAAAGTACCTTAGGACACACACTTTGACTGAAACGACAACAACCACTGCATGACATCCACTGTGACTGCAACCCACCATGCACTTCTTTAACATTATATCACTAGGTAAGTATAACGGAATACTGTAGTCTGAATACTCTAGTCTTTTCAGCTTTGCTGGCTCTGGTGACCAAAATGAGACGCTGCAGTCCAGTGTGGTTGGACTCACCTTCATGCGACACTCCTTAAGCAGACCTTCTACAAACTTCCAGTTGGTCTGAGCGATGACGGCTGGCGAGAGGTCAGACAGCTTGGGTTGACGGAGGTTCTTCCCCAGACTTCGAGCCTCCTGCATGTACTTCTGAGAAGAGAGCCAAAGGCCGCTCTAAAGCACTACAATGTCTTCAATATTAACCTCATACACACTATAGATAGATGGAAAAGGGCTCTGCTCCAGTGGATCCGAATGTTGTTTGCTTTAAAGTTGTAAAGTTGATAAAGATTCTGTAAACTGTTAGATTAGGAGATTGGACTTGAATTCAAGGATACCATTATAAATCCAGAGACTGTTAAGGTTATTTACAATACTATGTGTAAATATTGAAATGAGCTTTGAAATGAAAGGAAAAGGTCTACAAATGTTCTACTTTACAGTCCTTTTGGGCTCAGTTCAGCTGAGCATTCATCATCAGATTGAAGACAATAAAGTAATACCGCTCAAAATGTATTAGTTCCCATTCTAAGTACTCATAAATCTATTATAAAGAACATGTTTTGTTCATAAACCTACTATTATGTAAAATATATTCAATTAATTAGCCAGCCAAGCTTTGAAAATAGAATACTACTCATTGATTTGTTGACATCCTACAAGCTATGCATTACTCCTGAAAAACATTTAGAAAATTATGTATTTATAAAAAATCACATTCAGCTAAATAATGCAAATTAATAAATAAGCATATTGTGATATTATGTTTTGTATAAAATGCCCAGCCTTAGTCTTAATGTCCAAGCAGCATGTCTAAGAAATAAGGGTGAGTTCAGTTTAGGGGACTTTATTTGGCTTGAACCTGAAATGCTGCTGACTTTTGCCCTACTAGATCTGTCCAGGTCAACCGTAAGTGCTATAATTGTGAAGTGGAAGCATCTAGGAGCAACAACAGCCCAGCCATGAAGTGGTACTGTAGACCACTCAAACTCACATAGTGGGGCTGCCGAGTGCTGAAGCACATAAAAAGCCCCTATCATCTGTTGCACCACAGAGATCCAAACTGCTTCTGGAAGCAATAAGAGCACAAGAACTGAGTGTCGAGAGCTTCAGAAAACGGGTTTCCATGGTCGAGTAGCTTTATGTAAGCCTCACATCAACAAGTGCAGATATGCTTCAGCACTTATGGGTGTTGGGGGATGCCAGGAGAATGCATTGTGCCTCATGTGACTTTTAATGAAGGAGAGATAATGGTCTGGGAATGTGTTTCAGGGTTTGGGCTAGGCCCCTTAGTTTCAGTGAAGATCTTAATGTTACAGAAGAATGGCAGCTCAACTAATTTTCAAAGACATGGTAGTGAAGTGGATATGGGGACTGGTTGACATTCCAGCTTGCGCTCGCATAGCCAACCTGTCACCCAGCAACTTTGCTACCAAACATTGAAAATTAAGAGGTTTGGTTGTTCAGCGCTCATATTAGAAGAAACCTAAATACAGCTTTATGAAGACCTGGCTATGGAGCATTATTTTCACAGCTAGTTCTATGTATTTTGTGTGTCTCAAATTTTAGAGTGAGGAATATGCGTTCCATCTGTTTGTGTGAAGTGTGTAGAGTCCCTGAAGGCCACTCCATGTTCAAAGATAGAAAATTAGTATGCCAAGTATGCTGGGGCGGAGCGGCGGACTCTCTACATCTTTGTTTTTGACAACAGCATTGCTGGCACAGGGAATCTTGTGAAAATGTATGGCAAGATGAATGCAGCATGTTATCAGAAAATACTGGCAATACTTTTTCGTGCAAAAGCATTTACATTCTGACCCTAAGCACAAGGCAAAGTTGACCCTCCAGTGGTTACAGCAGAAAAAGGTGAAGGTTCTGGAGTGGCCATCACAGTCTCCTGACCTTATTATAATTGAGCCACTCTGGGGAGATCTCAAAAGTGCGGTTCATTCAAGATGACCAAAGACTTTGCATGACCTGGAGGCATTTTGTTGAGTCGAAAGGGCAGCTATACCACCTGCAAGAATTCAGGGCCTCATAGACAACTATTACAAAAGACTGCATGCTGTCATTGATGCTAAAGGGGGCAATACACAGTATTAAGAACTAAGGGTATGCAGACTTTTGAACAGGGGTCAGTTAATTTTTTTCTTTGTTGCCATGTTTTGTTTTATGATAGTGCCATTCTGTTATGACCTACAGTTGAATGTGAATCCCGTAAGAAATAAAAGACGTGTTTGCCTGCTCCCTCATGTTTTCTTTATAAATGGTACATATATTGCCAATTCTCCTAGGGTATGCAAACTTTTGAGCACAACTGTATATCCACTAGAGGGGATAAAATGTAGGTAACTTCAACAAAATGCACGTTGCATCTTTTGCTTTTTGACTGCATTGAGCATATTTAACTTTTCCTATTGTTGTGTATATCCGTCTTGCTACCTTTTGTTTACTGAATTAGCCACAAAAGCATAATTAAACATGTCTATGACTGACGATTTAGATTTGTATTATCGCAATTTGCTTTCAGGTTGTATGTACAAGTGCTTGTAGTCATAGGCGCCGATACCGTGGGTGCTCCGGGGCTCGAGCACCCACGGAAAATAGCGAGCACCCACGAAAATACCGAGCACGAGCACCCATGTGTGCCAGACCGCCAGTCCGCCAGTAGGCTACATTCATTTCAAATTAAACTTGCCGTTGGTGATATGTAAAGCGTCTGTCACACTGTGATTGGTTATGTCGATGTTAGTGACAGCGACATAACCAGTCGCCTGCTCTGGGTGCTCCCTATCCACCAATCACAGCGTTTCTCAGATGAAAAAATGCCACTATCAAAAACTCGTAGCAGAAATTAGGGAGAAACTCCCAGAAACTATATGTGTCGTTTTTTTTTATCGATATTTAAATAATAGCGCAAAACATTAATTTCCCACGAACTGATCGCGGTTAGGCCTACGTGTCAGTTAAACTTTTCATCTCCAATCCTGTATTTGTGATAAGTGGTACATTTTGAAAGATCTACTTTACGGCTTTATTAATAAGTAAATGAACAGGTGTGCGTAGCGTGTTTATATATGTATATATAGGTGTGTATATATAGGTATGTATAGGTGTGTGTATATATATATATATATATATATATAAATGGCGTGCGCCTATGAGCACCCACGGAGGAAAACATAAATCGGCGCCTATGCTTGTAGTGTCACCTACTCCGAAGCTCTTTAAAATCTGACAGAGACAGTGACAATTCAAATTGAATACGGCAGTAAGAAGAAAATGTCTATATTAACATGGTAAATGGTATTTAGAGGTGAAACAACTAGCTCGATGACAAGTAATATTCTTGCCAATGCTAATGTGTTTATAATTTACAAAAAACTCCTCAATACTGCCCCTCCAGAATACACATCCGTTTGCATTTCCAGCATATCAGTTTTGTGTGAAGTAAATCTCAGACATACTTCATGCAAACAAAATCAATGTAGTGTCAATGAACCTTACAGTGTCATTTCTTTAGCATAAAATGGGCAGGGAATTTCGGGGACCCCAAAAGTAACGCAAACGCTTGCAACATAAACAATGTATACATTAACTTGCATGTGCTGTAGGGGCCATGGGTAAATTTTCTTTTTCAAGCCATTTAATAAAAAGGTCTCAGGAGCTGTACAAAGCAGCTTGAGATGTTCGAAATCGGTAGTAGACATGTTTGGATTTGTTTAAATAAAAAAGGAAATGGACAACTAAATATTGGCCTATTGAAACAACTCAGATCCGGAAGTAAAAATATACTCAGTAGAGCCAAAGCTGAAATAACTCTTGCAGTCACCCTACAACCTTATCTAGTGGATGTTTCGTTACTAAATGGACACCAAGGTCTGGTGAAATGCTTTTTATCAAAAATATGTTCAACAGTCAGCAGATATAAAAACAAGACTTCACTCCTTCGTACTTACGTATGTAGACCTATGCACAAAAAGTATGTCTTAGCCTCTACGTAACTTTTGATAGGCCATCGAAATCTGCAGTGTATGTCTGCGGACCCAGCCCATTTTATGACAAAAAACTATGCTAAACTCCTGTGCTACACTGTGTTTGCGTTGACTATGGATCAGACTTAAGCAAGCAGGGATTGTGTGCTGTGAAGTAGGACTGGAGAAGTGGTGTGAAGTTAGGGTTGTCTTAGGGATTTGGGTATTTCAGGGTGTAGTGGAAGGGTCCATCACAATGTATGGGTGGGTGGGGTCCATCAATCCTCCACGTACCAGGCAGCACGCAGAGGCAGATTTTTTGGGCGGTTTGAGAGGCGGGGGAGACGCCTTGTCCCACTCCCAAAACGCCATCGAGTTCAGCAGGACCAGACACCCCTCTGCCTGCTGAGAGGTGGTATGGGCAAACCCAAAAGCACATGGCCAACAGAGAAGACGGGAACGAAAAACAGGAAGGAAAAGAGGCAGCATGCACATGAATGCACAGGAATAATGAAAAAAGTAAACTAAAAACTGGAAGAGACAAAAAGTAAGAGAAACCAACATGATATCAGCTCAAGTAGGGATGTCTATTAAGAGTTTGGCCCGGTTAATGCCTTTTTTCTTGAAATGTTGGGTTCATACACCCCAGTTGAAAATCTTGTTTATGTAATGGCTGAAATCAAGACATCATGTAAGACCCTTTCAATTAATCTGAAACATAATTGGGGAAAACAACGTTCCATGCCTTGGTTGCGTAAGTATAAACATCCTTTGCAATAGGGGTTGTAACAGTGTTCAGATTTAAGCAATTATGACAAATCATTTACAAGGTATTTTGCATCAACTGATGTGACTCTGATTAGCCCTAAATAAAACCTCTGTTCATGGTGGATTCCCAGGAATATTTCTTGGTTCTATACTGCAGTGATAGTTATGGTCCAAAAGGAGATAAAAGATTTACAGGATCTTGTTGTTGAAAAGTACAGACCAAGAGAGGTATATAAAATATTTTCAATGAATTAAATACAGTATATCATAAAACACTGAAGGCTATCAGTATAAAGTGAAGGCAAGATGGCACCACAGGAGATCAAGATCCCTCAAGTTTGATGACAGATCAAGAAGAAAGCTCATCAAGGAAGCTACCAAGTGGCCAACGGTAACTTAACAAAAGCTTCAGAAATGTCTAGCAGGAACTGGGCGCTCCCTGTATATTACATCTATTGTGAGTCTGGGCTGTGGGCCATGGTGCCAAGACAGAAGACATTTCTCATAAAGAAGAATGTCCAAGCCTGTATGCATTTTCCTAGAAGACAAATTATATATTTAAATCCACAAAATTCACTGCCATTTTGAATTAGTCACAATGACTTCAAATGCTTCTCCTAGTAGTGCCAAAACACTAATCTTGAGTAAATTTGAGTCAAGCTTGAATCAGGAACTGGCCTGCAACAGCATATAAATAATATTTTTTCATTATAATATCAACTGTCTCTTCGTTCCCGCACCAGCAAGGCTCAAGAACAGTTTCTTTCCATCTACTGTAACCCTGCTGTACCCATCACTAACCATACCGACTCCCCCACTCCTTAGTACAGCCTCTCAGGGGCCTTGTTGTACTAATCCCTTTGTACTACTGGACTCTGACACTGCTTTGCAAAGTCTGATAAGGAAGTTTTCAGTTGGACATGTCCACCTCGGGGAACCTCATTGCTGCTTTTTCAGTTGCACAAGCCACCTTGCACTTTCAATTTCCCTTCACCACACATTTAGAATTTCCATTGTACTTGCATTTTTCATGTTACATGTCAGATACCTGACATAGGTGAGGAGCTGTGCCAGCCCAGCTATATCAGTGGATTCGTCCAGCTGCAGCGCGTAGTAAGGACTCTTTTTTATGAACCTTATCAGTTGCTCTCTGATATCATTAGACATGTTTGAAATTCTCCTAGCGACTGTGTAATTGGACAGTGGTACTGCACTGAGCCTGGCTGCTGCATTATGTCCTATCATTATTCTGCACGTCATGTGCGGCCGGCAAAATGAGAATCTCTACAATTGTATGCGGTTTACCCAGTTTAGCTATTCTTTTGGCCACTACATACGATGCCTCCAAACACTGTTTAGACACAGTGCTGTGAACTGAAATTGTTGCCTGTTGCTGATGGAGGCCATCAAGCTTTCTTTTAAAATATTTAGCCGGTTTATCCTTAATGCCAGCATGCCTTGTTTCGAGGTGCCTTTTTAGTTTGCAGGGCTTCATGCTGTCGTTTGCCAGCACCTCGGCACACACGACACACTGAGGTCTCAGATCAGCCGTGACTGTAAACCCAAACTGCAGGTATGCTTCATCGTACCTTCAAAGCTTTATTGCAGCTGGTGGCGCGTTGGTTGCCTTGTTGGTCCTCACTAGAAATCTCTCCATTTTTGTTTAGTTTTGAAATAATTTTGATGTGGATTGGTTGTGTTTTCAATAAAGTTTAGGCTATGATGTAAAGATGTGTGTGTGGCTATGTTGAGAGACTAATCAGTCGGGACTAAGGCACAATCTTTAATACAACGAACAAAATAATGATTTTATGGGTAATGCAAATTTTATTTTAAGACTTAACGATTGTAGTTCTTTGTCAGTGAGTGAGTGAGTGAGTGAGTGAGTGAGTGAGTGAGTGAGTGAGTGGGTGGGTGTGTGTGTGTCTCGCATGGGTGTTGCAACACGGCGAAAAAGGCAGAGGGGTAGTTAGCTAAGATCTAAGAAACAATTACTGGCTATGGCCGAGATGGGGATAATCTTTAAAAAGACTGTTTGTGGGATTAGTCTTTAAAAAGACTGTTAGGGTTTTGAAGTAAATTGATATCGATGGATAACAACTAGACTAGCGGGAGATGGCACAAGCGAACTTGGCAAGAGACTAGACTGGAGTGAATGCAGCTATGTGAGTCAAATGCAGTGATTTATTTTTGTGAGAGTGAGTGAAGAAACATTTACATTTACACCCCGCTCTGTAAACCATGGCGGGAACGGCAGCTGCCATGCGCAGAGTGGTGTGAGTGTCCTCACTGCTGCGCGAGGCTACTGAGAGACTAACCGCCTGTGAGTGCTTTTGGACGGGGGAGGGGCTCACGGCAGCACCCATTGCTCATTGAGCACAGTAACTGCAGAGTGATACGTGCTTTCGAGTCTCCAAACACCACAAAACATTTTTCACCATCTTATTAATCACTAAATTCACTTCTGACAACATTTTAGGAATTGACAATTTGCTTCAAAGTTTTCGTAGTTGAGAAGCTACATTTGAAGTGATGCGACAGCCAGCTAGAGCATGCCCCGGCCTCTAGCTCGTCGGTCGGACAGTCCTGTGCAGAGACCTCACTGTAAGCTGGAGGTCTCTCAGACCGCTCTCGTTAATAAGAGGCTTTTATTTCGCCGTTGACGATTCGTTTGTTTATATCACAACACATGTCCTTCATAAGATCAACGGGAACCTGTGGTTAACTTTGGTTAACTGGTCTTTTCGGAGTTAAACTCCAAAAGAGTGCCCTGCGGGCTTGACAACCTCGCTAACCGGACTGTCTCTCTCACACACACACACACACACACACACGTCCACAGCGCAGCAGGCAGAGGCGGGGGAGAGAGAGATACTGTTTCTCTTCGGGAGTCTTGTTTAAATTATGACAAATATGCTATATACATGTCACTAGATTTGTCGCTAGTCGCTTTTGATACAAAAGTCGCCAGGAGGATGATTTGTGTGTTATAATAGTCCAAGCACTTGCATTTCAAAATGGGGGGAATTTTTGTGATTTATTTTTCAGATTTAAATTTTTCTCCCATCCTGTAGCCTACTCGCGCCCCCCTGGGAAAGAGTCCGCGCCCCCCCAGTTGAGAACCACTGATCTAATCTAATTGACCAAAATAATATAAACAATATTAAGATGTAAAATACGTACACAATATGGCACTATAAACTCATGATTGGATTTATTAATCTGTGTGACACAATGTGATTACATTTGGCACACATGCTCATTGTTTTGAATATAGTTAACTTTTAAACCATGGTTCAACTTGGCCACATGGGGGCACCACTGGACAGGAAAAACCAACCATGCCACATTTAGTGCAAAAATAGACATATGCCACAATGCAAGACCAATATGGGATAACTACTGAAATCTGACAACACTGCTTGCATTTTTAGTTTATATAGTTTTTCATAGAAATGTATCCTTTTGTATTCCACTTAAAAATGTTGGTTACTAGACCTTATTTAAGGTGGAAAAAGGTCTGAAATGTGTTTTGATTTCAGCCTTTACTTTCAGTAAGTGTAAAGACTTTCAGTAAAGACTTTTGATAAGAACTATAAAAACATGAGAGCTTTGTGTTCAATCTGTGAACAAGCAAAACAACAAACATAATTACCAATGTTTCAATTGATTTGAATCAGGATAATACATACTTCAGTCTATATTGAGTTGTGGTGTCAACAAATTGCTTTCACTAGATTTTAGAAAAAGAAATCTGAATAAATAGCACATGGAAGCATGAATTACTTAGCAATGACTACTAAAGAGAAAGTGTCCCTCTCTGAGTGTTTGACAGGAAACACATTGGCAAAACTCTCTGTATAAATGACCCTGGGACAGATTTGAAAACATAAGAATAACATATTGATGGAAGAAAAAAAAAAACGAAATGCATTATGATATGCGGCAGGACCCAAAAGAAGAGCTGGAGTAACACAAAGGATGGAGGTGTATTGCCCTACCTCTTTGAGATCGTTATCCAGTGTAAGGTGTTCTGTTCGCTGTCTGTGACGGTCTTTCCTGCGCTGAGCAGTAGCTGTACGATTGGACCACCTGCTGACAGACAACAATGTTACCCACAGGAACATTCATAATAGAATGTAGTCTAGCTTCAATCAGAAAAACTGGTGCTTTGAATTACGTAAGCTGTGGTATATGATACTGTTTTCCACGGTTTCTTTTCAATTCTAATGTTGTTAATATATGTTTTTATAGCAATAGTTGGGCGTTTGTGTTCCATAGTCAACATACCAGGGCTAAGGTCTGTGTCATGTATTAGAACAACCCTTAGTCATGGTATGTAGGCCATACACCCAACCCCATTGTGCTAAACAAAAAAATAGGAAAATACCATTTGGCAACACATGGACTACATAACTGATTTATCCATTAAGCTAATTTCTTTACTATCAAATGCTGTTTTTTTTTTATGGTGCATGTTAATGGTGAGCACTTTGGTAATGGCATCACAAACTCACTTGCTATTGGTGGGTCCAACTGAAAGCACATCAGACTGCAGCTTGGGGAAGAAGCCCTGTACATATTTGCCCTGTCCAATCTTCATGTCCAACAGGTGAGGATGGATGGCCGTGTGGTCAATCTTCATGAGCCGCTGTTCGATGGCCTGGGCTGAGGAGGGTGAGAGATACAGTGAGGGGATTTGAATAAGGCTTAGAAAAAACAACTATAAAGAGGACAGTGCTTGTTCTTAACCAACTTAAGTGAACATTTGTAACAGTGAGGTGATGGACGGCTCTGTCATCTCCTGCTTTTCCCGGTTTCCATTCATTCACAAACATCCTGGACTGGTTCATTGTCACATGTCTTTAATCACGCACACCAGGTCCCAATTAGTCCGTATGTGTTTAAATGTTTCTCCTCTGCTTTCTCACATATTGGTTATTTTTGCTTGTCTATATGTTACACGTTGCTCGAGCGTGTTTCGTTTTGCTGCTAAGCCAGTACTTTACTTTGTTTCAGTTTATTTTGTATTCAGTGTTTGTTTCTATCAAATTTACATTCAAATGCAATTCTGCCGGCGCCTGGTTCCTCCTCTCCACCGCCGTGACAACATTGAGTTAAATGAATGAATACACACACACTCACACAAAGGTTCACACACACGAAACAAAAACAAAAGCGCACTGACAAAAACATACAACACAAATGTAAGCTAGAAAAAAAAAATTCTTGTTAGGATATATTTTGCTTTTCTACAATCCTAGTAAAAATTAAAACACACAATGTTCTTAATAAACAGCTTGCAAACCCCTCCATAAAAGCAGCCACTTACGCCACAGAGCTTGGCAGGACTTCAAAGGTTTGTGTTTTCTCAATTCATTACAGGACATGCTGTACTGCTGTCTTTTCATCCTTCTCCCTTTTTCCTTATCTCTGTTCATCTGTAAATATACCTCTCTCTGTTTCCTGCGCTGCTTGCTCTTTCTTTCCCTTGCAACTTCTGCCCACCCTCTCCATCTCTCTTACCATTTCCTGACCTTTATATTTTACCATTAGCACAATCGGCCATACAAGTTAAGAAAGCACAGTACGCATGAACCCAGACCATCTTGTCGATTATGCTGCACTTAAGATAAAACTGCATTTGTAATTATTCATATTTTAATGTTTTTGACTAACAAAATGTTTCCTTCCCAATCTCCGTCTTCATTGTTCCTCTGAGGGAGAGGGTAGAGAGTGGCACTAGAGAAACTGAGGCTAATTAGGCAGAATAAAAGTGTATTTTGAGTTTGTAATTGGGTATGTGCACGCACCATCACCTCTGAATTAACTCTCCCTGAGCAATTAGACTTCTACAAGCCTGACTGCAATCAAATCAGCCAATGGCTGTGCAAAAGGCCATACCTGTAACACAAGCACACTCACTCGCAATCAACCTAAAACCTATCCCCTATGCTAAAAATAAAATGGCTAAATATTGCTATGGGGTAAAGTTTGGCAAACACACACCATTTGTCTGGTCAGGTCTTTTTTTATCCTAAATAAAGCAAATTTGGCTTGCCCTCATTAAGTCTTTGATTGCTGCCTATTCAGCAAAAAAAAAAAAAAAAAGAAGCAGGGTGACAGACTCAGGGCTGAATCAAAGAGCTTGTGTATCTGTGTGGGTGTGCTGTGCATGTAAGAACAGGAGAACTCAACTAAATAAAACAGCCAAGGATGAGAACCTGACATTCCTAGAGAAGTCATTGGTTTCCAATGAGAGCACATCTGGATCTGGAAATTGTCCAAAAAAAAGCATCCCATGCGATTACGACCTTTCATTGTACCTCCACCACAGATCCGGTAGTATCAAGGAATGAGATGTGTCCTCTGATGTCTATCTTGCATAACATGCAGCTCACTTAACCAGGAAGTATTTGCTCATAAATATGTGCAGGAAGCGCACAATCCGTTTCAGTTGACTCACCAGACTCCTTTAGGATGGTGCACTTCTGGTAGTTGGAGGACCTCAAATTCGGAGCCCGAACGTTATAGAGACGGGCCTTGTCGATGCGCCCGTCGAACACGCGGAGCAGTGGCTCCTTCTCCTCCCACTGGGACATGATCTTGTTGTCAATGAAGGTGGCGAACATCTGGGTCTCAATGAAGTGGGACAGGAAAGGCAGGTATGGCTCCGGCTGGTCTGACAGGAAGGATGCCTGGAGAGAGAGAAAAGTTCTAATTAACACACATTAAACACACACGCAGGTAGCAGAATTGCAAACCAGCCGGCTTTGTTTTGCTGTTAATTCTTCAGGATATTAATGTACAACCCTGTTTCCAAATATGTTTGGATGCTGTGAAAAATGTAAAGAAAACCAGAATACAATGATGTGCAAATCATTTAAACCCTATATTCAATAGAAAATAGTACCAAGACAAAATATAAAATGTTGAAACTGTGAAATGTTATTGTTTCTTGAAAAATATATGCCCACTTTGAATTTGATGTAAGGAACACTTTTCAAAAGAGCTGAGAAAGCTGCAACAAAAGACTGGAAAAGTTGAGTGAAAAAGAACCCTAGCGGAACATCTCACAACTAATTAGGTTAATTGGCAACATGTCAGTAACATGCTTGGAAATAAAAAGAGCATCCCAGAGAGGATGAGTCTTTCAGAAGTAAAGATGGGAAAGGGTTCACCACTCTGGGAAAGACCATGCAGGCAAATAGTGCAACGATTAAAGAATGTTTCTCAACGTAAACATTTAAAAAGTTTGGGGATCTCATCATCTACAGTACATAATATCATTAAAAGATCCAGAGAATCAGAAGAAATCTCGGTACGCAAGGGACAAGGATGAAAACCAATATTGGATGGCTGTGATCTTCGGGCCCTCGGGCAGCACTGCATTAAAAACAGTCATGATTCTGTATCAGACATCACTGCATGGGCTAAGGAGCACTTCCGAAAACCATTGTCTGTGAACCCAGTATGTTGCGGCATTCACAAATGCAAGTTAAAACTCTACCATGCAAAGAAGTAACCATATACAGCTCCGGAAAAAATTAAGAGACCACTGCACATTTTCTTTCCTTTCCAAAAAAGTTGAGATGGTTTTGAGTGAGGAACAGACGCATTCAACTAGCAGTGGTCTCTTAATTTTAACCCTTCTGTTCCTTCTGTTCCTTCCCTTTTGTCTTTTTTGGAAAGGAAAGAAAAAGGTGCAGTGGTCTAAATTTTTTCCGGACCTGTTTAAACAAGATCCAGAAACGCTGCCGCCTTCTCTGGGCCTGAGCTCATTCAAAATGGACTGAGGCGAATTAGAAAACTGTCCTGTGGTCTGACTTCAAAATTTAAAGACAAGGACCATCCAGCTTCTTATCAGCACACAGTTCAAAAGCCAGCATCCATGTGGTGTGGGGGTGCACATGACATGGGTGACTTGCACATCTGTGAAGGCACCATTAAAGCTAAAACAATATATACAAGTTTTGGAGCAACATATGCTGCCATCCAGACGATGACTTTTTCCGGGAAGGCCTTGTTTATTTCAGCAAGACAATGCCAAACCACCTTCTGCATTTATTACCACTGAATGGCTCTGTAGTAAAATAATTAGTGCTAAACTGGCCAACCTGCAGTTCAGACATTCACCCATTGAAAACATTTGGCACATTATGAAATGAAAAAATATGACAAAGTAGACCCCAAACTGTTGAGCAGCTGAATATATCAAGCAAGAATGGGAAAAAAATTAACTTTCAAAACTACAGCAATTAGTCTCCTCAGTTCCCAAACAATTACAGAGTATTGTTAAAAGATTAGGTGATGCAACATAGTGGTAAACATGCCCCTCCCAACTCCCAAAATGGGCATGTATTTACAATTAAATACAGGGATAAATTGCTTGCACATCACTGCATTCAGTTTTTATTAGAATTTTACTCAGCGTCTCAACTTTTTTGGAAAAAATATTCACAGTAATTTTAGAATTATAATATTGTTACTGCTAATACCTAGCCCCCATTGAGGCTGCTGTGTCAATCTTATATGAATCAAATTCAAATGGGTGGGAGCACCAAGGAGACAAATTATAAATAAACATTTTCTTTTCATAGTGGATGGAGTTATCAAATGACTAAATGTCCCTCAATTAAATGCATTGAAGAGAATGCCAATTTCAGGATTCTTCAATTGACGGAAATTGGAACAACAATAGTGATTGTGATTCTGTAAGAATAACTGAATCTATGTCAGAAACATGGTAATCCTGGAGTGAAGTTATACATCCCACAACGCAGACCGAAATAAACATCTTGTTAGACGAAGGTAAACTGTGTGTGCACCTATAAGTGTCAATTTAAGTGTCCATTTAACCTTGTCAAAGTTATGCATCTGCTCCCGGTTCGTGAGCCAGGACTCAAGGTCTGGAGCACTCTGGATGACGAAGGCCTCATAGTCGGCGAACATTGTGGTGAACCTGCAAGCAAACACCTCCCTCAGCTGTACGTTGAGCTTAGCGTTCCTCAGTTCCTCCTCCTCGAACCCCGTCCTTCCCCCAAGGCCTTCTCCCCCACCCCCTATCCCCCTCAGAGCCTCAACATGGACCCCTGTCCTCTTGGTTAGAGCCTGGAGCTTTTCCAGTGTAGCATTCCCTTGGAGGAGCTCCAACATGGCTAACTGCTCTCCTTCTAGGTTCCCATTCCTCCCATCATCCTCCAACTCCCGCAGGGCCTGCTGGCTCTTCAGTCCATGTTTGCGGGTAGAGATGGACCCAGTGTTGGTGGTGGTGAAGGCAGGTGTGGAGGTCAGAGGAGTGCCTTCTACCGGGTAGATGCCAAAGCGGAGGAGGACTTCATTAAGCTCCTGGATGAACTCAGGCTTGTTGGGGAATTGGGGGAAGTCTTCAGGTAGCTCGATGCAGTGGTTGTCGATGTCCACAAAGCACAGGTTTGCCTGGTAGGAGAAAGTTATATAATAAATGTTAAACAACTACAACACAAAGATGAACTCTTTTGAGGATAAATTCAACAAATATTGAAGAAATTACATCTGTAACTAACATTATCACACAAAACAGTCCTCTGTAGCTCAGTGAGTAGAGTATGGCGTTTCCAACGCTAAGATTCTTTATTTTCACTTTAAAAAAGTGTATAACTGTAAACTTTTAATTAAATGGTTAACCTACTAAACCCCTTTGGCTTGTGTATAACCCTTTCAAAAATACGGACTGAAATTATGAAATAATCTGAGAGCGCATCTTCAGTTACTCAGTATTAGACTCAGGGTTGGCAGCAAAAAAAGGAAAAAGGAATTAAAAATAGTGGGCAGCTTGTTCTCAGAGTGTGTGTGTTGGGGCATGGGACTGGTCATGAACAGATGACCAGTCCCAAAAAACTACTGGAACAGTTTACAGGTAAGTTGAGGTAAAATAGGACTTCAGCTTTCTCTCCCAAAGTCCCAATCTAATCCTGCATTCTGCTATTCCAGCACAATGCACTCCCTCATATGAGCTCTTAAGCACTGTGACTGGGGAAACATTATTAGTATACAGGCTGGTTCTCCAGCCACAGAGACCAGTGGGACTGGGGGTGTAGATGCTGTTTTGTGTATACCTATAATTCCTGGGCTCTAACCGCGCCTGTGGATAAAGTTTACTAATGTACACTTGAAGAAATTACATTAACATAAGGACTCCCAAGTTGGTCAGTTGTCAACATCACTGTTGTGCCATTGCGACCCCATCCGCAACATACTGACAGGGCCCAGGAATCCAGCACAAGAGTGGCACAAACTGGTATGAGAGGTTTGCCCCATTGCACTATAGTGACACCTCAGGGTCGGTTGGGCAAATGGGCACCTGTAACCTTACTGGCCGTTGTTTGCCGGAGAAGCACTCTCCTGAAACATATAGGTTCTGGGATACTTAATATGAGAAGCAAAACAGCTTGGCCCGAGGTCCAGGTTCATAGCTCAAAATGTTTTGGGGTCGGTATATTACAAACATCCTGAATCGACTGTCGTTGCTCATAAATGAGCTGTAATGGATTGGATTAACTGAGGTTTATTAAAGGTATGGGAGAAGATTGGTAGGCAAATTTAAGAGATCCAGAAAACTTATTATGCAACCTGCTCTGTGATTTTACAGGCTGTATTGCTAAACACTAGGTTTTGTTGACTCAGGGTTCTTCCTTGTTAAGATTCAACTTGAAATATGAAAGGATCAAGATGAGTTAAGGACATTAAAATGATTGCATCTGTGTCCAAGGGTATTGGTTTGTGTGTATATACTCGCGTCCATGTGTATGAACACATGCCAGTATTGTTATGCAAACATGACTAATATGATTGATGTGAAATGGAAATTAGATTGCCTTAATCTACAGAGCCTGTGTTTTAAAAGAGAAGTCCACCCTTCCTTCTTTCTTCACTCCAAATGTATAACTAAAGATATTAAAACATTTTCAAGTATGGCACTCAGCAAGGGGATCAGAAAAGAACAGGGGGGGAAAACATTGTAATTTGAGAAGATGATAAAAGCAGCTCGTTGGATGTAGCACTGACTCCAATTATGTTCAGTTGAAGTTTTTTTTAATCAAATGCACCCAATATTTATCAAATGCACAGCATCATACTGAATAGTGAGATTCCTGTGACATGGCACACAACATCTACGTAGAATTAAGAAATATATATGTTTTACATAATGTAAACTAGCAGCAATTTTAAACAGCGTAGAATGGGGAATATGGTTAGAAGCATTGAATATTATAAATAAAATGTATGATATCCCTGGGAATGGTACATACAAAATCATATTTTAATGTACATTGAATGTATATGGAAAGACCTCGGAGCATTTGGAATGTTCATGTGCAATCAATATGATCATAGATCAGCGTTGCTGGTTTAGTAGTCTTATGGTCTGACAGCAAAACTGTCTGGATGTGTGTGCCCCAATGCTCCGGTAGCGCCTACCAGACAGTAGCAGTGTGAACAGACTGAAGCCTGGGTGTCTGTAGTCTTTGATGATGTTCTATGCTTTCCTTGTGTATGGTAGATGCCTTGCACAGAGAGGAGATGGCAGCCGATGACACACTGGGCAGACTTCACCACCCTCTGAAGGGACTTGCGATCTGCAGCTGCTGTACCAGGCTGTAATGCAGCCTATAAGGATGCTCTCAATGCTGCAACTGTGTAAGTTGGTGAGAATGTTTTACAGACATGCCAAATTTGAGTCTCCTCAAGAAATACAGCTCTGGAAAAAATTAAGAGACCACTCCTAATATATTTAAAATCAGCATCTCTACACGTATGGCAGCCATTCCATTCCAGTGTATGTTAAATTCCAACACAGGCACACTTCATTTTACGTAATAAGGTACTGATTAGGTGATTACCTGAACCAAATAAAATTTAATGAGGAAAGGTATAAATACCACTGCTGCGGTCATCACTATCCTCTTGTAATAGGACCAGCTGGATGGCAAAAACAGTGCAAGTAGGTAATTTGACAATAAAATTACTATTCAGCATGACAAAAGAGTTTAAACGAAAAGCTGTGAGTGAGAAAAAGAAGGGTTCAACTCTGGGTTTACTAGCAACGGGATACAGTGATTGTTGGGTTGCCTCCATCCTGAAAATTTCAAAGACGGCGATTCATAAGAACAAGGGCAAGCAACAGACATTGGGGACAACAAAGCTACAGACTGGCAGAAGGTGAAAACGAGTGTCCACTGACCGAGATGACCGTCAACTCATTCGAATGTCACTCAACAACCATTGGATGACATCATGAGACCTACAAAAAGAATGGCAAACAGCAGTTGGGGTAAAGTGCAAAGCGAGGACGGTTCAAAAAAAGCTCTTCATCAATGAGAAGCAAAGAAGACCCAGGCTGAAGTTTGCAAAAGACCATAAGGATTGGACCATAGAGGAATGGAGTAAGGTCATCTTCTCTGACAAGTAAAATGTTCAGCTTTGCCCAACACCTGGTCGTCTAATGGTTAGACAGAGACCTGGAAAGGCCTAGAAGCCAGTGTCTCGCACCCACTGTGAAATTGGGTGGAGGAACGCATGAATAAAGGTTATCCTGGAAGAAATCCTGCTTCCTTCTGCCCGATTCCAATAATAGTTTTTTCCAGTAGGACAATGATCCATGCCACACAGCCAGATCAATCAATGTGTGGATGGAGGACCACCAGATCAAGACCCTGTCATGGCCAGCCTAATTTTCAGACCTGAACCCCATTGAAAACCTCTAGAATTTGATCAATAGGAAGATGGATGGTCACAAGCCATCAAACAAAGCTGAGCTACTTGAATGTTTGTGCCAGGAGTGGCATAAAGATACCCAACAGCAATGTGACCGAATGGGGGAGAGTATGCCAAGACACATGAAAGCTGTGATTAAAAATCAGGGTTATTCCACCAAATATTAATTACTGAACTCTTCCTAAGTTAAAACATTTGTATTTTTTTGTTGAAAAATGAATATGGATTTGTCTACGTGGCATTATTTGAGGTCTGACAACACTTGAGGTCTTTCATTGATTATTTTGACCAGTTGCAAATAAATACTTGAATAATGTTGGCAGTAGTTCATAAAATAAAACAAAATGTTTAAATTTACTCAAACACATACCTATGAATAGTAAAACCAGAGAAACTGATAGCTTTGCAGTGGTCCCTTAATTTTTTCCAGAGCTGTATAGTAGTTTTTGGGCAGTTTTCACTGCCGAGTTTGCTTGCTTGGACCAAGTGAAGTCCTCTTTGACAAACACACCGAAGAACTTAAAGTCAAAGAGTTTCTCCACTTCAGCTCCATCGATGAGTATGGGGGAATGACTCCCCCACTCTGCCGCGTCCTGAAGTCCGCAAACATCTCCCGAGTCTTGCAGATGTTGAGAGAGAGGTTGTTATCCTGGCACCATGTAGCCAGGTTCTTTACCTCCTCTCTGAAAGCGTTCTCATCATTGTTGGTAATAAAACCCAGGATGGTTGGGTCGTCCACGAACTTAAGGATGACATTGGAGCTGTGTAAAATGCGTTGGATTAACAAATGGTGGCAATGGGACTGGGAAAGAGGGGAATTGGGGACATTTCGCTGGGATGTTCTTGAACATTAAGGAGTCTCATCTCAGCTCCCCAGCACACGCCACACACCAGCGGTTTCATCGCTCTTGGCTTTTGGAGGACTGGGAGGGGCACAGACACGCACAGGCTTTCCTGGTGAAATATCAGTATCAGTTCAATCTCCAGAGGAAAAGTAAGTTTCTATACAAACTCATTGGGCTGTGGAAGATAGGGTTTAAACCCTATTCAGTTGACTTCAATGAGCTTCCAATAGAGCTCCCTCTCCGATGACGGTCTGCATTTCTACATCCTGTTTGGTTTAAATAGGATCCTGTGTCCGCGAGGCTAAACAAGGACAGTCGAGGCTTGATGGCCTTGGACAGTCTGTAGTCAGCCACAATGAGCCAGTAACACACACACACACACACACCCACCCACCCACCAGTAAGTACCTCTTGAGGCAGCTCTAGTTTGGAACGGTCAGTGCCCTCCTTGGACTGCAAGCCCATCAGGTAGGGCACAGGGGCATCCAGGAAGTGTAGCAGGGATGCGGGCAGGATGGGCACGTAGACGTGCTGCCACTGGAATGGGAAGAGCAGGGTGGTGATGCCCTCTGCTACAGTCATCAACTGCTGGTAGTCTGGACAGAGGGAGGTGATGGGGGAAAAAGAGGGAAGAGATGTTTGAAGGGGCAGAGGAGGAGTGGGGTGATGGTGGAGGTAGGGAGGAGATAAAAATATATATGGAAAGTGGGGGAGGGGTGAAAGAGGAACAGAGAAAAACTTTAATCAACCAATCAAACTGAATCTTTGGAAGATCGGGGGAAGCGTAATTCGGGTTTAATGGATTCCATTTAATCCCAGTGCTATGTGTGTGAGAGGGTGTGTGTGTGTGTGTGTCTGTGTGTGTGTGAGCATCCACAGACATTGGTCTGCATTGTCTCCCCTTTCTAGTAAAGATTGGGCCAGCGTTCTCTGTCTGGGAGTTGGTATTGAGTTCAGCAGTTCCATCATTACATATGATTAAATTCATCAGACTGTAAGCCTGACTGAACTCCATAATAAAACAACTCTGCGCTATATCAATTTATCCTCTTATAGTCCGTCCCTCGAGCCCTCTCCCCATTCGTCACTCGCGCCCACAGCCTTCCTCCGTCTGCCTGCTGCTGAGGCGCAGGGGGCTCTGTGCACTTTCATTCAAAATGCATTACGCTTTTTTAGGCAGACATTAAACAGAAACCCAGACAATTGATATTCTACTAGAGAGCCAGGGAACCCAACATTTTCCTCTTATGCGAGTGTGCGTCTACCTTCCCTACAGTCTGACTGTTCACAATCATCCTGCAGTTCAAATCAAATAAACATATAGCCATCTTGCACACATACAGTTGTGCTCATAGGTTTGCATACCCTGGCAGAAATTGTTCAATATTGGCTGCTCTGATAAATTCATTTTGCCATACATTTTCACAAGATTCCCATGACTTTAGAGCACACACCCCCCAAAAACATCAATGAGCCACCACCCATGCTTCACAGTGAGGATGGTATTCTTTTCACTATTGGCCATGTTGAGCAATCTCCAAATATAGTGCTTATGGTTGTGACCATAAAGCTCTATTTTGGTCTTGTCACTCAAAATGACAGTGTCCCAGAAGCTGTGAGGCATGTCAAGGTGTTGAACAACAATGTAATAAATGTCTTCATATGACCACTATCCTTAAATAAAAGACAGTGTTTATGCGTGATCAGTCATATTTTGTATACTGTATATAGTTGTAGATGCTTATACAAACAGCACATTTTAGACTTAAAAACCCTTTGAGGAAATGTAAACAAAAATATTGGCACCTGTGAAATGTATTCAAATAATGCACAATTTCACCCAAACTGTTGAAATGTTAAATTTGTTCAGTCAAAGGTTTCAACACCCCTATGACTATTTTCCACATTTCAAGATAATTGTGAAGACATCAAAACCATGAAATAACATATCATGTAGCAACCCCCAAAACAGTTAAAAAATATTTAGTTATGTAGATTATTCAAACTAGCCACATTATGCGTTGATGTCAGCTTGGTGCACTATTTGCATTCTCTCATCCAGCTTCATGAGGTAATCAAGTGGAATGTATTTCAATTAACAGGTATGATTTGCATAGCATAGCATAGCATAGCATCATCTTCCGCTTATCCGGGGCCGGGTCGCGGGGGCAGCAGTCTAAGCAGGGATGCCCAGACTTCCCTCTCCCCAGACACTTCCTCCAGCTCTTCCGGGGGGACACCGAGGCGTTCCCAGGCCAGCCGGGAGACATAGTCCCTCCAGCGTGTCCTAGGTCTTCCCCGGGGTCTCTTCCCGGTGGGACGGGACCGGAACACCTTCCCAGGAAGGCGTTCCGGAGGCATCCGAAACAGATGCCCAAGCCACCTCAGCTGACCCCTCTCGATGTGGAGGAGCAGCGGCTCTACTCTGAGCTCCTCCCGGGTGACCGAGCTTCTCACCCTATCTCTAAGGGATCGCCCAGCCACCCTGCGGAGAAAGCTCATTTCGGCCGCCTGTATCCGGGATCTTGTCCTTTCGGTCATGACCCAAAGCTCATGACCATAGGTGAGAGTAGGAACGTAGCTTGACCGGTAAATCGAGAGCTTCGCCTTGCGGCTCAGCTCTTTCTTCACCACGACAGACCGATACATCGACCGCATTACTGCAGAAGCTGCACCGATCCGTCTGTCAATCTCCCGTTCCATCCTTCCCTCACTCGTGAACAGGACCCCTAGATACTTAAACTCCTCCACTTGAGGCAGGCACTCTCCACCAACCTGAAGTGGGCAAGCCACCCTTTTCCGACTGAGGACCATGGCCTCGGATTTGGAGGTACTGATTTTCATCCCCACTGCTTCACACTCGGCTGCAAACCGTCCAAGTGCATGCTGAAGGTCCTGGCTTGAAGGGGCCAACACGACAACATCATCCGCAAAGAGCAGAGACGAAATCGTGTGGTCCCCAAACCTGACACCCTCCGGCCCCTGGCTGCGCCTAGAAATTCTGTCCATAAAAATTATGAACAGAACCGGTGACAAAGGGCAGCCCTGCCGGAGTCCAACATGCACAGGGAACAAGTCTGACTTACTGCCGGCAATGCGGACCAAGCTCCTGCTCACCACCCACAGGAGGGACCATAAGGGGCCGGTGCAGAGAGGATCGGGCGGCAGTCGAAGGCGGGGGCCTAGACAACCCGATCCCCGGACACGGAAACTAGCTCTAGGGACGTGGAATGTGACCTCGCTGGCGGGGAAGGAGCCTGAGTTAGTGCGTGAGGTTGAGAGGTTCCGACTAGAGGTAGTCGGGATCACCTCTACGCACGGCTTGGGCTCTGGAACCACACTCCTTGAGAGAGGATGGACTCTTCACCACTCTGGAGTTGCCCATGGTGAGAGGCGGCGGGCTGGTGTGGGTTTGCTTATAGCTCCCCAGCTCTGCCGCCATGTGTTGGAGTTTACCCCGGTGAACGAGAGGGTCGTTTCCCTGCGCCTACGGGTCGGGGATAGGTCTCTCACTGTTGTTTGTGCCTACGGGCCGAACGGCAGTGCAGAGTACCCGACCTTCTTGGAGTCTCTGGGAGGGGTGCTGGAAAGTGCTCCGACTGGGGACTCTATCGTTCTACTGGGGGACTTCAACGCCCACGTGGGCAACGACAGTGACACCTGGAGGGGCGTGATTGGGAGGAACGGCCCCCCTGATCTGAACCCGAGCGGTGTTCAGTTATTGGACTTCTGTGCTAGTCACAGTTTGTCCATAACGAACACCATGTTCAAGCATAAGGGTGTCCATCAGTGCACGTGGTACCAGGACACCCTAGGCCGTAGGTCGATGATCGACTTTGTCGTCGTTTCATCTGACCTGCGGCCGTATGTCTTGGACACTCGGGTGAAGAGAGGGGTGGAGCTGTCAACTGATCACCACCTGGTGGTGAGTTGGATCCGAGGGCGGGGGAGGAAGCTGGACAGACTCGGCAGACCCAAGCGTACTGTAAGGGTCTGCTGGGAACGTCTGGCCGAGTCTCCTGTCAGAGAGATCTTTAATTCCCACCTCCGGCAAAGCTTCGACTGGATCCCGAGGGAGGCTGGAGATATTGAGTCTGAATGGACCATGTTCTCCACCTCCATTGTCGAAGCGGCCGCTCGGAGCTGTGGCCGTAAGGTCTCTGGTGCCTGTCGAGGCGGCAATCCCCGAACCCGGTGGTGGACACCGGATGTAAGGGATGCCGTCAAGCTGAAGAAGGAGTCCTATCAGGCTTGGTTGGCTTGTGGGACTTCTGAGGCAGCTGACGGGTACCGGCAGGCCAAGCGGACTGCAGCCCGGGTGGTTGTGGAGGCAAAAACTCGAGCCAGGGAGGAGTTTGGTGAGGCCATGGAGAAGGACTATCGGCTAGCCTCGAAGAGATTCTGGCATACCGTCCAGCGCCTCAGGAGAGGGAAACAGTGCCCTACCAACGCTGTTTACAGTGGAGGTGGGCAGCTGTTGACCTCAACTGGGGATGTCGTTGGGCGGTGGAAGGAGTACTTCAAGGATCTCCTCAATCCTGCCGTCACGTCTTCCATTGAGGAAGCAGAGGCTGAGGGCTCAGAGGTGGACTCGTCCATCACCCGGGCTGAAGTCACTGAGTTAGTCAAGAAACTCCTCGGTGGCAAGGCACCGGGGGTGGATGAGATCCGCCCTGAGTACCTCAAGTCTCTGGATGTTGTGGGGCTGTCTGGGTTGACACGCCTCTGCAGAAGCTCGGTCACCCGGGTGAGAAGCTCGGTCACCCGGGAGGAGTTCAGAGTAGAGCCGCTGCTCCTCCACATCGAGAGGGGTCAGCTGAGGTGGCTTGGGCATCTGTTCCGGATGCCTCCTGAACGCCTTCCCGGGAAGGTGTTCCGGGCCCGTCCCACAGGGAGGAGACCCCGGGGAAGACCTAGGACACGCTGGAGGGACTATGTCTCCCGGCTGGCCTGGGAACGCCTCGGTATCCCCCCGGAAGAGCTAGAGGAAGTGTCTAGGGAGAGGGAAGTCTGGGCATCTCTGCATAGACTGATTGTGAATGAAAGGAGACAACAAGTGCTTAGGATATGAGGGAACTCCAAGGCTGGTGGAAAAGCATTCCAGGTGACTATCTCTTGAATACCAAATGTTCAAAACTGTCATCAAAGCAAAAGGAGGCTACTTCTGACTAAAATCTGTTATAGTCAAAGAAATGTATACTACTTGTGTAATGAACCTATTATAAGCAAAATGCATTGGATAAGGGGCCCTTACAGTAGGTGTTGAATGTTTACTGTCCTAGCTCTACACAATACAAGAGTACAGAGCAAGGTCCCACCCTGGCTACTATTCTCTGTTCCTGAAACCAATGCATGGTTATTGTGTGTTAAACAAACAGCAGTTAAAAGGAACTACAGCTGAGTAATTCTCCACTTTAGAGTCTTTTTTGCTATGTTTTTCATGTGATACGAACCCTACTAATAACACACTGTTGTGTATGACGTATAAAAACCTTGCCATAAATCATTTCTTAACTGTGTTGATGTGCGAACGTGTGGCCAATAACAAATTTAGTGTGAGCCCATTAGCCACTCTCAATGCCTCTAATTCTTAATTTTGAGGCCTCCTTGGTTACAAACAAGTAGGCATTAGAACTGAATGCAATGCTGAAAAAGGACATAATTTACCCCTCCTGCTGTTGTGCCTCCCATGGAGTTAGAAGGGGGTCTTTTGTGAAAAGGGGGATGTGTTCATGTGGTAAATTGGCATCTGGAGTGGTGAATATTAAGATATTTATGAGAAAAATATGAATAAAGACATCTGATCGAGGAGTGTAGATACAAAGCCAAGACTTTCACCACAGGACCACTAACATGGAACAGGAGTCATTTTGAATCCCAGGGATAGTGAGGTACTCAGTTATGGTGTATTTACCATTAGATCTTAGAGCAAAAAAACAAGACAAAGGGGAAATACTGGGAGATGAAGCACAGAGGAAGTGTGGGAGAGAAAAAGCAAGAAAGTGAGAACACGTGGGTGAAACTGAAAGATGCAACCAAAAGAATAATCTGAGAGTTGCTGACTAAACTTGCTAGCTGGAAGGCACACCCACACACTCTTATAATAAAGCACAGATGCTGTATAAAACAAATACTGCCTGAGCCAAAATCCTGAAATTGCCTAAAATACTCAAATATTAAGGGGAAAGCTGGATTTGGCTGCAGACAGATTGGGACTCATTCATTATTTTATTAGGCATAAAATAAAGCTTCACAGAAAACTCAAATTCCAATTCCTTTTAATTGCACAAACTATACACATTTTGCCCATAAGCATCTATTTTATTATATCAACACTCCCAATAACTTTACTGGTAACTACTTGCAAATGCCAGCAGCAGAAACTATCAAAAAATATGTCCCATATAGCTCAGTTGGTAGTGTGGCACTTTCAATGCTAAGGTCTGCTAAATGCTGTAAATACTAGTAAAATAAAAAAGAAGGTCCATTGCTTGAACATGCCTTTTTGGAATTACCGGTGGGAAACTAGTCTCTCTTTAAATCACACAAGAATAAAACCACAGCAAAGTTCAATAACGACACAAGAATGAGGCAACCCATTTTAAGTATCAACAAGTTAAGGGATTTTAACCTGATAATGCTCTGTGACGCAAAAAAAAGAAAGATTTTTAGTGATGATTATCCATGGGGCATTACCCATGCCTCAGCAATCTTTCATTCCTCTCTTAGCCGCTGTTATGATAGCATTATCTGAACAAATCATTATCAATGTATGAATATGAGTAAACTGTGTCTCAACAGGCTTCATTAACACCTACGAAGTTGTGCTGATTTGACACTAGCCCCATCTAATTTAATAGTCCGCTTCACCCGACAGATTTAGGAACAAAGTTTCCACTGATATGAAAAATATCAAAGCAACCTGCAAATGTTCATGGGGTGGGGCAATGTAGAGAAAAAATTGTTAATAATAATATTCTGTGAGAACAGTCATAACATTTAGGGCCTTTACACTTTTAAACCAACATCCAACCCTGCATTACAATGGAGGGTTCTGTGCATTGAATAATATTGATAAGTAGAAAAACGCATTGCATTGTCTGCAAACATCCCAGACAGACAGAGTAGACCACAATGCCGCATTAGGGTCAAGTGAAAAATGCTAGGCTGACAAAAAGTATTAGATCTGCATCTGTGTTTCAATGCAGGTGTTAGTTGTCAAAGGACATGGCTGAATATTCATAGCGAAACTGTGACTCGACAGTTGGACTTATCCATATCAGATAGGATCTCAGAAGAGAAGAGAAAAGCTCATGATGATGCAAAACTAGCTAAAACCAGCTGTTAACCAAGCCCAGGGGGGAGGAGGTGGTACAGGTGGACAAGAGGCTCTATAAGACCATTATTTTCATAACAGCAATACAAGGGCATTTTTTTTATAGAATCTCATAAACCGCAGCCAAAGCAGTGTTTACTCTCCCGTGGCCAAAAAGATAATAAATGCAAGCACCATTTAGCGTGTTTCAGCATTAAGCTGAGTAGCCAGATTGCAGTTTTTCCAAAAGGACACAAATCCAACTCAAGTCCATAGCGGTAAACAATATTACATTTATGTTTTTTCCTCTTCACTAGAATCCTCATGTGGCCAAATGGAAACATCTTTCACATAAACTAAACTCAAAACCATGTGTACCAAATGTAATCACACTTAACATTGGTCATTTGATACTATAGAATTAGTATTTGAAGCATTTTTCACAAATTCGGAATTGCAAAAAAAAACATTAGGCCAGACTTAATGGGTCTCAATTGCAAATATATTCTTTGGGAGGAGATGGACTTAGACACCTCTTTTCAAGATTTTATTTTAAACGGGTTGAGCATGGTGAGCTTGCAAATGTGGGAAACCACCATAGCGCCACCATATGGATGATAAAAAAAATCTTTAGTCATTATGGTTGTATCATCTTTTTTAACACAAGTTGAATCATAATATCATTATCCTTATAGAAGATGTGTCTATGTATGTACAAAACCACGCCCCTGCACATGTTAATCTGTCAATGGCGGCCATGTTGTTCAACATAATGGTCTGATTGATATAACTTTTCAAGACCATCGTCCATAGATGCCGAATATCAAAGTGCGTGAAGATCGGACATTTGGTGCCAGAGGAGTTCATCTTTTAGTGTTTTTCACAAATTCAAAATGGCCGTCAAACCATTAAAGCAAAGTTAATGAGTCCCAATTGCAAATATGTTGCTTGTGAACTAATCTACCTCCTTTCATGGCTATATCTCAAATGGGGAGAGCATGGTGACCTCGCTCATGTGAAAAACCTCAGTAGCGTCACTGTGTGGTTGATTAATTAAATAATTTTCCATCCATTTCTTTTGATTACCTCTGTTTTACATTGAAGGGTACCCCCAAAAGTTTGTTTTTAACCATTGACAGACCTCCACGATATTCTGCAAATTTTATTGATGATTTTGCTAAACTACTCTGTTATATCAGTTGATTATAACTTGTTTATTATTACAGGGGATTTTTACATCCACATAGATAATAGTACAGACAATAATGCCAAATAACTTGTTGCACTACTTGACACTTATCTCACTCAACATGTGAAAGCGCTTACACACACTCAAGGCCAACTTCTAGATCTGGTTATATCAAAAGGTCTCAGTATTTCCTGGTTAAAGACATGGCCCTGTCTGATAATTTCTGTGTCTTGTTTGAATCACTTATCACCCCGAATGTTCCAGTAAACTCTGTTTCTGTTAAGAAAAGGTACATTAATGAGAGTACCTACGCTCAGTTTATGGAAGCCATAGCTATCTCTCCAACAATAAGTGCTGAGTCAGCAGCTTGTAATCTTTGATAATTTAATGCCAAAATATTGAATGTCATGGATCGTGTGGCACCGGTAAAGGTAAAGAAAACTATAAGCAAACAAAAAACACCATGTAGAACCACCATGATGGTAAGTGCCCTGAAAAGAGAATGTAGGAATGTAAGTGGAGGAAAACTAAACTTCAAATTCACTATGACATCTATAAACAAAGCCTTGGTAGCTTTGTTTATAGATGTAACAATGAGTTACGCAGGGCCAGACAGCAACATATATCGGGAATAATCCACAAGAGTATCAATAATACCCTCACTCTATTTGTCATGGTTGACAAACTTACAAACCCAATAAAGCAGATAGCGTCAGAACTCATGTCCACTGTTAAATATAATTAATTTGTGTTTCTTTAGTGAAAAATGTTTAAGTATTAGACAGAACATCAGAACTACGCAGTCTAACAAGGACACTGTACCATCCCTACAACCACCAAGACATAACTTGGTTATTATGTCGCAATTTAATACAATAGATCAAAAATCCCTAGAAGAAACAGTTCGACATCTTAAAGCTTCTAAATGTTGTCTTGACACACTGCCATCAGAAATGTTTACTTTTCTTTTTACTCTATAACAATGGACCTGCAGCAAATTGTTAATAGCTCTCTGCAATCAAGCATTTTCCCAACATCTCTAAAAACAGCTGCCATTAAGCCCCTATTAAAAAAAGAGAACACTGGATGCATCTATAATGAACAACTATAGACCTGTATCAAATCTCCCTTTTATAGCCAAGATCATTGAGACGGTTGACTTCAGTCAACTCAACAATTTTGTGACCTCAAGCGGTCTCTTAGACAAATTTGAGTCAGGCTTCCGACCTCACCACAGTACTGAAACAGCCCTAATTAAAGTTTTAAATCATATATAGTTGAATACTGATTCAGATAAAATAACAGTTCTAGTTCTATTAGATCTCAGTGCAGGATTTTACATTGTAGATCATAGAACACTTATAGATAGGCTGGAAAATTGGGTAGGACTCTCTGGGACAGTCCTTGATTGGTTCCGATCTTATCTAGATGGCCAGAGTTACTTTGTCACCATTGGTAATCATGAATCTGATATGTCGGCCATGACATGCGGAGTTCCCCAGGGATCAGTTCTTGGAAAGCTTCTGTTCAATCTCTATATGTTACCTCTGGGCCAAACTCTACAGAACAACAACATGAACTATCATAGCTATGCCGATGATACTCAAATATATATGGCTCTCGAACTGTATGACAACAGCTCAATACACTCTGTGTCACTATACAGAGCACATAAATACCTGGATGAAACAAAATTGTATACAATTAAACCAAGGATTATTGTGTTTGGCAACAAAAATAAAAGTAAAGACCTGGATTCTCTGGCCCTTAAAACCAGGGATCAAGTGCGTAATCTTGGTGTTCTGATAGACCTCACATTTAACAGTCATATCAAATTGGTCACCAAAACAGCATTCTATCATCCAAAATATATAGCAAGAATCAAAGGCCTGGTTGCCCAAAAAGACCAAGAGAAGCTCATCCATGCTTTTATCTCTAGTAGGTTTGACTACTCTAATTGTAATGGCCTCTTAACTGGACTCCCCAAAAAGACTGTAAAACATCTGCAGCTCATTCAGAATGCAGCTACCAGAATGTTAACAAGGACCAAGAGAACAGAGCACATCAATCCGGTTCTTAAATCTTTGCATTGGCTTCCAGTCAGTTACAGAATAGATTTCAAAGTGGTGGTTTTAGTTTATAAATCTCTGAATGGTTTAGGACCCGAATACATTTCTGATATGTTTGCATAATATAAGCCGAACAGGGCTCTTAGATCCATGAACACAGGTCAGCTATTAGAGCCCAGAGTCCAAACTAAACATGGAGAAGCTGCGTTTAGCAGTTATACTGTACACAAATGGAATAAACTACCAGAAGATCTTAGACGTGCACCAAACGTACACATTTTTAAATCCAGGTTAAAAACATTTATTTTTCACATGCCTATGACTGAGCTCTTAAACTTAACCACACTGTTCAGCCTTATAGCTTTCTATGTATTTATCACTTAAACTTAAGTGCACTGATTAATCTTACAGCGTTTATAGCTATGTTTTTATTTAGTTTTATTCTATTTAAATTTTCTTATTTTATGCTGTATTTTATTTCTCTCTTTTTGATTCATTTTGTTATTAAATGTATATTTTGCTATCTTTTACCAAACATAATGCAAGGTCTGGTGCTATCAGAGGAATACCCTCTGTGTAAATGTAACAATCTGCGGATGACAGATAATGCAAGTTCTTGTGCTGCTGTTTAGACATCGATGTAGGGTATTTTTTCACAAAAGGACTTACGAGTTGATCCAAGCACTGGAGCGTGAGGATTGAGATACCTGGTTAGTACAGTAAACAGTTATGGTAACTGTAATTCACTGAGGATGAATATAAAATGCATGTACAGACATGGCATAAATGTCCCCCTGGAGAGATCCAAGTAACCCATTGATGCAATGATTATCTCACATAGGGACTGACAGGTTCATCCTAGCATTTGAATGCGAACATTGAGATACTGGGGTGTTGAAGTTCATGCAGTCCCCCTGGAGACAGCTGAGCTAGATAACTGTAACAATATGAATGTTATAACCCCATTGTATTTTGTATTTTTATGTTCACTGTAAAGCACACTGAATTGCTTCTATGTATGAATTGTGCTATATAAATAAACTTGCTTGCTTGCTAATCTCATGGGAATTAGCAAAAAACACCCTTTTTTCCGTAATAATAACAATAATAAACCACGTCCCTCGCACATGTGCATTGGTCAACAGCATCCATGTTTCTTGACATAATGGTCTGAATTATATAACTTTTGAAAACCATGGTCCCTAGATGCCAAATATCAAAGTATGTGAAGATGCCAGAGGAGGAAATTTGAGTGTTTTTCAAATAATCCAAAACGGCGGACTTTATGGGTCCCAATGGCAAAAATGTTCATCATGAGGAGATACACCTATGTACCAATTTTCAAGACACTAGGTCACAAGGGGTGTGCGTGGTGAGCTTGCAAAAAGTGTTGATACTGTTGGAGAGGGTAATTAGCATAAATTAGCATACACGACATAGCTAATAAAAGTGTTACCAATGACCAATCTCGTGTCTGTAGCCCGAAAAGTTCAAAATATACAGCCTAGTAGTTAATAAAAACGAATTACGCTACTTAGCATATGTAAAATCGATAACAGTTTCTTAATTTGCAGTAGGGGTATCTTAAACGTGTAAAATAAAGTTGGTTTCATGTCTGTAGCACGAACGGTTCAACAGAAAAAGCATAATAGATAATGTTGATTACGCAAATTGCATATGTAAAATAAATTAACGTGTTATAATATGAACAGGGGATTACTAAACTGGTAAAGCAAAGTTGGTTTCATGTCTGTACCTTGAACAGTTTCAAAGATACAGTATAATAGTTCATTAACGCTAATTACGCTAAATAGCCCTAACCCTAAAATCAATAAAGGTTTCATTATATGAACTGGGGATAGCCTAAACTGGTGAAACAATGTCAGTTTTGTGTCTGTTGCTCGAGCGGTTCAAAAGTTACTGCCTAGTAGTTAATTTACGCTAATTACGCAAATTTGCATATGTAAAATCAAACAACTTTTCCTAATTTGAAGGAGGGATAGCCCAAACTGGTAAAACATAAGTTGCTTTCGTGTCTGTAGCTTGAACGGTTCAAGAGCTATAGTGTAATAGTTCATTCTCGCTAATTAGCATATGTAAAATCAAGTAACCTTTCATAAATTGCAGTGGGTATAGCCTAAACGTGTGAGACAGAGTTGTCTTCGTGTCTGTAGCATAAACCATTCAAAAGATACAACCTAATAGCTAATTAACGGTAAATACGCTAATTAGCATACATACAATCATTAAAGGTTTCATTATATGAACTAGGGATAGTGTAAACTTTGAACGAGAGTCTTTTTTCTGTACCTCGAACGTTTCAAAAGATACAGCCTTAAAAACAAATGAACACTAATCAGCATGGGTAAAGATACAGCCTAATAGCTAGTCAACACTAATTCTGCTAATTACGCTAATTAGCATCTGTAAAATCAATAAACGTTCCATCATATGAACTGGGCATAGGCTAAACGTGTGAAACAAAGTGCGTTTCGTGTCTGTAGCACGAACGGTTCAAGAGTCATTCTGTTATATCCTAACAATGTAAATTAGCAAATATACAGTAAATTGTTTATAAACATAACATAGTTCTTATTTAGGATAGCCTCAAACCTTTAAAGTTATCAAAGGTTGAATGGCCCTAAAGCATTAATATTTTGAATTGAAACCTTTGTATTACGTTGGCTCTCATTGAAACACATTCATTTATGCAAGATTTGAATGTTAATTATTACAAAAGTAAACATAGTATAAAAAATCTGAATACAAGTAACTTGAGTTGGGCTAGACTGAAAAGCTTGGCGTGGGTTTGGACTTGATAGCTTAAAAAAGTTAGGAGGAGATGCTTCTAAAATTTTAGACTAGGTTATCATTGAAACCCATGTTAATTTATGCAATATTTGAATGTTTATAACTACAAAAGTAAACATAGAATCAAAAATCTGAATACAATCAACTCGAGTTTGGCCAGACTGAACATATTGCCACTGGTTTGGACTTGATAGCTTAAAAAAGTTAGGAGGAGATGCTCCTAGAATTTTTTACCATTCAAGTCTATGGACACTTTTTCCCATTGAAATATATTGGTGGCTCATTTAAATATTGATACAGTTTGAAAAGTATAATAGCTATCAAAAAGATCTGCTCAAGCAACCAGAGTTCGAGCATGTGGGACATTTTGGAGTTAGTTTTGTGTTTATAGCTTTTACCGTTCAGGCCAGTGTCTCCCAACCATTTTCAGTTACTGTACCCCCAAAATGTTTTTGCACTGCTTTCAGTATTACTGAAGTACCCCCTCATGTTAATTTCACTAGTAAGTCTATGGTGTCATGAGTGTTTTCAAGTACCCCCTGTGGAGAGGCCAAGTACCCCCAGGGGTCCTAGTACCCCTGGTTGGGAACCACTGGTTTAGGCTGTAGAGCTGGAGGAATAATAATAATAATAATAACTAGACAAGTACATTCCCTGAAGAAAATGTGGTGCGCTTGCTATCTGTGTAAAAAATATTTATGGTTTGAAATAATGTTTACCTATCGAAGGGTTTGAATAATTTATTTTTTAAGGCTCAAGAGATAGGGTTGGTGAGGGTAATTAGAATAAATTAGACCGGAACCAACACAATTGGCTTTCACCAGTGAACTGTTGAAACTTTAATAAAAACGCAGTCTGTACGCCACAACCAGGAATTGAACTGGTTGCAATAATCCAGCTGTATTGCAAAGTAGGTCAATACAAATTAAACAGTCTTTGACATTCTCTCTTCATGTACAGTGAAGTCCCAGACACCTATGGGTTGCAGATTTCAGGCAGTCATTGAATGCAACCAAGTACAATTACTTTTGCAATCTTAAAATGGGGGGGCAATATATAATTGGGTCTGTAATTCTTAAATGCTTCAAGGTTAATGGATGTACACTCACCTAAAGGTTTATTAGGAACAACATACTAATACTGTGTTTGACCCCCTTTCGCCTTCAGAACTGACTTAATTCTACATGGCATTGATTCAACAAGGTGCTGAAAGCATTCTTTAGAAATGTTGGCCCATATTGATAGGATAGCATCTTGCAGTTGATGGAGATTTGTGGGATGCACATCCAGGGCACGAAGCTCCCGTTCCACCACATCCACATCCATACGTCAGCTAATACATTGTCTTTTACTGTATTAGCTGACATATAAAATGTCATGATCCAATATACACACATGCTTTATTTAAGGTTATTTGAAGATAATTAGCAAAAACAGAAAATCATAAAGGCCCACATCAGCTGCCCTATGGTACACCACACCCAGTCTTGATATAAGGATTCCGGGAATCACAACCCTCTGTGTTTTGTTAGATATGTAACTCTCAATTCATGGTGTGGCATGGAGCTTAAAGCCTGTTGGTGAAAGTCTTCACTATCCTATAAATTGAACCAACCGGTTTGAATGTGAAATGGCTGACTCAAAGCCTCTCTTGAAAAAAAAACATACATGCTGGATTAAGACTAAATTCCATCTGTCTCATGAGCCACAGAATTGGACTAAGCACTTGCCTGTTACATCCCTATGTTATCACAATGAGTGAGTGAAAAATACAGTTGGTGGCTGTTGCGCAAGATGAGTCTGTCGTGATTTAACTGGTTCTTGATGGATCATGTAAAACAATGAGGACATATGTCCAGCCTTGTCGCATTAACGCAGGATGGTACAATTTGAGATGCACCCATGAGGTTTCCTCGCCTCACAACTTCCACTAAACTGCCTTCAGTCAAATCTGTCACAGCATACTCAATATGGAAAAACTAGAAAGCCTTTCAACAGCCGTGTAGCACAGTAGGAGATAAATAGGATGCAACCAAGTATTCCCGATGTACAGGAGTGTTTTTCCATTCAGAAGGAGAGGTTTTTAATTATTCAGTTTCAGAAGGTATTCTGTCTGACAATTTGATTGATAAATTAAACATAACAGATGGAGAAATGACAGCTTTCTGGATATGGCTAGCAGAAGGGTGGTAGGAGGAGAGAGGCCTGCCTGTGGTTTTCTCTCAAGCAGACAGACATGAATGGTGCTCATTACAGTGGGATCCCTTTGTTACATGGTTACGAATCGAACAAATTACCAGGCATTACTGATGATTAGGTTACTGAAAGGAAGCTCCATCAAAATCTACACACCCCAGTTAAAATGCCAGGTTCTTGTGATGTAAAATAATGAGACAAAGATAAATCATGTCAGAACCTTTTCCACCTTTAATTGTGACCTATAATGTGAACAACTCAATTGAAAAATAAACTGAAATCTTTGAGGGGGAAAAATAAAAAACTCACAATAACCTGTTTGCATAAGTGTGCACACCCTTAAACTAATACTTTGTTGAAGCACCTTTGGATTTTATTACAGCACTCAGTCTTTTTGGGTAGGAGTCTATTAGCATGGCACATCTTGACATGGCAATATTTGCCCACTCTTCTTTGCAAAAGCGCTCCATATCTGTCAGATTGCGAGGACACTTCCTGTGCACAGCCATCTTCAGATCACCCCACAGATGTTCAATTGGATTCAGTCTGGGTTCTGGCTGGGCCATTCCAAAACGTTAATCTTCTTCTGGTGAAGTCATGCTTTTGTGGATTTCAATCAGTCAATCAATCAAATGTATTTATAAAGCCCTTTTTAAAACAGCAGTTGTCACAAAGTGCTTTACAGAGACACCCGGCCTTAAATCCCAAGGAGCAAACAACAGTAGTGTTGGATTTCAGTGGCTAGAAAAAACTCCCTAAGAAGGCCGAATTTTAGGAAGAAACCTATTTTAGATCGATTTTAGACTAGGTCAAAAGAATGACCAGGTGGACAAGGACAGGGACAGCAACGGGCCCCCCAAACCAGGTACTCCGCAGGTGTGGACCAGGACCTCATCTCCTGCTAAAATTTTTAACTGGAGGAGAGTGAGAAAAGTTAGAAAGTGCATTCCTCATACCCCCCAGCACAATTATATAGCAGCGTAACACCTTGGAACTGAGACGGGGGGGTCCGGCGACACTGTGGCCCTACCCGGGGGAGGCCCCGGACAGGGCCCAACAGGCAGGAAGTCAATCCACCCACATTGCCAGGCATCAACCAAAGGGACACCCACCAAGTGCAACCCCCCTGAATGAGGGCAGAGTATTGCCATCAGCGTACAGCCCAATTGCACAAGTGCGCAACAGAGAGTCAATAACAAGCCAGTGAATCTTCCCCTGAAAGGCATTGGAGGGAGGGCATCCCAGTGGCAATGAGAGCCCACCTGGCAAGACAGCAAGGGTGGACCGTATCAAGCCTACTGGTCACCTTCACGTCCCCGGGCCAGGCTACACCTAATTATAAACCGTGCTGTACAGATTAGTTTTTAGTAGACACTTGAATTTGCATTTCTAACCTTAATTGGCAGATCATTCCACAGTAGTGGAGCTCTATGAGAAAAGGCCCTGCCGCCAGCTGTTCGTTTAGAAATTCTAGGTACAATTAAAAGGCCTGCATCTTGCGATCATAGGTTACGTGTAGGTATGTATGGCTGGATCATTTCAGCAAGGTAAGTAGGAGCAAGTCCATGTATTGATTTATAGGATAAGAGTAAAACCTTAAAATCAGCCCTAACCCTAACAGGCAGCCAGTGTAAGGACGCTAGGACAGGAGGCAATGTGTTCAATTTTTTTGTTCTAGTTAGGATTCTAGCAGCCGTGTGCAGCACTAATTGAAGTTTATTTATTAATTTGTCTGGATAACCAGAGAGAATAGCATTGCAGTAACCTAGTCTAGAAGTAACGAAAGCATGGATACATTTTTCTGCATCCATTTTTGATAGAAAGTTTCTAATTTTTGCAATGTTTCGAAGAGGAAAATAAGCAACTCGAGACATATTTTAAATGTTCTTCAAAGGAGAGGTCAGGGTCAAGGGTAACGCCAAGTTTTTTTTAAAGGTTTTTTGGGATACGACCATGCAGCCGTCGAGGTTCACAGTGAGATCTGCTAACAACGCTATTTGTTTCTTGGGTCCTAAAATGAGCATTTCTGTTTTCTTTGAGTTTAAGAGCAAGAAATTCTCTGTCATCCACTTCCTAATATCTGAAACGCATGCTTCCAAAGTAGCTAATTTAGGGGCTTCTCTATGCTTCATTGAAATATATAACTGTGTCATCAGCGTAACAGTGAGAATTTACCATTGTGATTTTGGATTACATCGCCCAGAGGGAGCATATATAGTGAGAACAATAATGGGCCCAGAAACGAGCCTTGTGGAAAACCAAAGCATACCTTTGACTTGTCAGAGGATATGCCATCCACACCAACAAACTGATATCTTTCAGATAAATAAGATTTAAACCAGGCTAGAACATGTCCACGTAGCCCAATATGGGTTTCCAGTCTCTCTAAGAGAAGGGAGTGATCAATAGTGTCAAAGGCAGCACTAAGATCAAGAAGCAACAGGACGGATGCGAAACCTTTGTCTGATGCCATTAGAAGGTCATTTGTTTACCTTCACGAGGGCAGTCCTGTCAGGGAATTTATTTTACAATGTATTCTTACTGATTAAACGAATGAAGCCCCCACTATTTAGATGAGAAAAGGAATGTTGGTTGTGCAGTGGGAAAGGTAGTATGAGGTGTTAAGGTAAATGTAAATCTTCAGCAGGACGAGGGTAGATGCAGATCAACGGGTTTTAGGACAGGTTAGAGGAAGATACACAACAGGGGCAGGATGGATAAGGACATATGTTGGTTTATGGTACGACCATGTGGATTCCTAACCCCACCCATTTCTCTATAAGTATTGAATGTACTTCCCAATTATTTAGAGACTATTCACTGTTACTTTGTAACCTGCGTACTCTCTCCTTGCAAGTATATTAAACCGTTTATTGTGCAATTGATTTCTCCTGTCTTACTTACCATTTTCATAGAACAGTTTGAACTTTAGAAAATACCATCACAAGTCTCAGTACTATGATGGGATCTGAAACCGGACTGGAGTATTTCATAAATGTTATGTCTTTAGGAAGGCATTCAGTTGTTGGGAAACACATTTTTCTAAGATTTTTGAGAGGAACGGGAGGTTCGATATTGGCCTATAATTGTTTAATGTGTCGGGATCTAGATTAGATTTATTTAGAAGAGGCTTCATTTCCACTATTTTTAGTGAGTTTGGTACGCATCCGGAGGAAAGGGAGCAATTTATTATGTTCAGCATTGGCTGACCTAGCACAGGAAATAGCTCCTTAAGTAATTTTGTTGGAATCGGGTCTAGCTGAGAGTTTGTGGGTTTAGAACTCATTACAAATTTTGTAAATGTGTCGAGCGATACGGTATCAAAAAATTCAAGTGTCCCCATTGACACCTGGTCAGGGAGGTTCAGGAAATGTTTTGGACAACTGAGATTTTGAGGACATAACTATTTAAGGAGGATTAAGTTATTTGTTTTCTAATGGTGATGATCTTTTCATCAAAGGAGTTCATGTATTCATTACAACTAAAGGGAGGATGAGGATTAGCACCTCTAAATCTGAGGCCATGGTTCTCAGGAGGAAACCGATGGAGTACCAACTCCTGGGAGGGAATGAGGCATTACCCCAAGTAAAGGAGTTCAAGTATCTCTGGGTCTTGTTCGCGAGTGAGGGGACAATGGAGCGGGAAATTGGCCAGAGAATCGGAGCAGCGGGGGCGGTATTGCATTCGCTTTACCGCACCGTTGTGACGAAAAGAGAGCTGAGCCGGAAGGCAAAGCTCTCGATATACCGGTCAATTTTCCTTCCTACCCTCACCTATGGTCATGAAGGCTGGGTCATGACCGAAAGAATAAGATTGCGAGTACAAGCTGCTGAAATGAGTTTTCTCAGAAGGGTGGCAGGCTTCTCCCTTAGGGATAGGGTGAGAAGCTCAGCCATCCGTGAGGAACTCGGAGTAGAGCCGCTGCTCCTTTGCATCGAAAGGAGCCAGTTGAGGTGGTTCAGGCATCTGGTAAGGATGCCCCCAGGACGTCTCCCTAGGGAGGTGTTCCAGGCTCGTCCAGCTGGGAGGAGACCTTGGGGTAGGCCCAGGACTAGGTGGAGAGATTATATTTCGACACTGGCCTGGGAACGCCTCAGGATCCCCCAGGCAGAGCTGGCAAATGTGGCTCGGGAAAGGGAAGTTTGGGGTCCCCTGCTGGAGCTGCTGCCCCCGCGACCTGATACCAGATAAGCGGATGAAGATGAAATGAGATAAAGTAAAGACCCACTTTACTTGCTAAACTTTGCTTTTTAGTTAACTTTGCAACTGTATCATAGATAAATGTTTGATTGTTTTTGTTCACCTCAATCAGGTTGGAGAAATAAGCTGATCGAGCAGACGTGAGTGATTTTCGGTATTGTAGTGTACTGTCTATCCAGGCTAGTCTAAATACTTCCAACTTGGTGGAACGCCACTTTCACTCCAATTTTCTGGAGGCATGCTTAAGTGCTCTAGTATTGTCTGTGTACCAGGGAACAAGTTTTCCTCTGTCGTTAATGAGCGAACTTGTAAGAATATCAAGGAATTTATTTGTAGTCCGAGAATTTATAGTATGGCTTTTGAAACTCATTGTTTGCGGAGCAAGTGGATTTCTTGTTTTAACGGTAAATGTAATAAGACAGTGATCCGATAATCCAGGATTTTGGGGGGAAATTATTAGATCTACAATATCTATTTCTCGTGACAGGACTAAATCTAAGGTGTGATTGTGGCAATGTGTTGGACCTGAGACATGTTGGATAAAATCTATTGAGTCAATTATGGCTTCAAAGGCTTTTTGAAGAGGATCATTGGACATAAGAATATTGCAATCTCCAAAAATTAGAATACTATCTGCCATGACTACAAGGTTAGACAAAAGTTCTGGAAACTCATTGAGGAACATTGTGTATGGCCTGGGGGGCCTATAAATAGTAGCTATGTAAAACGATTTATCGGCCTGGTTAACTTTCATTAGTAAAACTTCAAAAGAATGAAACTCAGTGATGTGTTCGAGAGTAAATTTATATTTACTATCATGAATATTAGCAACACCCCCTCCTTTTCGGGATGCATGAGGGATATGATCACTAGTATAACCAGGAGAGGCCTCATTTAAGGCATTGAATTCATTAGGCTTTAGCCACGTTTCACATAAACCAATAACATCTAGTTTATGATCAGAGATTAATTCATTTTACGGCAACTGCCTTTGGAGCAAGGGTTCCAACATTTAGGAGTCCCATTTTGAGATGCGAGGTGATACAGTCATTTTTATTTTTATTTGTGACCGAGGTGGAGGAAGGCTTTATCTTAATAAGGTTGTTTTTGTTAGCACTACCTTGTTTAACTTTTCTCAGCCTGGAACGAGTCACAGTGGCAAAAGGTAAAGCTGTACTAACTAATCTGGCTATGCTATAGACAGACTCCACTATGCTAGCTGGCTAACAGCCTGCAGCCTGACCTGCACTCTATCTCATGTTAAGGCTATAGGAGTGAGACTCCTGTTCCTAGATAAAAGAAGAACACCACTCCAGCTAGGATGGAGTCCGTCGCTCCTCAGCAGATCAGGCCTGACCCTATTTTTCTGGGAGAGTCCCAAAAAGAAAGCCAGTTATCTACAAACTATACCTCCTGCGACGGGCAGAACTCCGTTTTCAGCCAGCGATTGAGTTGCGCAAGTCTGCTGTAGAGCTCGTTACCACCCCTAGCTGGGAGGGGGCCAGACACAATTACTCGATGCCGACAAATCTTTCTAGCTAGTTTACACGCTGATGCTATGTTCTGCTTCGTAACCTCTGACTGTTTCATCCTAAGGTCGTTGGTGCCAACGTGAATAACAATATCTCTGTACTCTCTATACTTGCCAGTTTTAGACTTTGCTAGCACCAACCCCAGATTTGCGGCTACGTCGGTGGCTCTGCCCCCCGGTAAACAGTGTACGATCGCCGGCTGATCCTTTAGTCTAATACTGGGGGTAATGGAATCGCCAATGACTAAGGTTTTCAGTTTTTCAAGGCCACCAGTAGAACATGCCTGCCAATCATTCCCCTCCGAAGACGGCTCGGGCCTTGACTCCGACTCCAGTGGGGAAAACCTGTTGAAAGTCTCAGTTGGATTTAGCAACAATTCAGGTTTAACTGGTCGATGGCATTTCTTCCCAGTGACCAAGAGAAACTTCTTGCTCGGCTGCAGGAGCTGTGCTGTGGGGCTAACAAGACTATCGTTTCTTCCTGGTGGCACTGACACAGTTTTTTCTATTTCTACACTAGCATAATCCTTGCCTGACATTTGCGTCAGAAGCCGAGCCTCTAACTGTGCTATCTTTAACTGAAGACAATAGTTCTCCTCCGTGTTGTTGCTCCAACAATTACAGTGATAAGGCATTTTAATGATAGTTAGCCTCGGGTGTTCAGTGGTGAGTAGTTCTGTTAATTATGTCCAAAAAGAGTCCCGGTGTAGTAAAGTTGGGTAAGAGGTCAACAGAAAAATATTGCGGTGGTAAAACTCTTAAAATAGAATTTTGACCAATAAGTTTATATAGAGTTAATTCTAAAAAAGTTTGCCAGGTAGCCAGGTAGGTAACAGCAGGCAGCATACAGCACGTCAACAATCCACAATCTCAACAATCCCACAATGCAGATGTGTCCTTTGGGTCGTTGTCGTGTTGAAAGGTGAACTTAATCTTCAGCTTTCTAACAGACGGCTGAAGGTTTTGTGCCTAAATTGCCTAGTATTAGGAACTGTTCATAATTCCTTTAAGCGTCCAGTTCTGGGTAATGTTGTGCCATATTTTCTCCACTTGATGATGACTGTCTTCACTGTGTTCCATGGTACATGTAATGCTTTGGAAATTATTTTGTACCCTTCTCCTGACTGATATCTTTCAACAATGAGATCCCTCTGATGCTTTGGAAGCTCTGAGATGTAACTAAGAAAATGTCAGGAAAATCCTACAAGAACAGCTGAACTTTGTGATTAATCAGAGTCACTTTAAATGATGGCAGGTGTATAATGACTTCTATTTAATATTAGTTTGAATGTGATTCGTTAATTCCGAACACAGCCACATCCCCAGTTATAAGAAGGTGTGCACTTATACAACCAGGTTATTGTAAGGTTTTTATTTTTCATTTTCCCCCTCAAAGATTTCAGTGTTTTTCAATTGTATTGTTCACATTATAGGTCACATTAAAAGTGGAAAAGCTTCTAACATGATTAATCTTTGTCTCATTCTTTTATATCACAACAACCTGGCACCTGACAACAATCCTCACTCAACAAACCACTGTTGAGGAAAGTCAGGCCGGGGCAGGGAGTGTTGGTGGAAGTGGGTGATCTTTCAAAATAAAGGAAACACTTGGAGATTATTCTGGATGAATAATGCATTAAATATGTTATCACCATTAATATTATTATGCACATTTGTGTAAGCTTTAAGAGTACCACTTACCCTGTGAGTAGAGAAGAATCTGCATCTCCAATAGGGTACAGGTGAAAAGCTGGACCAGGTTCTCAACCCCCAGCAGAGTGAAAGTTTGGCCCAGGGGGAAGTCGGCCACAGGCAGCTCCCCTGGCCCAGGCCGCTGGCACACAATGGGCTCATACACCCCATGGAACTTAAGCGAGCGCCCTGGAGGAGGCAAGGGCACCTCATACAGGATGTTGTGGATGTAGCTCTCCAGGGGAAGGGGCGGGGGCGAGGGGGCTGTGATGGCCCGGTGCAACTGGGACAGGAAACGGCGGCAGGCATGCATGAACGGCATAGGCGTGATCAGACACAGCGCCTTGGAGACGTAGAGGGTGTCGCGTGATGCATCGTAGCCGCTGCACGCCACAGATCGGCATGAGGAGGACGGCACAGGATCAGCTTCGTCAAGGCTGCTAGCCAGAGAGTCCATACTGGAAGAAGAGGAGGAAGTGGAGGAGGGCGCGGCCGAGGAAGGGTTCTCCGCCTGGTGCATCTGGTAGAGGGTCTGCATGGCCGAGCAGATCTGAGAGGACGTCACCTCCTCGTAAAAGGTGTGGACGAAGCCGTAGGTGCGCGAGCCGTCTTCCCGTGTGATCAGGAAGGAGTGGAACTGTGGCTCTCGGGCGTCTGCCTGTGTCCTAAATGACAGACCTTTGGGCATGCATAGCTAAAGAGGGAAGAAAAGAATGATGACTATTAACCAGCTACTAATAACTGATGAAGTGACAAAATATAGCCAGTGGCTTTTCATCTGAAACAAGTACACTTACATTCAAACCAGACTGTCTGTACCTTTGAGGAAGTGTTTATGTTTACATGTGAGTTTGTATGTTTATGTGTCACATCATTAATCAAGCAAGCATAAATTGCTTCAACAGCATCCCAGTCAGCATCACTGCAGCCAGCCTGGAAAACTTGGTTGAAAATCCCCATTATGTTAATTTGCAGAGCTGAGCTGAATCCAAAATGTATTACCACATACACACACACACCTTAATACAAAATGAATCTTAACACAAAAGCTCACTGACACATTGTCTGTGGTTGGCAAAGTGAATATTCTCTACTGAGTGAATCATGGCTTTGACTGATTACTTCTGACAAGATCAGTAGTCCCACACTACTTTAATCTGCGTGAGAAAATGAGAAGCATCAGAAATTCTGAATTTTCACCCTCGAAAAGAAAGTATGTACCCTTGCAAATAACAGTTTCCCATCCATCCAAAGCAATATAAGTGAATTACAAGAATCAAAAGGAGAAAAAGGGAAGAATTTCTACTGAAATAAAAACAGGTAAATGTTGCAGACAATAAACAGTACAACCTTGCAATTGCCGAAACCAACAGTGGTAAACCAACACATAGTATATTCAACTAAAGATTGCATTCTGATGAAACTCGTAATACAGTACCAATGTAAGTAGGAAGTCTGTATGTTGAAATGTTGATTCTGGGACCGAGATTACGTATTCAAGATAGCCTCTGTAGTGTCATAACTGTAACCTAATGTGAAATTATATATTTTTCTGTTTAGGAGATATTCAGCAGACGGCAATGATATTAGAACAATTACGGAATAGCTGTCTGCGTTAGTCCATCTCTCTTAACAAAGGGAGACAAAGGAAGGACAGTTTCTAGCAGCAGCTAATGAGAAGTGTATTATAGGCTCAAGGCAAACAAAAACATGTATAGGCCTGTTCATAGAAAGTATATGTTCATACAAATCCCAATTCACAGGCATGAACTTAGCCTTCACACACCTCGTCTTATCGTCAAACACACTCTGACTCAGTGCCCTTGCCAAGAAAAACAACCATCAGTACTAACAGCAGAAACACAGATGAGATGAGATGAGACAGTAATCAAAAAGACTGAAAGAAAGCAACAAAGCAGGGCGAAAGAAAGAAAAAGACAGAGGGAAGTAGAGCAACAGTAGAGGGAGGGATTGAAATTGTATTTATACAAAAAGCTGTGTGACATAAAAAGCAATAATCGAAGGGACTTTGTAGCAATGCCTATAGGGTCCGGAATTGTGATTACATGATGGTTCCCTACCCCCTCACCTCTTTCCTCTCATCCTTAGGTGTGGAGGTGATGAGAAGGAAATGAACGAGTAGGAAAGTTGAAGACTAGTGGAGTGGAGATCACGGGTAAACTACATTTCAATTGCTATCAATTTATTTTCACAAAAATGCTAAGCTTTTAATTAGGAAAATGAGTTTTGTGAACATTTTGAATGCACTGGAATTTCACTCAAAAGAGAAATTAGTATGTTCCTCCCTCTAGTCGGGCTGAGATGTATTAAGAGTAGCTTACTAAAGTGCTAGGTAGCTAGCTTGCTACTTATGGAGAACTTACCCGGAGGAGGAATACATCCAACAGCTCAATTAGAATGAGCTGTTGGATGTATTTCTGCATTTGTATTGTGTAAATCTTACAAATGGTATCTTTAAATTTGGGTCTGAGTTTCATAAAGTTTTGCCAGTGGAACCATGACTGCACAGCGTTGGTGTCCCATTTCAGATCTGAACCCACAGGGAAACATACTGCAATTCAATTTCCATACAGATGTAAGGGGAGAACCCTATGTGAATAATTGAGTGGTGCAGACACCACAGTGCCCACACCAATAGAAAAAAAGGACCTTGCATCGCAAGAGACATGGTCAGCAAATGCACAATGCTTTTTTGAATGCTAGAGAGGGGTAGGTGTCAATATCAGTTAGTTCACCTGGGGCTCAAACTGCTGGACTTGAAAGACGTAAATGACCACAGGAACACACACACACCATACACACAGAGTACATTCAATCCAAATACACTTCAACCACACACTTAAATTTACCAAGGTCACTGATAGAATGACAGGTCAGAAGTAAATTTCGTACAGAATGTCTCAGCAGGGCTTGAGTGAATCAATACATTTCATTTATATAATTTTTTTCGCAGTATACAAATAACAATCCTAATGAATCAATTCTTTGTTGTCATGGATGAAGATATCTGACAATATAAAGATTTCGTCTTACATAAGCCCTCCACCCATCAAGATGAAACATCTAAATCGGGATTCAAATCAAGCTACAGCAAAGTGGCCACAGTTCGAGTAACGTCGCCTGAAAAGCCCCCTGGGTAAATCCACAGAGATGGATTTGGTGCCTTTTGTTCTCAATCAATCAATCAATCAAATTTTATTTGTAAAGCGCCTTACAGCAGCCAAAAGGTGCACAAAGCGAGTTTCAGGCGACGTTACATCAATCATAATGTTCTGTTACTCAAGATCCTCTGAGAGAGAAGTCACAGCATTGTGTCTTAACTCCACTCCAGTGTGGGTTTTGTGTCTGTGTGTGTTGTTGCCTAAAGCCTTGGTTCCAATAATCCTAGCATGTCCTCCCTTTCCCCAGTAAAAAAATAATAATCAAAAAGTCCTTTCTCAGCTAAGTGGCGCATTGGCAATAGCGCTGATAATCCTCCTCTTATTCGACGATAAGGTAATTTCATCTATCCATCCATCCATCCTAATGCCCTGCAACAAAGGGCACCTACCATGTTGACAGCATCCCGGTCAAAGGGGTTCCACTCCACGTTCTCAGGGTAGTGTGCCAGGACTTTAGACTTGAATGTCCTCTTCAGGGGACTTTGTTCAAAGTTCTCCCCTAGAGTGAGAGACAGAGAGAACAGAAAATGTCAAATCTCTTCATCAGTGGATTAGTTAATAGTGCAATTTGTTCAAAAGCCTAATTCTTATATTTCTGCTGTTACACACAAATGTACAGGTGTGTAGGTATGAAAATATGTTTGATCCCAAAATAGTGTGGAGGTGTGTGTGTTTGTGAGAATTCACAGGAAGGGGATCACACAAAATGTCCTTTAATGACTAATAACCTCAGTTAACTTTAGCTATCATTAGCAACAAAAAGTCAGTTGACATAATCAAGGCAAGTAATTTTTTTATTTTAGCTTTTTAGCTAGCAGTGGCTAAAGTTAGTTCTAGTTGGCAATGGCTATTAATAGAATCATGGATTCTCTTGGCAGATATACAGTATGTCGCTCAGGGTAAAAAAACATATAACAATTGTGGGGGAAAAAAAGAATCCTCCTTGCTGTCCGGCCTTATACTCATAGTTCCTATTTTGACAAATTCCCCCACAATGCCCCAAAACTGATGAAAGTGCAACACCAGTACCAGAGTGTATGAAATCTAATGGACTAGGAGCACAGCTATGTTGGCTGTAATTTGACCAGGATGGTCTCAGGGGAATACATAGCATAGTATCCATGACAGAAACATTCGTAAGATACGTTATAAATACGGATCAGCCATTAAGGGTACTGGTGGGCTCATTTAGAGTTAAATAGAGGGGCAGTTTGCTAGGGTGGAGGTTAGGGATGGGCAGAAACATCAATCATAATGTTTGCAAGCTCAATTACCTGATAAGGAGATTTTAGTTTTTGTTGTCTAACAGTGACATAACCTTTTTAGTTTTCATATCATAACTTGAACATTAACCACAAATTTTTACCCTAAACCTCAAGTTTGGACTGGGACTGCATTCACTCAGCTACCTCTCTAAGCTAACTAATGTGTGGCGTCTCTTGCCTGAATCTGATCCATTCCTCTCACTATTAGGTTCTAACTGCAAACTCTAGCTTTCCATTGGTGTTCATTACTGTCAAGGTTTAACACTAAAACAAAAGAACCATGACCATGATTGTTTCACCAATGACTGTTGCTTATAGACCTCAGTTTTTGACTATGCAGAAGCCTTGGTGTGCCATACGATCCTATTGCTAATCCAGACACCATTTCATTAAATATGCGACCAGTGATCCAAAACCATAAACAAGAGGGAGACAGCAATTGAATTTAAATATGTCAAAAGAAACATCATGTGGACTGGATTAAATCTATCTTCATGATTGTTTCCAATTTTGATGATGCCAGCGTGGTCCGGATATGAATGAAGGAAAAGGTGGGAGGGCCAAAGTGATTGTTTAAAATGTGGTACATAAAGCATCTGGTGGTGAATGCGACTCCCCAGGATCCATTAACACTGAGTGTAATACAATGTGCAGAGATTTTAAGATCAATAGTGCCTCTCTGGTGGCGCAGTCTAAGGTGTTCTTTTGGAACACAAATCTAACCAATAAAGTGTAGTTTTGAGCCTTTACTGTGCAGCTAGATCGATAGTAGCTGGATAGCCCCATGGTGAACATGGCCAGAGGAGCAGTGATGCATTGTCAGCAGAGAGGTTTTGGTCTCACTGAGCTCTAGCAACTTCCTCAGGTGGTTGAGTCACCTGACTTCCTTGTTGGAAAAGTAGTGTGGGGAGGAGGTGGGGACAGGCAGATGCCTACAAAACTTGGTGCATTTTTAGTCAGTCCAGAATTCATTGGGAGTTGCTGACAGTCAGGGCCATTAATACAATTGAAGATTACAAACTCGGGCAAAGGATTAAAATGGGGTATGTTAAACCATGATTTTTGGTCATGGGTGGTCTAGCAGTCTTAACTTTCACTCCAGTGCACTGATGTACCAATGCTGTAAGGTTTCACAACTGGCCCACTGCCTTTAAAGCAAAATACTCTATCTTTTCCCAAAGTCTTCAGTCAGTCATGCATAAATATGCCCCAATAATAATAGTAGTAATAAAATATTGTCAAGTTTCAAAGTTACAATTTTGGCCACACACGTGTTACTCTGTTCTTAATTATTCTGTTTGCTGTACTGTTGGGGAAATCTAATGGGCAGTTATCAAAATTTTTCCTTTACTTGTGAAAATGGAAACAGAGGAACGAAAGTGTAGCCACTGGAGTGTAAGGGCTGTAAAAGGCAGGAAATCAAAACAAAAACATTGGAGGAAAAGCCACCACGTAAACACACACTCCCACTCCGAATGTGAGAAGCTGATGATCGCAGACCGCAATTCTGCAGCAGTAGTCAACAAGGTAAAACAAGGGCAAAAGGGAGAGCAGAGGAGAGCCAGAAGCAGGCAGACAGCTAGCAGGTGGGTGGGCAAGGTGGGGGTATGGACAAGTGGAGAGTGTGCAGGGGAGGACTGAGGTGAGATGGGGACATACTGCTGGGTTAATAGGAGAAGCTAACATTCCAAATGGGAGAGTAAAGACGTGTTACTCCCTGGCCGCCTCCGCTTTGACGGATGTTGATGGTCCATGTGTCTTTGGTCACCCCTCCAGGTATCAGTGTATTTTTAGGGTGGGTTTATGCGTGTTATGTTTGATGAATAATGCAAAGGTCAGTTGACATTTCAGCTTCTGGTGAAAACTCTCTGACATGATGGAGGGAAAAAAACATCAAAGTTATGGTTGGATGACCTTGTTGCTCCAGAGGGGCGTGTGTGTGTTTGACAGAGATAAAGGCACAGAGTAAGCGGGCAAGGTGCCCTGTTGCATTAGCAATAACAGTGGCTTAACATCTTAGAAATGTGTATACATGCTTAAGACATCCCATCACTTTCACAGGATATCTAAAAAGTCTAGTGTTGCATGGATTACACACACCTGACATCTCTTGGCTGGGTGCCCTGTGCATGCCAGTGAGTTAGTTCCTGGTTTCAGTGTCAGTGTGGAGGTACAATGATTTGAGCGGTCAGGAGAAGGACGAGGACAGCATTGACAGAGCAGACAGAAGAGGGGCAAAGCCTTTGTAATGGCATGGTTTCTTCATCGTCTTCCTTGTTACCTGCTCTGTCTCTCAAAGTTAAACCAGGACATGCACATGAAACGAGGGAGGGAGATTAAGATTACTGACAGAGTCAGCCAAACAACTGTCAGAATTAACAGTCAGTGGAGTGGAGTGCACTAGCCTGGTGAAACTCTTTCGTTAAAAAGAAAGAGGTAGATTATAACAATGCGGGTAGAAATAGCCAGCATCAGCGAGAGGTAAGTAAATGTTTTGCATAACTTGGCCGGCATATAACTGCTGGGGAAGGGTGGACTGAAATAGAGGGAGGGAGCGATAGGAGGAATCAGGTGATAGGGATGAAGAGAAGTTCACAACAGAGCCAAATGAATAGATAACTTGTGTTGAGTAAGGTAGCATTTCAAAGAGGCGGAAGAAAAGGGAGATTAAGGTGGAGATATTATACAAGTTAGAGCTTGCGGGGAATCAAGGATGGATTTGTATTTTCAATGAGGTACATTTTTCTGTGTTTACCTGTGGCTGTGGCATCGGGGTCCCTGCCTTGGCGGTCAGCCTCTAGCCATCGATACAAAGCTATAGCAGAGGCATATGCAGAAAAGAAAAAAAAGAAAAAACAATATAAAATAACATCCCATGTCAAACCAAACAGAGATAACACACACATACAAAAAGAAAAATGAGTCAATGGTTGAAGCATGATGAATGAGACATAGCAGTTTTACATAGAACATGTCAAAAAACAAATTCTCATAGTCTCAAACATCTTTCTTTGCTCACCTCCTCCCTTTCACCGCCACTGATCTCACAATGTTTGATAGGTGTAAGCAATTAACCATCTATCTATTTGGATATTATATCCATTAGGGCCAGTAAAGAAAGAGAGGCAAGCTGGAGAAGTGGCTGTGTGGGAGTATCGGGGCTTATGACTTATTGTTAGTGAGCAAAAGTCTATGTGGCTGCAGTTAAAATGGCATTATTAAAGCAGCAGCAGGCACAAAGCAAACACCTAGACCAGTAAAACTCTGTTAGTACACATCAGACCAATCCATGAAGTGTAGCATCACTCACAAATTGAATCAAACATCTAACATGGAAAAAGCTACAGGGACGATTATGTTTCTTGATTATACTGTTTCTTGATTATACGGTTTCTGAAGGCGGCTAAAAAGCACTGCGTTTTTCTGTACACAGCGGATTAATATTTAGAGATGATCAGCAGGTCAATATTCCTTGAGTGATTTCCCTACATCTCGTCAATGTAGCAAAATCATGGAGCAGATATCTTAGAACAACATGTCTAGAGAGATATTTTGAACATATATAATAAAACCCGCCAAGCGGGACAACTAGTGTTTGTTGTTTTTCCTTAGTTTTTTGTCTCTCAAGCTCTGCTCCATTTTTTTGGGCTCCATGATGACAAAATATTGCCCAATCAGTGATGGGGAGTACTGACCCACTGGGCATTTCCATTTCTGAATAGTCAACGTAGAAATACAGCTGTAATAGGTTAATTTCTGAAATTCTTGAGATATTTGTACAGAAGGACTCATACGCCAGAGGCAACATAAATCAATCTTACATGATCAGTCTAACTAATATATTAAAATTAGTAACTTTGGGGGAGTGAATGATGGGAAATAAGATTTACTATGATAAATATGAGATACCGTTTCGCTCACCCTCTCCCCAACTTAAACCACAGTAGTACAGCACGTTGCTGTCCACTGGCCAGGCAGGTATGAGCTGTCTAATGATAAACCCTAATGTTAGCACTTAACTCAGGAGCACCAAAGGCTTGGAAGTCATTATGTCTGCCATGGTCATTACTCCAACCAGGACTCTGCTACACTCATACAGATCTTATGCACACACACACCTTAGTTTCTAAAGGTAAGCCCTTTTACTGGTTTGTGAAATATAGATGTACATTTATACCTTTCATCATATATACAAAAGTGTCATTTTATCATGGCGGGCGTGTGAAGGTGATTATTGAACAAAACATTCTTAATAGCACGCCTGTTTAAAAAAAGGTAAATAAAACAAAATGTCATCCTTAAATCTATGTAAGCGTATAGTTCACTTAATTCAAATAATAAAGCAATCCCACACTGCATTTTAATTTTCCACTTTAAAAAGTGGAAAATGAAAATGCAATGTGGGATTGCATTAGCATTTGAATTAAGTGAACTACATGCTTCCATATAAATCTAGTGCAATATAAGTAGCTTCTGTAACTTAACCATTTGAGGATTTATAATGAATGACCTTGCTGCACAACAAAACAAGAAACCAGGCAAGCCTAGTTCAGCCTGCCCTCAATAGAACATGTTGTCACATCGACATTCAAACCCGGGTCGCCCACGTGAAAGGCTGTGTCCCTAACCACTACACCACGGAGCTGTACAGTGTATCCTGAACAAATCCTCTTTTGCCACTAGTCGTTTTCATTGACCATTCGTGAATGACATTGATACAGTTAAACTGGCTAACGTTTCTTACTATGTACTGCATTTGCCAATGGCCGTCAGTAATAAGCTTAAATCGGTATCTACTAACTCACTGGAACAGTCATAAGAATTGAGCAATTTCTAGCGAGTCTGCCAATGCTGTTTCATTTCATGGCATAAGAACGTATTTTTTACTATCATGGCAAAACAATGTACTTTTTTTCGTTCATTTGTGAATGACATGTATCCAATAACTATCAATAAAGGTGACAATAACTAACTTTTTCATCAAGTGAAAAGACTTGACAATCGTGAAATAAATAATAGAAATAATAAATAACCAGAAATAATAAATATCATTGCTCTCAAAAGATTCGAACTGAGGTCTTCCACATGAGAGGCACTGTCTTTAACCACTACACGACCACATTTCAGCAGTCGCTAGACTCCATTGAGGATTGTGTAAAACTTTGTGTAACGTTTCTAATTAAGTTCACCTCCACCACAAATAGAGTCTATGAATTGTATTGCTTTTGCCACTGGCCATTTTAACAGCTTATTAGCCAGTAGTAGGCTAACTAGTATCTACTAACTTCCTAGGAATAATCATAAGAATTGAGCAATTTCCAGCGAGACTGAAGATGAACTATTCCATGCCAGAAACAGTCGCAATATAACCGTATACAGTTTCAGGTTTCGGTTTTAGCCAGCGAAGTTTACGTTAATACGGAATAATTCACAATGTGTACTCGAGATATGAGTAGTGAACTATAGGTCTCGAGATACGAACTCGAGACCTATAGTTAACTAGCCCGCTTCTCTAACCACTATGCTATTTAACAAGGGGTAGTCAATCAGTCAGGCACTCAGTCAGTCAGTAAGAGACATTCGCTCTTCTTAGCTGGCTCAGCTTACGCGATCCGGCAAAAAAATTAAATAAAGAGTACAAAAAAAGTCCTGTCCAATGCAAGAAGCCCAAAACTAACCACTGCCTTCTCTCATCATCGCATCACTCCATCTTGCTTTCTCTCTCTGTCCAGGACAGTCTATCCATCACAGACGAAGTTTAGACCAGCAAAGGTACAAGGCTGCTCTCTTTTGTCTTCTTGTTCACAGAGCGATTCATCTCACCAGCAAGGACCACAACCTGCATATGTTGGCCATCTGTAGCTGATGGTTACTTTCAGGAGTGTGGGGCCACATTATTTCAGTTGGTGTAACATTGTGAGGGTATACACAGTGCAGCGCTTACGCATGTCCACTTGTACACACACACACACACACACACACACACACACAGACATTGATCTGTTCTCCCAATAGAACACTAGTATCGCCAGTTTGAAATTATTGTAATGATCATTAATGGCATAGTGATCAAAGTGCAGCCATATTACATTGATTACCTATTGGGATTATACTATGAAACGAGACGCCATGAACACCTGCACTTGATCAATACACTCTGAAATGGTACTGGTTGTTATTGATGCCATAATACAATACACTAGACAGTCCCATTCCAATAGGTTGTACTACATTATCTGTACAACATGCAGTAAAGCAATGAAGGGAAGAATACTAGGGCTGTCACGATATCAGATTTTCACTAGACGATTATCGTGGCCAAAATAATTCACAGTAACTATATTATCGTGGTATATATAGAAAATTTGAAGGAAAAAATGCTGTCAGTCAAATTAATCTTCAGCTTTGTTTAATGTGTTTTCTTTCTCTTTTTTGGCAAATGAATTACACTCAAAATACGAGTGTATGGAGGTGGAGAGAGTCTGTAACCATAATTGTACAAACAAAAGAATGTAAGTGTAAAAAAAGAACAATTACACTTAATGGATAGTGAAAAGGCAACCAGATGAACTGATAAAAGATCCACAAGGCCTAACACAGAGGGGAGTTTTTGGAGCCTAGTGAATAGGCTAAGAAAAGGTGTTAATTCAAACACTACTGTAAAGGTCCAGAATCGTAGTTTAAGCAAATGCATCATTTGTCCATGAATAAGCTATGGAAAAACTCCTCCATGTACAGGTGCATCTCAAAAAATGTATTGTGGTAAAGATAATTAAAATCAAGTGACACCTTCATATACAGTGGTGCTCATAAGTTTGCATACCCTTGGCTAATTGGTAATATACAGCTCTGAAAAAAATTAAGAAACCCCTCCTAATTTTTCTTAAATCGGCATTCTGTTAAATTCCAACACAGGCACACCTCATTTTACTTAAAGAGGTACTGATTAGGTGATTACCTGAACCAAATCTAATTTAACGAGGAAATGTATAAAAACCACTGCTGTGGTCATCACTATCCTCTTGCAGTAGGACCAGCTGGATGGCAAAAACAGTGCAAGTAGTACCTCAAAGGAATTTTGAATACCAAAATAAATAACTATTCAGCATGACAAAAGAGCCGGAAAAAAAAAAGCTTTGAGTGTGGAAAAGAAGGGTTCAATTCTGGTTTTGGGATAGAGTGAGTGTCAGGTTGCTTCCATCCTGAAAATGTCAAAGACGGCGATTCAAAAGAACAAGGTCAAGCAAAAGACATTGGGGACAACAAAGCTACAGATTGGCAGAAGTCGAAAACGACTGTCCACTGACCGAGATGACTCATTTGAATGTCACTCAACAACGGTAGGATGACATCAAGTGACCTACAAAAATAATGGCAAACAGCAGCTGGGGTGAACTGCATAGAGAGGCCAGTTCAAAACAGGCTCCTAGGGGCAGGTCTGAAGTCATGATAAGCTAGAGCCAGGCTGAAATTTTCAGCTTTGCCCAACACCTGGTCGTCTTAAGGTTAGACAGAGGCCTGGAAAGGCCTAGAAGCCACAGTGTCTCGCACCCATTGTGAAATTTGGTGGAGGATCGGTAATGATCTGGGGATGCTTCAGCAAGGCTGAAATCGGGCAGATTTGTCTTTGATAAGGACGCATGAATCAAGCCAAGTACAAGGTCATCCTGGGAGAACACCTGCTTCCTTCTGCTCTGACAATGTTCCCCAACTCTGAGAATTGTTTTTTCCAGTAGGACAATGCCACACAGCCAGGTCAATCAAGGAGTGGATGGAGGTCCACCAGATCAAGACCATGTAATGAACAGCCCAATCCCCTGAACGCCATTGAAAACCTCTGGAATTTGATCAAGAGGAAGATGGATGGTTGCAAACTATCAGACAAAGCCAAGCTACTTTAATTTTTGTGCCAGGAGTGGCATAAAGTCACCCAACAGCAATGTGACAGACTGGTGGAGAGCATGCCAAGACACATGAAATCTGTGATTGAAAATCAGGGTCATTCCACCAAATATTGATTTCTGAACTCTTCCTAAGTTAAAACATTAGTATTTTATTGTTGAAAAATGAATATGAATGTTTTCTTTGCATTATTTGAGGTCTGAAAACAATGCATATTTTTTTGTTATTTTGACCAGTTGTGATGAATACTCTAAATAACAATATTTGAATTTGGAATTTGTGAGTAATGTTGTCAGTAGTTTATAGGAATTAAACAAAATTCAAATTTTAATCAAACACATACCTATGAATAGTAAAACCAGAGAAACTGAATTTTGCAGTGGTCTCTTATTTTTTCCAGAGCTGTATATCCCATTTGTAAAGAACATGAGTGAGCAGACAAAACACATTTTATTTCTTATGGGATTCACATTCAGTTGTAGGTCATAACAGAATGGCACAATCATAAAAGAAAACATGGCAACAAAGAAAAAACTGAACTGACCTCGTTCCAAAGTCTGCATACCCTTAGTTCTTAATACTGTGTATTGCCCTCTTTAACATCAATGACAACGTGCAGTCTTTTGTAATAGTTGACTATGAGTCCCCGAATTCTTGCAGGTGGTATAGTTGCCCATTTCGTCTTGATAAAATACCTCCAGGTTATGCTAAGTCCTTGGTCATCTTGCATGAACCGCACGTTTGATATCTCTCCAGATGATAATGATTATATCATGATATTAAGGTCAGGAGACTGTGATGGCCACTCCAAAACCTTCAACTTTTTCTACTGTAACCACTGGAGGGTCAACTTGGCCTTGTGCTTAGGGTCATTGTCATTCTACAAAGTCTAAGAGTGTCCCATGCGCAGCTTTTGTGCAGAAGAATGCAAAATGTCTGCCAGTATTTTCTGATAACAAGCTGAATTCATCTTGCCATCAATTTTCCCAAGATTCCCCATTCCTTTAGAGCTCACACACCCCTACAACATCAGGGAGCCACCACCATGCTTCACAGTGGGGATTGTATTCTGTTCACTATAGGCCTTGTTGACCCCTCTCCAAACATAGCGCTTATGGTTGTCTCAGCCCCAAGGTCTCTTTAGCATCAAGGTCTTACGTTGCTATATTATTTTGCCGGGGGAATAGGGTTAGTTCTCCTTCTCTTCTATAATTCCTTGTCAGTCTACGGAATGCATTTTAAACATTTTCCTTGTCTCCTGCCCTGTTTTAAACTTAGGACATGAGGTCTTGGCCCACACCTCTGGAGTATCAGGCTTGAAAGACACGTTGCTGTCTCTGTTCAAAATCCTCCTCATTGTGTTGCAGATCAAGACGATACCTGACAATTTCAGCTGCCACTCTGTTGACCCCCCCTCCAGCCAGAAGAGGAATGGTCACCCCTCTGAGCCTGGTTCCTCTCTAGGTTTCTTCCTAAATTTCGGCCTTCTTAGGGAGTTTTTCCTAGCCACTGAAATTCAACGCTATTGTTGTTTGCTCCTTAGGGTTTAAGACCGGGTGTTTTGTAAAAGCACTTTGTGACAACTGCTGATGTAAAAAGGGCTTTATAAAAACATTTGATTGATTGATTGATTATGGTTGTGACCATAAAGCTCTATTTTGGTCTCGTCCTTCCAAATTACAGTGTTCCAAAAGCTGTGAGGCGTGACAAGGTGTTGTTGGGCATATTGTAACCAGGTGATTTTGTGGCTTTGGCGCCATAAAGGCTTCTTCCAGGCAATTCAACAATGCTCATTTCTGTTCAAGCATCGCCTTGAAACAACCAAACTGTCTTTTTCCAGAGCAGCCTGTATTTCCCCTGAGGTTACCTGTTCTTTGTATCCCAATTATTTTTTTGGCAGTATTGGCTGGAATATTTTCTTGGTCGACCTGACCTTGGCTTGGTATCAAGAGATCCCTGAATTTTCCACTTCTTAATAAGTGATTGAACAGTAATCACTGGCATTAACAAGGCTTTGGATATCTTTTATGCTTTTTAAAGTTCCATTACCTTGTTACGCAGGTTTTTTGCCAATTATTTTCTGCTCCCCATGGCTCAGTATCTACCCTGCTCAGTGCATTCATGTGAGTGCTGACAAACTCATTTACTGTTCATACACAGACACTAATTGCAATTTATAAAACCACAGGTTTGGGAAATTCACCTTTTTCATTTTCAACAGTCTGTCACCTTGTGTGTCTGTAACAAGGCTCAACATTTAAGGGTATGTAAACTTTTGATCAGGGCCATTTGGGTGATTTCTGTAATCATTATCATTTAAAAAGTAGCCAAACAACTATGTGATAATGAATGGCTTCATATGATCAAAGTCCTTAAATAAAAGGTCAGTCACATTGCATGAACAGTCATCTTTTCAAAATCAATGCCAAAATGTCATAATATCTGCCAGGGTATGCAAACTTATGAGCACAACTGTATACTACATTCATTACACATAAAGCGAAACGTTTCAAGCCTTTTTTGTTTCAATGTTGATGATTACGGCTTACAGCTCATGGAAATCAAAAATATAGTATCTGAAAATATTAGAAAAAAATATTATACATAAAATGTCAACCTGAAAAGAGCTCTAATCAGCTAATTAACTCAAAACACCTGCAAAGGTTTTAGTATGTTAATTTATGCATTCAACACTTGGTTGGGGCTCCTTTTGCACAAATTACTGTATCAATGCGGTGTGGCATTGAGGCAATCAGCCTGTGGCACTGCAGAGGTGTTAAGGAAGCCCAGATTGCTTTGATAGCGGGATTCAGCTCGTCTGTGTATCTAATTTTCCTCTTGACAATAACCCACAGATTATGGGTTTTAGGTCAGGCAAGTTGGCTGGCCAATAAAGCACAGTAGTACCATGGGCAGCAAACCGGTTACTAGTCGTTTTGGCACTCTGGTCAGGTGTCAAGTCCTGCTGGAAACGGAAATCAGCAACTCCATAAATCTTGTCAGCAGATGGAAGCATGAGGTGCTCTAAAATCTCCTGGTAGATAGCTGCATTGACTCTGGACGATAAACACAGTGGACTTACACCAGCAAAAGACATGGCACCCCAAATCATTACTGACTGTGGAAACTTCACAGTGGATTTCAAGCAAGTTGGATTCTGTGCCTCTCCACTCTTTCCCCAGCTGATTACAGCTATTCTCAGGTTGATATTTATGTATTGTAAAAAAAAAATATTCTAATATTTTGAGATACCGGATTTTTAATTTCCATGAGCTGTAAGCCATAATCATCAAGCCTTAAACAAAAAATACTTGATATGTTTCACTTATGTGTAATGAATCTAGAATATATGAAGGTGCCATTTCTAGATTTGAATTACGGTAAAATATTTCCATGATAATATTTTTTTTTTAGATGCACCTCAACATACCTTTACTCTTTCATTCAACAGTGGGGCCCCTTGTGTATTATACCAGCTTAAAGCCATTTGGGTTTAGCTTTACCAAATTGACAATATAACAAAGAATTGTGGATCAATATTTAAAAAGAAATCACAAGCACATGAATGCACAAAGACAGACTCACAAACACAATGTGTGTGTGTGTGTGTCCGTGTCCTGAAGCTTCTCGTGAGACATGGGACCATGACCGCAGCTAACAGGATTAGACACAGCTCCCAGATTAACACTGACTCAAAAGGCCAACGGATAACAGCTGCATCATCCGCCGCAGAGACAATACATCACACACGTTTAAAGACAAAACACTCGTTAACAGAGGAGAAATCCTCAGAGCATTCCCCCACTGACACCGATGCAAGTAAACAATTGTGCAAAATCACGCTCAAAATGAAGTCCTGACGATTTGCACACACCTGTGATTCTGACATAAAAACAACATGAGCACATTCGATTTGTCACAGATAAGTTCCTTTTTTTCAATTTCCGCTTCAAAGTCAGACAGAGGACAGCAAGATGACCGTTCCCTTGCTCAGCAACGTCGTGAAGAGGGCATGTCTGGTTGCTATGTGAACCCCTGGTGCAGTCTCATTAGAAGTGAAAGGAGCAGTCTACAAACAGAACAACTAGGCTATATCAACTGAGGACAATCCTCCCACCATTAATTAAGGAGAGGCAGCAACAGCTTGTGTATGATTTGTGTTTTTCCGTTCTCCACCTCTCTGGAATGCATTCCTCTTCATTCCCTGGCCAACTGTCTCTGACTTCCACTTTTTCAGACAAGAAACTGTTGAGATTTAATTATGCAACTGTTCTCAAGTTTGGTCGCGTTTGTTGTTGTTTACATTGCACCATCTTGTCCTAACATACTAGATTGCTTCACTGCATGTGAAATGTTTTCTGTGGCTATGACTATTTCACAGACCTCTTCTCTCCCCCTCATGGAACAAAGTACTTTAAAGCTAGTTGAGTCTTGCATGAAGACTAACCTTGCATCAGCATGAGCGGTCTCAGTAGAGCCGGATCCTAATAGATTTTCTACACATTATAGGACACCCAATCCCTCCGCATCCCCAAGTATCATACTTGATATTACAGTAGAAAGCATAGTTGGACCTCTCTCCATCTCCTATGTAATGTCAGACAGCTTTCTGAATCCAGGCCGGGGAGTGTTTATCAGTGATTTCACTACGGCTCATAAACCAGATACCAAGTTTGCCAGGAGACTTTTACATTATAGCATAAGACCTGTAAAACAATAACTGCAAAAAGTAGTGTGCGCTTGTAGTTTTGTGTGTGTGTGTGTGTGTCAAAGAACAGCCAGATGAGCATGAAGTTTGCTACTGCTTAATGAGGTGCATCCTTCCTGATCTAAGTGGAGATAGTGAGATCAATCAATCAATCAAAATGTATTTATAAAGCGCTTTTTACAACAGCAGTTGTCACAAAGTGCTTTACAGAGACACCCGGCCTTAAACCCCAAGGAGCAAACAACCGTAGTGTTGAATTTCAGTGGCTAGGAAAAACTCCCTAAGAAGGTCGAATTTTAGGAAGAAACCTAGAGAGGACCCAGGCTCAGAGGGGTGACCAGTCCTCTTCTGGCTGTGCTGGGTGAGATATTAAGAGTCCAATTGGAATAATAAATACATTTCTCTGGGCTAAATCCAGAGTATGTTTGATTTTAGACTAGGTCAGAAGTATGACCAGGTGGACAAGGACAGGAACAGCAACGGTCCCCCCAAACCAGGTAATCCGCAGGTGTGGACCAGGACCTCATCTCCTTCTAAAATTTAAAATTGGAGGAAACTGAGAAAAGTTAGTTGTACATCCCTCATGTCCCCCAGCACAATAATATAGCAGATAACCTTTAAGAAAAAGATGAGCAATGAAAAAGCTAGCAATTTTTTATCACGTGCATGCACGCAAGACACTGGGAAGAACAATAAGAGGCTGCATGATTCTTGGAGTTATAAGGGAAACCATGTTTATCATACGAGGAAACTCTTCCATGACAGGGTCAACTTGAGTTCAGAGGTCAAAACGGGACGGCTTGGGACAAAGGAAATTCCAGAACATACTGTATCTGGAATTTATAGCACACAGCAGGAGAGAGAATTTCATAGTAAAATACAATAATGATTACCTACCACAGCAGAACAATAGATGTAGAATTTAATGACTAGAAAAACGGCATAGTCAATAATGAATAATACAACTAGACCCTTTTGAGTAATGACTGACTCAACAACATGAAGAAATGAAATACGATAATGGGATTTTAGGTTTTCACAGCTAATGGACTGTGACAGACAGCACAGCAAGAGCCATATCTGAACACCTAACAGAGAGAACGCGAGCCAAGCACCAATGGAGGACAAGCCTTGGGTGGAGCGATGTAGGAGCCTGCACAGCTTGACATCTCTGATCTCCGATTCTCTTACAATGTCCTGATAAGAAACATGAGCCAAGGAACTTCCTATACGAGTGTAGTGGTGCGGTATTTAGGAAGGTGCACATCTATCTGGTAATTGTGTTGAATTTGAATGGCAGGGGACGAAATGATAGAATTATATCTGATGTGCTAATTCATTTTGTGGTCTATCAACTGCGGCTGGAGCTCCTCACTCACTTGTTTTTCCTCTCTTTACCTTTCTCTCTAACTCTCTATACTGGTTTTGTCCTTCCCCCACTTTCTCAATCTTCTAACCTCTCACTTTCTCCTTCACTCTATGACACATTCTAATCCCAGATAATTACTTCTATATGTAAACAATTCAAAACCAAATTCAAAACCCTAGGAGTTTCTAAGCCTGGTTACCAGGGGCTTCTCCTTATCGCACACAGATCAAATAATTAAAACCAGAGACGCACCTCTAATTAATCCTAAGAGCCCGAGAAACAAAGGCACACAAAAATACACACACACAATGTTCCCCTGCGTTAAGAGGAATATCGCATCTTGCCCCTCCTCTCCTCCCAAAATACTGTCAAATTACCGCAGCAACAAACTAGCTAGCACTCAAACTGCTATTACTATGCAATCATACAGCATACACACACAACTGCTAATTGTATGTTGCTGTAGCTTGAGACTCTGGTGCATAATGCATGTGTGAGGTATTGTCTACCATCTAACAGGCAGGACAGGCTGTAAATATGTACTATGCTAGGATGGACCAAAAGCAAATCAAAAGCAAACAAAGAATGACTAACAGACTCTGGTTTCAGGGCAGGGTTAGAGTCTGTGACTAGCCATAGTTATTGTGTGTGTGTTTGTCAATGCGTGTGTATGCGTGTCTGTGTATGTGTAAGTCTGTATGCGTGAGTACCGTTGACTTGAATCAAATATGTTGAATTGTAGCAGAGAGCTGTCCTGACAGAGATGAGTTGGGAGACTGCAAACGGATTGATGTGACAATGTTCAGTGGGGTTCATTGATGACATACAAACTCACTGGGCTTCTAGATATGCATTTCATGAAACATGCCCCTACTAGAGTGTCATGTTCTGAAGATATTAAGCCACTATCCTCAATGGGTAACCTGTATCAAATGTATCAAAAGAGTAACAACAAAGCATTTAGGAGACTAAGGAATATCGTATCAACAGTATGACAAAGAGAATAACACAGGTTAAATAATTATAAAGTTAAGCGACATATCCCATGTTAAGTTATGCCTGTTATGATGTTATTTGATGATTTGGCAAACAGTGGTTGAATGATCAAATGTTAAAGTCAGCTGTGCTTTGTCTGTCAGTGTAGGCATTGTTAGGGTTTCAGCAGTTCACTATTATTGTTATTATTATTATTAGCGGTGCTCCGGTAGGAGGCACCCTATTGTAATGGTCATCATTATTATTATTATTCTTGAAGCTAAAAAAAGCCTAATAACTCAAAAAGTCCATGGTAAAATACGTTATAAACTTGCATACTGTTAAAGCGGTCCACGTGTAACAACCATACAGATCCCCGCCCTGATTCCTCCACCAGGGGCGCTATAGTAAACAATTCAATTTGCAATTTCCTACAGTGCAGATTGTTTTTGTACCTGCCTCAAAATGTAGACTTCTTTAGGCCTCGGCCATCAAACTGTCTTAGTGCTTTACATGTCATTAGGGAATTTTAGGAAGGGACTATATTGAAAAATGTTATTAATGGGTTCCAGATACCATAAAACAGGTCATTGGACCCTCTAAGTGCATACTTCATCTTTTCCAGTTTCAGATACATCATAAGATCAGTCAGCCATACAGATACTTTTGGTGGGTATGGTGATTTCCAATGTAAAATAATTTGCCGTCTGGAAATCAAAGTTGGAAAGGCTAATATATCTTTATACCTAGCAAGCCCTATATGGTCGCTTCGCACTGTTCCATAAATTGAGGAATACACATTGGGCTCACATTCTGTTTCTATAACTTCAGATAGAGTTTTGTAGACCCCCAACCAAAATGTATCTAAGCGTGGGCATGACCAGAACATGTGGGTCAAGAATGAGTATGTTTGATTTTGGAAAAGGTAGAGACCTAAATGTTTTCTAAATTGTTGCCAAATACGTAAGGTATTAATGACTGTTGGATTTGAAGTGTGTGTTGAAATAGCCAGAGGGATTTTAGAAGTTACTAAAGCTGAAAGTGATGTTGAAAGACAATTATTTTCAGATTCACACCAGACCCTATCTGATGACTGACACCAATAAAGTATTTTTCTGCAGTTAGCTGCCCAATAGTAAAATTCTAAATTTGGCAAACCCAAGCCTCTGTTGGAACAATGTCTTTTAAGGAATCTCTTTAGAAGTCTAGGAGCTTTACCAGCTCCAATAAATGATGATTATATACCCATCAATTGATTGAAAAAATTATTTAGGTAGATAAATTGGGAGGCACTGAAAAAGATAAAGAAATCTGGGGAGAACATTCATTTTAATACAGGTAATCCTACCAACCAATGACAAATTAATGGCACTCCATCTCTGAAAATCAGACTGTAATCTACCTCCTAATGGAGTAACGTTTTTATGGTATAGCTCAGGAAAGTCTGGAGTGGTTTTAGCAACCCTTGAATCAACGTGGAGATATCATCCGTTTAAACAAACCTCTGTTTAGCTAGTTCAGACAAAAGTTGAGGCATGGATGCAATATCTTCCACCTTGGCACCTGTCCCGTCCTCCGCCATAGCTGAAAGTTTGCTAGCAAGACTAGCCTGCCGTGTCGACAGTGTTTGCTGCGAGGATTTCGGTTTGCCACTCATTCCAGAGGTAACACAAAGCGTAGTAAAACGTTATCTCACAAATGTATGATCCAACAAAAACAAAAATGTAAGACCAGGGTGATGTTAAAACAGTATAATTGGGAGCTCTGTACTGCGTGTCTCAATCCAAGATCTAAAATTAGGGCCAAAACCAAATCTACTCAAACACTCAAACAAAAAACTCCACTCTACCCTATCAAACGCTTTTTCAGCATCCATAGAGATGACCACTTCAGCCACAGCACTGGACACAGTTGAGTATAAGACATTTAGAAGGCGACGCACATTTGAAAAAGAGTGCCGTCCCATCATAAAACCTGTTTGGGCCGGGGAGATCAGCTTTTCCAAACGGCGTGCAAGTGCTTTTGCCAATATTTCGATATCAAAATTAAGACGGGCGATATGACCCAAATTTCTTTATGTCTTTCCCTGGTTTTAACAGTAAAGTTATGGAAACTTCAGTCAGTGTCCTGGGCAAAGTACCATTAGCTTTTGAGTCATTAAACATCTCAAGGAAAAGTAGAATTAGTGTCCAAAAAAATTTATTTAAAAATTCAACTGGGTACCCATCAGGGCCCGGTGCCTTTCCATTTTGCATGCTCCTAATTGCATCCGCAATTTCGATGTGTGAGACAGGGAACTCAAATTCTGCTCTACTGACTAATTGTGGGCATATTTAAATTGCTGAAAAAAATTATCCATAACTGTAGGAGCTTTAGATTAATACAAATTTGAATAAAATGCCTGAAATGTATCATTCATTTCTACAGGATCAACTGTAAGTTCCCCATTATCTTTCATAATAGACGAGATATGTTGTTCAGACGCTCTACTTTTCAACTGGTGGGCTAAAAGACGACTCGACTTTTCCCCATGTTCATACATAATGCCCTGTGATTTCAATAACATCCTTTCAGTTTTTTCTGATGCCAACAACTCATACTTAGCCTGAAGTTCTACTTTTTCTTTGTCAAGTTCTGGGCATGGGGAAGTTGAATATTGGCACCTGTATAGCTTTGATCAATCTTTCTTGCTCTAAACATCTTCTTTTATTTAGCATTTACAGTGGGGCAAAAAAGTATTTAGTCAGCCACCAATTGTGCAAGTTCTCCCACTTAAAAAGATGAGAGAGGCCTGTAATTTTCACCATAGGTACACTTCAACTATGAGAGACAAAATTTGAATAAAACATCCAGAAAATCACATAATAGGATAAATTCCTCGATAAAATAAGTATTTGGTCACTTACAAACAAGCAAGATTTCTGGCTCTCACAGACCTATAACTTATTTAAGAGGCTCCTCTGTCCTCCACTCGTTACCTGTATTAATGGCACCTGTTTGAACTTATCAGTATAAAAGACACCTGTCCACAACCTCTTTCAGTCACACTCCAAACTCCACTATAGCCAAGTCCAAAGAGCTGTCAAAAGGACATTAGAAACAAAATTGTAGACCTGCACCAGGCTGGGAAGACTGAATCTGCAATAGGTAAGCAGCTTGGTCTGAAGAAATCAACTGTGGGAGCAATTATAAGAAAATGGAAGACATACAAGACCACTGAAAATCTCCCTCGATCCGGGGTTCCAAGCAAGATCTCACCCCGTATGAAAACAGATAGGTCTAAAAGTACCGGGGCATGATCAGATTCAATCATAGATTAATATTTTTTTTTTTTACCAAAGACAGCAATGCACTATCAATGAAGAAATAATCAATTCTACTATACGTATGGTATACATGGGAAAAATATGAATAAGTCCAGCTCTATGGGAAACAGAAACGCCATGGGTCAATACAGCCTACCTGATCTATGAACATGGACAATCTCCTTGCCATTTTGGAGGGAGAATTAGATTTAGGATTTGAACGAGTAATTGTACAATTTAGATCTCCTCCAAAAATTTTAGAATGGGAATTGAGGCTTGGAATTGAAGCTATCACACTTTCTATAAATCTCTCATCGTCCCAATTAGGAGCATACATTCACCAGTACGACAGGTTTAAAACAAAGATCCTAATACAATAACATATTGCCCTTGTGAATCCTTTATTACCTTAGTTGGGCTAAAAGGAACTTTTTTATGAATCAGGATAGCCACCCCCCTAGACCTATGACTAAATCCTGAATGAAATAATTGGCCCACCCATGTTCTTTAATCTAAGCTGATCTGTCACCAACAAGTGAGTTTCTTGCAAAAAAGCAATTTAAAATGTTTTCAAAAATTTCAAATGTGCAAATATTCCTGCTCGTTTCACAGGTCCATTCATCCCCTTGACATTCCAGCTTATAAACCTGACAGCTTTACCCAGGTCTTGATTGAGCCTACTATTATCCATAAACTGGTAGCCTACCTGTTTTTGCCGGGCCGCGTAAATGGAGCTGGCCAAGAAGAGTGAATGTCTCTTACTGAGTGAGTGAGTGACTGACTTACTTTGTTAAATAGTATAGTGGTTAGAAAAGTGGACCTACAAACTATATGTCCCATGTTCAAATCTCCTCAAAGTCTGAACGAATTATGCATAATGAATTTTTCTGTATAGATGAAAAATGTGCTGCTTATAACCTTCAGTATCTACATTATAGTAAGCCTGAAATAAAACAGTTTACAGTTATATTGTGACTGTTTCTGGCATGGAAAAGATTATCTTCAGTCTCGCTAGCAATTGCTCAATTCTTATGACTATTCCAGTAAGTTAGTAGATACTGGTAAAGCCTATTACTGGCTAATGCCCTGTTAAAACGAACAGTGACAAATGCCATACAGTTCATAGACGCTATTTGTGGTGGAGGTAAACTTAGTAAGAAACGATAGTCAGTTTAACTGTATCAGCGTCATTCACGAATGGGCAATTAGCAGTTAAAACGGCCAGTGGCAAAAGGGGATTTGTTCAGGATAGACAATACTTTGCTGGCAACAATCTTCCGTAGCTACATTATGGGAAGCCTAAAATAAAACTGTTTACTGTTATATTGCTACTATTTCTGGTGGATTAATGATTTATGTCTTAGGATTTCTTCAGGATAGACAAACTTTGCTGGCTCCACGACTATGTCGTCTTTTCACTTGACGTAAATGTGAATTCATGAATATGCTCTGCATGAATATTCCCTCTCCCCAGACACTTCCTCTAGCTCTTCCGGGGGGACACCAAGGCGTTCCCAGGCCAGCCAGGAGACATAGTCCCTCCAGCGTGTCCTAGGTCTTCCCCGGGGTCTCCTCCCGGTGGGACGGGACCGGAACACCTTCCCAGGAAGGCGTTCCGGAGGCATCCGAAAAAGATGCCCAAGCCACCTCAGCTGACTCCTCTCGATGTGGAGGAGCAGCGGCTCTACTCTGAGCTCCTCCCGGGTGACCGAGCTTCTCACCCTATCTCTAAGGGATCGCCCAGCCCAAAGCTCATGACCATAGGTGAGAGTAGGAACGTAGATTGACTGGTAAATCGAGAGCTTCGCCTTGCGGCTCAGCTCTTTCTTCACCACGACAGACAGATACATCGACTGCATTACTGCAGAAGCTGCACCGATCCGTCTGTCAATCTCCCGTTCCATCCTTCCCTCACTCGTGAACAAGACCCCTAGATACTTAAACTCCTCCACTTGAGGCAGGCACTCTCCACCAACCTGAAGTGGGCAAGCCACCCTTTTCCGACTGAGGACCATGGCCTCGGATTTGGAGGTACTGATTTTCATCCCCACCGCTTCACACTTGGCTGCAAACCGTCCCAGTGCATGCTGAAGGTCCTGGTTAGAAGGGGCCAACACGACAACATCATCCGCAAAGAGCAGAGACGAAATCGTGTGGTCCCCAAACCTGACAACCTCCGGCCCCTGGCTGCGCCTAGAAATTCTGCCCATAAAAATTACGAACAGAACCGGTGACAAAGGGCAGCCCTGCCGGAGTCCAACATGCACTGGGAACAAGTCTGACTTACTGCCGGCAATGCGGACCAAGCTCCTGCTTCGGTTGTACAGGGACCTGACAGCCCTTAGCAAAGGACCCAGGACCCCATATTCCCCAAGCACCCTCCACAAGATGCCGCGAGGGACACAGTCGAATGCCTTCTCCAAATCCACAAAACACATGTGGATTGGTTGGGCAAACTCCCATGAACCCTCCAACACCCCGTAGAGGGTATAGAGCTGGTCCAGTGTTCCACGGCCTGGACGAAAACCACACTGTTCCTCCTGAATCCGAGGTTCTACTATCGGCCGTATTCTCCTCTCCAGAACCCTGGCATAGACTTTCCCGGGGAGGCTGAGAAGTGTGATCCCCCTATAGTTGGAACACACCCTCCGGTCCCCCTTCTTAAAAAGAGGGACCACCACCCCGGTCTGCCATCCCATAGGCACTGTCCCCGACCGCCACGCAATGTTGCACAGGCGTGTCAACCAAGACAGCCCCACAACATCCAGAGACTTGAGGTACTCAGGGCGGATCTCATCCACCCCCGGTGCCTTGCCACCGAGGAGTTTCTTGACCACCTCTGTGACTTCAGCCCGGGTGATGGACGAGTCCACCTCTGAGCCCTCATCCTCTGCTTCCTCAATGGAAGACGTGTCAGCGGGATTGAGGAGATCCTCGAAGTACTCCTTCCACCGCCCAACGAAGTAAGGGATGCCGTCAAGCTGAAGGAGTCCTATCAGGCCTGGTTGGCTTGTGGGACTCCTGAGGCAGCTGACGGGTACCGACAGGCCAAGCGGGCTGCAGCCCGGGTGGTTGTGGAGGCAAAAACTCGGGCCTGGGAGGAGTTCGGTGAGGCCATGGAGAAGGACTATCGGCTGGCCTCGAAGAGAATCTGGTTCTGCTTTACTGATATATCAAATACTTATGTCATGCAATAAAATACAATGTGATTTTCTGGATTTTTGTTTTAGATTCCATCACTCACAGTTGAAGAGTACCTATGATACAAATTACAGACTTCTACATGCTTTGTAAGTGGGAAAACCTGAAAAATCGGCAGTGTATCAAATACTTGTTGTCCCCACTGTATATACAGCTGTATAAAATGTAGAATTTTTTTTCTTAAATCAGCATCTCTACATGTATGGGCAGCCATTCCATTCCATTCCAGTGTCTGTTAATTCCAACACAGTCACTCCTAATTTTACTAAATGAAGTACTGATTAGGTGATTACCTTAACCAAATCTAACTGAATGAGGAAAAGTATAAAACCACTGCTGTGTTCATCACTATCTTCTTGCAATAGGACCAGCTGGATGGCAAAAACTGTGCAAGTAGTACCTCAAAAGTAATTTGAATAAAAAAAATAACTAGTCAGCATGACAATAGAGTTGAAAAGAAAAGCGTTGAGTGAAGAAAACAAGAGATAAATTCTGGCTTTACTGGCAGAGGGATACAGTGAGTGTCAGGTTGCTTCCACCCTGAAAATTTCAAAGACGACGGTTCATAAGAACAAGGTCAAGCAACAGACATTGGGGACAACAAAGCTACAGACTGGCAGAAGGTGAAAACGAGTGTCCACTGACCGAGATGACCGTCAATTCATTCGAATGTCACTCAACAACCGTAGGATGAAAACAAGTGTCCTACAAAAAGAATGGCAAACAGCAGCTGGGGTGAAGTGCACGGCGAGGAAGGTTAGATGGAGACCTGGAGAGGCCTACAAGCCACAGTGTCTTACACCCATTGTGAAATTTGGTGGAGGATCAGTGAGGATCTGGGGATGCTTCAGCAAGGCTGGAATCTGGCAGATTTGTCTTTGTGAATGAAATCAAGCAAAGGTTATCCTGGAAGAACACCTGCTTCCTTCTGCTCCGACAATGTTCCCCAACTCTGAGAATAGTTTTTTCCAGTAGGACAATGCTTCATGCCACAAAGCTAGGTCAATCAAGGTGTGGATGGAGGACCACCAGATCAAGACCGTGTCATGGCCAGCCCAATCCCCTGACCTGAGCCCCATTAAAAACCTCTGGAATTTGATCAAGAGGAAGATGGATAGTCACAAGAGATCAAACAAAGCTGAGCTACTTGAATCTTTGTGCCAGGAATGGCATTAAGTCACCAACAGTAATGTGACAGACTGGTGGAGAGTATACCAAGACGCATGAAAGCTGTGATTAAAAATCAGGTTTATTCCACCAAATATTGATTTCTGAACTATTTTTTCCTGAGCTGTATATCTTTTCATACATTTAACTATTTGCAAATTGTTACACAATACATACATTTGATGCCTTCACTCATTTAAAAATTGTGTTGTTCCCTTAGAATGTGAGATTTCTTTAATGTTTCTGATTTATAAATTTTTTAGACTGATTTGCCACTTTCTTAAGGGAATGTAAATATATTTTAATAGGAGAGACAAAGGATGACTCGTTTTCATTCAGGCACATGTCCTACCCTCCCAGCGGTCCTTTCCTCAGCTAGACTGACTGTAATGTGATGAACTCTCAGTCCAATTACTAGGTATTGCTGGTACATATACTTACATGTGGAGGTGTAGCTAAAGCAGGGCACTCAGGAAGGCAATTAGAACAGGTGCTACTTAAAAACATTGTGTACATTAAAGAATTACCATCAGCACACAAGACAGGAAAGAAGTGACACATTAAGAAGACACCTGTATCATATCACTCAAAACATTTTAAAAGTAATAGGACTGAGCAGAAACATACACTATTTGTTTATGGTGACTTGTTTTTTGATATGTTTGGGATCAGGAATATGGGATTTGAGAGAAAGAAAGCTTTAACAGTTTTTTTTATCCCGGCTAAGCCAGGTTAAACACGGTGGAACCTGTCCAACATTCTTTCCCCATGACAAAACCGCATCACTGACCTCGCTTGGATGAGCCACGAGAAAGGAAGAGCGAGAGATTTGAGCTTTAAAAAGAGACTGTACTGTATGTCTCTGACGAGATCACACAGACCAAGCTAGGATTCGTAAGATACACCATGGTGATTCATCATCATTGTAGTAAACAAAGTTTATTACTGCATTTTCATACTCAACCCTGACCTGTTTTATACTAGATACTATTTCACGTCAATGTCACAGAAATGTTTGTAATTTTGCACATTTCCATAGCAAAGTAGTAGTGGGTACATCTGATGTAGGAATCGAACCCATAACGCTGTTGTTGCAAGCGCCATAATCCATCAACTGATCTGCATGGAACCTACTTGGTCTGAAGACTGTAATGGCATGCAAGGTGCCATTTCAGGAACGATAAAGGGATGTTCATAGAAATAAGACACCCCAGGAGGGATTAGCCCTGCAGGGTGATTTTACATAAGTATGACACAGACAGTGTCAACCATAGGAAAGATGTTTTTGCTTGGGAAAGAACAGCCAGTTCCTCCAAAATCAAACTAAGAAGATCATTTAGAAAAACACAAAAAGAGGGAATGATCTCTATCTTTTTGAATTGTGAGCCAGACATTACAAAAATAGCCGAACATTTTCATCCCAATCAGATGGCATTCCTAAAAGGGATATTAACTGAAGAAAATATTACACAAAACTAGAAATAACAAAACTATACTATTATAATAACCTGGTAACTTTTGATTAACCTGAAAGCCTTTGACAAAGTACTTTCATGCCGCATTTCCACAGGTGCTTTACACCGGTACCATGGCTACACTTGTGATTCATGCTAATGTTGGCTCCAGACTTTTGTTTCCACTATAGATTTGGTACCAATGACTTAAGGAGGTTCTCAAGTAGGGAGCTGGTTTTCCGGTTATGAAAAATAAAAGGCAGTATTTTTCTGGTAGTAAAATAAACAATCACGCCATGCTCAGTTTGCTTACAATACAGTGTTTGAACTTAAGTAATAAAACTAATTTCGTCCTCTAACTCCTGCGAATGGCTCCTTCACCTACACTTGTGACACTCACAACTAAACCAGTGTATTCATTGTTTAGTGTAATAAGTATTTTGTCAAAACCATCTACCTTTAATAGAAGGATTTAGGAGAATCCTGAGGTAATTTTGTGTTTCTATAGGTTCTGCAGGCTACGTCTCAGTCTCAGCGCTCCGTTTTTCAATGGAGTCACTGACAACGTACTGTCAATGGGGACACTTACATTTTTTAATACCGTATCGCTCGACACTTTCACTAAATTTGTAATGAGTTCTAAACCCGCAGATTGTCAGTTAGACCTGATTCCAACAAAATTACTTAAGGAGCTATTTCTTGTGCTAGGTCTGCCAATGTTGAACAAAATAAATTGCTCCCTACTGAACATGACATGCAGCCTTATATAAATGGGATCCTTGGACTCTACATATTTTATATGTATTAATGAATGTACATATTAATTCTTGATGAATATCTTGATGATTATGTCATGATTGTAGTTCAACTCTCTTACCATATTTAGATAAATAAACAATATAAATAATTATTGTTTTATCCTACATTTTGGATCTGATTCCAACAAAATTGCTTTAAGAGCTATTTCCTGTGCTAGGTCTGCCAATGTTGAACATAATAAATTGCTCCCTTTCCTCCAGATGTGTACCAAACTCACAAAAAATAGCGACAAGTCAAAGGTATGTTTTGGTGTTCCTCAAGGCTAGGTTCTGGGCCCATTATATTTCTTACTATATATGGTGCCTCTGGGTGATGTTATCCAGAATCACAATGTCAATTTTCACTGCTATGCTGATGACACACAGATATTTCAATGAAGCATGGAGAAGCCCCTAAATTAGCTACTTTGGAAGCATGCCTTTCAGATATTAGGAAGTGGATGACAGAAAATGTCTTGCTGTTAAAACTCAAGAAATGCTTGTTTTAGGACCCAAGAAACAAAGAGGTTTGTTAGCAGATCTCACTGTGAACCTCGACGGCTGCATGGTCATTTACCAAAACACTAAGAAACCTCTGCGTTACCCTTGACCCTGACCTCTCCTTTGATGAACATATAAAATATGTCCCAAGAGTTCTTCAAAACTTTTTATCAAAAACTGATCCATGCTTTTGTTACTTCTAGACTAGATTACTGCAATGCTCTACATTCCGGTTACCCTGAAACATTTAAATTAGTGCTGCATACAGCTGCTAGAATCCTAACTAGAATCCCAAAAAAATTAACACATTACTCCTGTACTAGCTTCTTTACACTGGCTGCCTGTTAGGGTTAGGGCTGATAAGGTTTTATTGTTAACCTATAAATCAATACATGGACCTGCTCCTACTTACCTCGCTGAAATGATCCAGCCATACATACCTACACGTAACCTTAGATCGCTAGATGCAGGTCATATAATTGTACCTAGAATCTCTAAAACAGCCGGAGGCAGGGCCTTTTCTCATAGAGCTCCACTACTGTGGAATGATTTGCAAATTAAGGTTAGAAATGCTAACTCAGTGCAAACTTTCAAGTGTCTACTAAAAACTAATCTCTACAGCACGGTCTATGATTAGGTGTAGCCTAGCCCAGTGGTGTGAAGGTGACCAAGCCTTGCTGGCTTGCCAGGTGGGCTCTCATTGCCATTGGGATGCCCTCCCTCCAATACCATTCGGGGGCGGAGTCACTAGCTTGTTGTTGTCTCTCTTTTGCACACTTGTGCAATTGGGCTGTACTCTCCTGGCAATACTCGGCCCTCATTCAGGGTGGTTGTAGTTGGTGGGTGTCCCTTTGGTTGATGCTTGGCAATGAGGGGGGATTGATTTCCTATCTGTTGGGCCCTGTCCAGGGCCTCCACCAGATAGGGCCACAATGTCGCCGGACCCCCCTGTCTCAGTCCCAAGGTCTTACGCTGCTATATTATTGTGCTGGGGGAGTAGGGTCAGTTCTCCTCCACTAAGTTCTCCTTCTCCACTATAAATCCTTGTTGATATGAGTAAGCCCCTGGTAGGGTCTCCCAAGGCAAACAGATCCTAGGCGACGGGTCAGACTAAGAGCGGTTCAAAACCCTTTAATGACGGAAAAAACATTTTGAGGACTGTGACGTCACCCGGTATGGCACAGCCGGGGCCCCACCCTGGAGCCAGGCCCGGGGTTGGGGCTCGTATGCGAGCCCCTTTCCCCACGGGGTACGGCCGGGCTCAGCCCGAAGGAGCGACGTGGGGCCGCCTTCCCGTGGGCTCACCACCTGCAGGAGGGACCATAAGGGGTCGGTGCGGAGAGGATTGGGCGGCAGTCAAAGGCGGGGGCCTCGACAACCCGATCCCTGGACAAGGAAACTAGTTCTAGGGACGTGGAACGTCACCTCGCTGGCGGGGAAGGAGCCTGAGATTGGGCTGTCAGGTCCCTGTACGATCGAAGCAGGAGCTTGGTCCGCATTGCCGGCAGTAAGTCAGACTTGTTCCCAGTGCATGTTGGACTCCGGCAGGGCTGCCCTTTGTCACCGGTTCTGTTCATAATTTTTATGGACAGAATTTCTAGGCGCAGCCAGGGGCCGGACGGTGTCAGGTTTGGGGACCACATGATTTCGTCTCTGCACTTTGCGGATTATGTTGTCGTGTTGCCCACTTCTAACCAGGACCTTCAGCATGCACTGGGACGGTTTGCAGCCGAGTGTGAAGCGGTTGGGATGAAAATCAGTACCTCCAAATCCGAGGCCATGGTCCTCAGTCGGAAAAGGGTGGCTTGCCCACTTCAGGTTGGTGGAGAGTAACTGCCTTAAGTGGAGGAGTTTAAGTATCTAGGGGTCTTGTTCACGAGTGAGGGAAGGATGGAACGGGAGATTGACAGACGGATCGGTGCAGCTTCTGCAGTAATGCGGTCGATGTATCGGTCTGTCATGGTGAAGAAAGAGCTGAGCCGCAAGGCGAAGCTCTCGATTTACCGGTCAATCTACGTTCCTACTCTCACCTATGGTCATGAGCTTTGGGTCATGACCGAAAGGACAAGATCCCGGATACAGGCGGCCGAAATTAGCTTTCTCACCCGGTGAAAAGCTTGGTCACCCGGGAGGAGCTCAGAGTAGAGCTGCCGCTCCTCCACATCGAGAGGGGTCAGCTGAGGTGGCTTGGGCATCTGTTCCGGATGCCTCCTGAACGCCTTCCTGGGAAGGTGTTCGAGACCCCGTGGAAGACCTAGGACACGCTGGAGGGACTATTTCTCCCGGCTGGCCTGGGAAAGCCTCTGTGTCCCCCCGGAAGAGCTGGAGGAAGTTTCTAGGGAGAGGGAAGTCTGGGCATCTCTGCTTAGACTGCTGCCCCCGCGACCCGGTCCCGGATGAAGCGGAAGAAGATGGATGGATATTATTTTGCCAGGGGAATAGAGTCAGTTCTCCTTCTCCACTGTAAATCCTTGTTAATCTGAGGAATGCACTCTAAATTTTTCTTGTCTCCTGCACCTAAACTTCCGAGGGAGATTCACCGTAATCTTGAACAGCCAGAAGTGGACTGGTCACCCCTCCAAGCCTGGTTTCTCTCTATGTTTCTTCATAAGTTTTGGCCCCTTTTAGGGAGGTTTTCCTAGTCACTGTGCACGAACACAGTTGTTGCTTCCTCCTTGAGGTTTTAGGCTAGGTGTTTTGTAAAAGCACATTGTGACAACTGCTGATGGAAAAATTGCTTTGTAAATAAATCTGATTGATTGCAGGGTTAGAAAGTTTTAACACTCACTTAAACCCTCAAACTAATATCTAAACCCAAGCTAGTTCTCCAGCAGAATACTAAGAGAGGCACACCTGATGTTCAAAAGAGGGCTTTTTGTCTCTGAAACCATACATTTTTGGTGGTCCGACAATTAAATTCTCTTTTAAGTATTGTATGTATATGTATTTTCTTTATACAAATATTTATAATATTTATAATATTATAAATCTAATATTTTACCTCCTTTTCCTTCCCTTTCAAACATTGGGATGCCAGATTCAAAATCATGGTCTTGTCTCGTTGCCAAAACGCCAAAGTTTTGAGAGCTATATTTAGTACCTGTAATTGATCAAAAACATTCCAATTTCTTCTTTTGAAAGTGCTGGATTGACACAAATAAAGGACTCTCAATTCAAACCTTCAATGCTCACAGATCAACACATGTATGGTGCTATTTTTCCATTTGCTCTTACAAAAATCCATACTTACTGGTTTCTTACAAAGGATGTAAACCTTACAAAAACTTTATTGTGGCCTTTTCGGTTTCTCCACTTGTGAGAGGAAGGATAAAAAAAGAATAATACTACTTGGTGGTACTGTTTTAATTAGCAAAGAAAAGGGAGGATTATCTGAACCTTTTCATCTATAATACCAAAGCTGATCCAGTCCCCCAAAATATGAATGAGGCAAAAAGATACACCTGTTGTTAAATAAACAGAGGAGAAAATTTAAGGACAGCTACCTGCTCTATTTTTTCAGGTGGTGAGAGGTGATTTATATTTGAAGGGTAGCACTAACAGCTGTTCGCATGATGCCATTGCAATAACAAGGTGATGACAGAGTCAAACAATGATGATAAGTGTACTCAGGTGACTGGGGTACTCAGGTCACCAGGTGTTCTTCCCTAAAGTAATCAGGGTTCCTTTGGTTAAGAATATTTATGTTTTTGGAAGTTCATATAGGTTTGCCCAGATGGTAATTTTCTGGGAGGGTAAAGCCAGATGCAATAGAGTAATGCATGACTGATCCATCCTCCCATCTAAATTGAGAGAGGAAAAAAAAAAGTAAAGGATTTCTGCCAGGAGAGAATGTTTAAGAAGGAGATGGAAAGTATTGGACTGAGTAATACACAGAGCGTGCAAGAGAAATGGCAGATGGAATGTAGACAAAAAAGACAGCAAGAGGGAGAGCCTTGGACAAAGAGAACCGAGCCAGAGTGTGTGTGTGAGCAAAAGTCACAAAGAGCAATTGATGGTGAATAAATAAGAGTGATAGGGTAAGAGTGAGAGAAAGATGACAGAAAAATAGTGTATGAGAGAAGTGCCAGCTTCCTAGCATCCAGGGCTACTTTTTGCCAGCTCCCCTGAGGTTCCCACAACCCTGAAATAATAACACGGAAACACCCAGCCACATTCCTTTTAATAATGTTCCTTTACTTCAGTTCATCTTCATCATTATTGAGCGCTAGTAATACTTGCAATGTTAATCCATCAAAACTGTCAAGAGGGAATATCTTATATTTCAATATTGAGAAAATTCTGCTTAATTTCCACACCCCTTATGACAGGGTCAATTGTTCAAGATTTCTGTACTGGAATATACAGCTCCAGAACAAAATTAGGAGACCACCAGATAAAAGGACAAGGATGGAAATTGTCCATTGGTTCTTGGAGACGGGGAATTGTCAGATAGGGAGAAGAAGGTAGGGGGAGGAAAATGAAGAGCGTAAAAATAAAAAAAGAGCACCAAAACACCTTCAGTATTCATAGAAAAGGCAAGTTGGTTTTGTTGGCCCTCAGACAAATTATGATAGTTCTTCGTTTAATATTTACTTCCTAGTGACGTAGACACCTCTGAGAGAGCCCTCAGTAGCCATGTGAGATTACCTTTAACCCCTATGAGGGCAGAGAGGCAAGAGCATCCCATCAAAGAATTGCCACCCAAAAATTGTGTCTATATGTTGGGTGTGTATATATATGTATACATGACCGTTCAATATTTTGGTGTAAGCATAGAAAGAAGAATGGGAGGCCCCGGTGAACAACTGTGCAAAATATTTGTATTTGTTCAGTTCACTGGCTCAGTTGTTCACAGTTTGCGCTGTTCTGTGAAGGGAGTAGCACGCAATTTCTCTCATGGAATAGCCTTAATTCTCAGAACTAGAATAGACTGACACGTTTCATTAGAAAGTTCTTTGTTTCTGGCCATTTTGAGCTTGTAATCGAACCCACAATTGCTCATGCTCTAGACAGTCAACCGGTCTAAATCTATTTTTATTGCTTCTTTAATCAGCACAATAGTTTTCATCTCTGCTAACATAATTGTAAAAGGGTTGTCTAATGATCAAATATATTTTAAAAATAATAAATTTGGATTAGCAAATACAACATGCCATTGGGACACAGGACTTAATTTTGATGAAAATGGGCCTCTGTACGCCTGTGTAGAAATGTTATTAAATATCCACTGTTTCTGGTTACATAGTCATTTACAACATTATCAATGTGTACATTGTATTCCTGATCAATCAGATGTCATTCTAATGGACAAAAAAAAGGGCATATTTAAGAGACCCCAATCTTTTGAATGGTAGTGTAAGTGCAGGTCAAATGTGTTGGTTCTTTGATGCTTCCAAATGGCCAATACCCAACATCTAATATCTGCTTAGGCAGAGTAAGAATAGGACTATAGTGGTGATGGTGGGTGCAGGCTCTCACTACCCAACTAACACCACCTCAGTGTAATCATCAGGCTCGCTCAAATAACTTTGTATTGCCATGACAACCCGTTACATATCGCAATCGTGCTGTGCCAATTTAATGTAAAATCGTGATTTTTTTTTAACAAGATATTTTGGATATTCTGATCTCTAGATCAGCTTACTTTTAAATTGTGTTTCACTTGTGCTAACACAATGTCCTGCATCTGCCAAAAGATGTACGCCACATACTTCCTCTTATCATCTATAAAAACTAGCATGTCTTGAGATTTGGCTCATGCTTACTTTATTATTATCGTCACTTTAGCTGTACAGACCCAATTTACCTGATGTTTCAATCTCGTTGAAATGTTTTGTTCTATACAAACTTAGATGTTCATTCTTCTTTCTACTGATTGTTAATGGGAGAAAATAACTTGTTAACTTGTAATTTGGTTTTGGTGCTATGTTTGAAATGTGTGAGAAAATACAGATTTACAGTGAGGGGAAAAACTATTTGATCCCCTGCTGTATAAGATCTTCCAGCGCCAGACCTTATTACTCTGGCCTTCAAATAAAAACAGGAACGAACAGCGAGAAAAAGAGAGAGATAGATGGGAATAGTATAAGCATCTGCTCTAATTGATTTATATTTACATGATAATACAGACAGATATGGCCCAGTGACAAATAAGGTTTTCAACTGGCCAAACATTTAATTGGTTAAAACTGCACATCAAAGTAGTTTTTGCCTTTATGAGGATGTTATTTCCTTATTACTAAAATCTTATTTTCAAACAATGAAGTTTAAGTGTTTTAATTGAGAATCATGTGATGACACCGGTCAAAATGTCATACGGTTTAACGTTAATGAATTTTCTAAATATTAAATTCAAACGTTTTACATCAATAATACTTAATGAATATATAAAGTGAGGCACTAACCAATATTTAGAGCTCAGAAAATAAAACTTGCACAATTATATTTTCTCATTATAATGTGTTTTCTTTCAATGTGACCCTACTTCAAGTTCTTTACCCAGATAATGCTGCAATGTTATTTACATTTCTGAAAACTTTTTATAGTACTTGGCATCATATTATTATTGTTTTCTCAACTCCATAAAATGAAACAATGCGTTTTAAGGGATACATTCTGCGTTATCCCACATGACTGAAATTGTTACTCGGTATGAGTTACAATGAAAACGGTATAAAAAGAATATAATGTCAAACACGTGTCATCTGGGATAACAGATGACATAATGGGCTAACAGAAAAGAACTTATCCTATATGACAAATGAGTTATCCGGTATGACAAAATTCTATTTGAACCTTAATCAGGCAGTTGTTTTGGCTACCTATAGAAATCTGGAACCTTGTCCTTCAACTTCCAAGTATGTAAATTCATATTAAATAAACATATTTGCACAAAATCAACATTATTTATATATATATATATATATATATATATATGTTTTTTTTGTGTTATCCCAAATGACACAGGATTTTACTATATAGTGTAATAGTGAGCGAAAAGGGCAAATTAACCACATTTTATGAAAGACATACTAACTTTTCCCCATTGTTTGGGGGTCCTTCAGTTTTGGGCCCGAATTCTCTAAAGTAAAGCAAATATTTCCTTATTTTTACTTCATAAAGGGGCTTGGACATTCCACATCATGTCATTGGGCCATATTCTTATGTACAATGTTAACAGTCACTATTTGGTGTTGATTGCTGGTACAGATTGCTACATACCAAAAACTCGGAAAGGAAACATCACTGAGCCCTAACAACATCTGCATGTGTATGGGTGTTCTTGTGTGTGTGTGTGTGTGTGTGTGTGTTGCAATGTTACGCTGAATTTGTCAGAGCATGAAGAGGAGATTTGCTCCACAGCATACCAGCATGCAAACAGTCAATCTGTGTGTTAATCTATTGGCACAATCTCCGACATCCTGAAGCATGCTTGAATCCCCTTCCATTGACTGCAGAGCCTCACTAAAAGATTATTATAAACCATTTGGTTTGAATCATGCAGGTTGATTGGCTAAAAGGCAGTATATACAAGACTGTACACCACGGGTGTGACAAAAATATTTGTGAACTGTTTTATAAGTGCAATAATGCATCACGGAGGATAGTTGTATATTCTCATACCAAGGCTTAGCATTGTTTCCAGTAAACCATGGCTAAGAGCTGTTGTTAGACACGACCATGTTGTATCATCTCTAACAACAGTTCTTAGCCACGGTATATTGGTTAGCGGATGAATACAAATACAAGTAAATCATACCTTAAAGTTTTACTTTGCTTTAAAGTATTACTTTCTACGCCACTCCGAGCCTGGTTCCTCTCTAGGTTTCTTCTTAAGTTTCAGCTCCTTTTAGGGAGTTTTTCCTAGCCACTGGGCTTCAGCTGACTGGGACCGCATTATATTTGTGTTGAGATGTTTGACTGGAGTTTATAAATTGAATATATTTGTTGAGAAAGAAAATGACATTTTACTTACAAATAATGTCTGTCCAAAATACTCCAAAAAAGTTTTAGACGGATGGATGTTCTGTTGAGTGTAAGATTATGATAAACAGAATAATAAAGAATGAGAGAGGGAAATGCACAGTCAGAGGGAGGGAGCTTGAGTCTCAAAGTGCATCTAGGCTTGTGATGAAAATAATTGTGAGAAAGGAGTATTTAAATTTTGTCTTAAAGTTTGACAGAGAGTAAGCCCAAGTCTTGATTTGCTACATACTGCAGTCACAATACAGCACACAAGACCTTTAAAACCTCAAACAAAAAAGAAGCCAACGATTGCATCATTGTCACAGTGCAGTCATCACTCAGATAAATCCACCCAAATGTGTTTAAACAAATTCCAAAATCTCAGATGGGTTCCATCGCCAATTTCACTGACGAGCTGCTGCAGCTATCATAGTGAACAGAGCGAGTGAGCTCCATTAAGGCTACGTCTATGGCCAAAATGAATAAAAACAACTTGAACAGGGTAATCTTGATGCTCTGACAGACTCAGATCTCACATTCACCACATCAAAGTGGTCTCCAAAACAGCACTCTATCATCTTACAAAAATTGCCAGAATTATGGGCTAGGTGTCCCAAAAAGACCAAGAGAACTGCAGCTCATTCAGAATGCTTCTGCTCAAATGTTAACCAGGACCAAGAGGACAGAGTACATCAAGCCAGTTTTTTCACTGGCGTCCAGTCAGTTACAGAATGGTGCTTTTAGTCTATAAATTACTGAATGGTTTAGGCCCTGAATAGACTTCTGATATGTTTGAAGATTATAAACCAAGCAGGGCTCTTAGATCCATTAACAAAGGTCAGCTAGTAGAGCCCAGAGTCCAAACTAAACATGGCAAAGTTGCATTTAGCAGTTTTGCTGCACACCACTGGAATAAACTACCAGAAGATCTTAGAGGTACCCCAAACATACACATTTTTAAATCCAGGTAAAAAAAAAAAAAAAAAACGTATTTTCACGTGCCTATGACTGAGTGCTTGAACGTAACCACACTGTTCAATCAAATTTATTTATGAAGCCCTTTTTACAAAAGCAGTTGTCACAAAGTGCTTTTACAGAAACACCAAGGAGCAAACAACAGTAGTGTTGAATTTCAGCCTTACAACTTTTATAATTGCTCATGGAATCGACTACGGAATCTACCAGTTATGTTTTTATTCTATTCCTATTCTATTATGATGTTAATTCATTAAGGGAGTTAGAGTCCACCTTGTTTTATTATTAAGGTGGTTAGAGTACACCTCGGGTGGTTAGTATTCTATTTTTTGTTTTTATTCTATTGTATTTTTATATTTATATTTTTCTTTGTAAAGCACATTCAATTGTTTCTACAGTATCTCACAAGTGAGTACACCCTTCACATTTTTGTAAATATTTGATTACATCTTTTCATGTGACAACAGTGAAGAAATGACACTTTGCTACCATGTAAAGTAGTGAGTGTACAGCTTGTATAACAGTGTAAATTTGCTGTCCCCTCAAAATAACACAAATAACAAACAGCTATTAATGTCCAAACCGCTGGCAACAAAAGGGAGTACACCCCTACGTGAAAATGTCCAAACTGGGCTCAAAGTGTAAATATTTTTTGTGGCCTCCAATATTTTCCAGCACTGCCTTAACCCTCTTGGGCATGGACTTAACCAGAGCTTCACAGGTTGCCACTGGAGTCCTCTTCCACTCCTCCATGACGACATCACGGAGCTGGTGGATGTTAGAGACCTTGCACTCCTCCCCCTTCCGTTTGAGGATGCCCCACAGATGCTCAATAGGGTTTAGGTCTGGAGACATGCTTGGCCAGTCAATCACCTTTACCCTCGGTTTCTTTAGCAAGACAGTGGTTGTCTTGGATGTGTGTTTGGGGTCGTTATCATGTTGGAATACTGCCCTGCGGCCCAGTCTCCGAAGGGAGGGGAGACTGGGCCGCAGGGCAGTATTCCAACATGATAACGACCCCAAACACACATCCAAGACAACCACTGTTTCAGTATGTCACAGTACAGTATGTCACAGTACATGTTGGCATTCATGGTTCCATCAATGAACTGTAGCTCCCCAGTGCTGGCAGTACTCATGGAGCCCCAGACCATGACACTCCCACCACCATGCTTGACTGTAGGTAAGACACACTTGTCTTTGGACTCCTCACCTGGTTGCCACCACAAATGCTTGACACCATCTGAACCAAATAAGTTTATCTTGGTCTCATCAGATCACAGCTCATGGTTCCAGTAATCCACGTCCTTAGTCTGCTTGTCTTCAGCAAACTGTTTGCGGGCTTTCTTGAGCATCATCTTTAGAAGGGGCTTGAGCACTGACAGGCTGACCCCCCACCTTTTCAACCTCTGCAGCAATGCTGGCAGCACTCATACATCTATTTCCCAAAGACAAACTCTGGATATGATGCTGAGCATGTGCACTCAACTTCTTTGGTGGACCATGGCGAGGCCTGTTCTCAGAGGAACCGGTCCTGTTAAACCGCTGTATGGTTTTGGCCATTCAGTGAAAATGGAAACAGCCAGGATTAATTTCTCATGACCTTTTGTGTAATTGGTTGACAAGATTAACTCAGTTCATTGGTCCACATTGAGTGGCGGCTGCTGAGGCTGCATGTTGTGGACAAAAAGTTATATTGCAATTTTTGTGCTAGACATTGCGATTGTGATTTGACTAGCGATATGATAAACAACAATTAACATGTCCTTTTGATGTGTTTTAGAGCCCTTATTTTGCTAAATAATGTGATTGGCTCTGTTAATTCCTCTTCTCATACGGAGTTACGCTTGCAAAAGAAGGGATTATTAACGGCGGAAGGGATTAAGGAAGGCAGAAGTAGGGGTCTGTGTGGTGCAACAGAACCCCTGCCTCAGCTCCTCCAAAATAACAATATTGAGTAAAATATTAGAAGTAATGTAAGGTTGGAAGTGTTTTGTCTGAATATGTAAACCGAATAAACTAAGACAATCCAATTTCGGGAATGTTTATGGAATACATTTGGTTAAAAATGAGTAGGCTACAGCTTAAAATGGAAATTAGGGGGGAAAAAATTGGGACACTCTCTTTAGTGTTCTATATACTATATGAATATGATTATAGTGAGAATGGCACACCAGTAAAAAATATTATTTTGATTGAGTGTAAAAATAAAATATAAATCACAATTTTACTATGATTTCAATTCATCCTGCACCCCTAATGCTCAAGAATGTCAAAAAAATGTTGGTGCCCCGACAAAGTTCACAGGCTCGAGAACCACATACCACACCACTTACTGAACTGCTTGCGTTTTGCTGCCCACCACCTTATTCCGATTGAAAATCTGAAACCTTCAGCGATACCGCTGCCTGTCTTAACACACCATAACGCCACAAACACACAGGGCAGAAAATCCCTTGTGACCTGGTTGTTCAGCATATTTTTTAAGTGGTACACCGTTTGCCAATTTTCCGGAGAAAATTGCAACTCATTCAGAACACTGCTGCGTGAGTTCCTAGTAAAAGCTGAACACATTACTTCCTGTAGCTTAAAGAATTTAATATTAAGATACAAACCACTCAATGGATCAGGGCCATGTTACATTTCAGACATACTTTTTCAGTATGACAGCTCAGGTCATCTGGGTCTGGTCTTCTTATCATTCCCAGAGTAAACACAAAGGTTGGTTAGGCAGCGTTGAGTCATTATGCTCTGCATTTCGGTCAGAACTAGTTCACTTTACTGGAAATTAGGTGAAATTTGGGATAAAGCAAACCGCACAATCCGAACAGGTAAGATTACAAGCTGTAAAAGCCTATTTACTGTTACAACCACGCTCATCAGAAAGAAGAAAGCCAGACAACCAGGGCATTTATACAGTGGATATGAAAAGTCAACACACCCCTGTTAAAATGCCAGGTTCTTGTGATGTAAAAGAATGAGACAAATAAATCATGTCAGAACTTTTTCCACCTTTAATGTGACCTATAATGTGAACAATTCTATTGAAAAACAAACTGAAAAATATAAACCTTACAATAACCTGGTTGCACAAGTGTGCACACCCTCTTATAACTGGGGATGTGGCTGTGTTCAGAATGAACAAATCACATTCAAACTCATGTTAAATAGAAGTCATTACACACCTGCCATCATTTCATATCCACGGTAGATTAGTTTGGTGTTGAAAAGTTGGATTGGAGTTTATATTTAGAAGGTTTCCATTGAGAAGGGAAAGACAAGGAAGGGGTTGGTCCAGCAGCGTTCTGCCATTTTGCAAGCAAATATATGTTTGTGATCCTTCCACCAAAGGTCACGTCGATGGATTAAATAAAAAAAAAGGTTTTCTAGTTTTGGGACTAATCCCCCATAACCTCTATTCAGACCTGTATGAATAATCAGAAAGTCAGAGCCGTTGATTATCCACAGTACTTTAGGATTTATGACTGCTGTGACACTTTTCATTAGATAGGATTGATTTGCTACATCTTATTCAATGGAGGGTAAATCTAAAAGATATTGTAACAATTATGGAAAGAGAGACAGCAAGACAGTGAGAGAGACAGAAGTTAGAGGGAGATTATCCAATTGTTATGTAAACAAACATTTCCCATACAAACAAAGCCCTTTAAATTGAATTGAAATTGAAACTATTGAGACGGAGAAAGCCAGAGAGAGAATATGAGAAAGCCAGAAAAAGAAAGATCAATGTTTCCTATCTGATTGTGGTTACATATTGTTTACCCACATGGCTTATCAAAGGGCACAGGTCGCTAGATGAGCTGGAGCTCAGTCAGAGAACAAAGTTGACCTGACCAGCCAGGTAATATCACACGTTAAAATCGCAACTTATTCTTATGAATATACACACACACACATATGCAATTAAGATGGCTTCACAGCACAGTGAAAGACTGTTTGCCAGCAGGAATCATCTAGAAGCAGGCACAATAGAGAAAGCCTTTCGGTAAATACTCCCTGTCTATACTATAAACCAGTTCGATTCACATAGGCTGCCATGGCGTCCAGCTGTTCTGGATATAGTTCCAACGTTTGTTTCTACTGGACAGTCAACATGGACAATCTACATCACCATAGGTTAAACTGGAGCTCTTCAAATAATCTCAGTAGTCATATATACACCAAGCAATATTAAAATGTAGACTCAAACATCCTGACATTAAATAAATGTGGGAAGATTCATAGATGAGAAAAGGCCTCTAAAACGACATCTGCCATGTCAAGCCAGGAGATATTATATACATGCTTGTGATAAACACATTCAAGCAATCTCTATAAAAACATGCTTCTCTTTTATCAAACCATTTGGCTGGCCCACAGAATTTATATAATAAATAAATATAATAAATTTCAGCGCTGAAATATTTGGATTTATGCAACGTTAATAATCCCTCACTTTCCAGAAGCATAGCCTCACCCTGGAAACCAACTTACTGTGACGATTGGCCCCTGGGCACCAACAGCTCTCTTGTAGCCTAAAACTACTCCCAAAGCTGTAATCTCTAGATTGTCCTAGGTGGCTGTAATGGAGACTGCTATTGGCTGTTGGTTACATAAGGAGATTTACAGCAGGAAACCCAGGCATAACATTGCAGCGATTTTACAAAAAGGAGGTGGCCAGGTTAGGACGCAGTAGTAGTGTTGTTTTCTGACCTTGATCAATGGGAATACATCAGCGGGCATTACATCACACACAGCTTTCAACATGAGGGTCTTTCCCTCACTAGAAATGATCTTTCCACTTATTTTCTGCTCTTTTTGGATCCTCACAAATTTATCTTTATTCTTTCTCCATAGTCCCAGGTTTCCCTATCTCCCAGGTTCTCAACCGCTCACCTTTCCCCTTGTCACCTTAATTCCCCACCCCCATGTTCAATTATTCTCTAGACTGCCTCTTTCATTCTCTCTCCCTTTCCCTTGCTACCCCCCCCCCCCTCCCCATTGTCTATTTCTAATATATTTTAAGGTAAATTTTTGGGGAAATGTATGGGGTTTTTTGGATAGAGGAGAAAGTGAAAAAGAGAGAATGCTGAGCAGTGCGTTCCATATTTTTGAACCAAAGGTTTAGCACACTAATTTAGCCTAACCCACCTTTGCAACCATTTCAACAGGCCACTTGGAAATAGTACCCACTCTAGAGCAGAGACCAATGTCATTGCTTGGCATAAACATTATATATTCTCCATGGGAAACTGTCATAACAATGGCATATCTTTGCACTGCTGGGGATTCAGGGAGAGGCAGGAGAACAATAAAGGGACAAAAATGAATTATATTAGAGAAAACGTTTTGAAAAGCAGCATATACATAATGTGCTGATGGAACGGTGTTGTAAACAAACACCCATGACCCCTACCACTCCTCCTCCCATTACAACCACACTGTAAACGTCTGAAAGTATTAGGTTACAGTGATGTTTTAGCCAGCCCCTTCCTGTAGCTGTATGGTGGGAGATTATGCAGTTCCTAGTCAGTAGACCCCTCTACACCAAAATAATAACAATTGATTGAAAATGAGTGAAAAGGTCCGACAGTGACATTTCCATATGCCAGCTGAATGCCTCAAACAACATGTTGTGTGACATTCAAAAAGTTAACAGTATTTAACTTTCTGACATTCAAAAACTTGTAACTACAGAAGAATAAATGTTTGTGCCTTTTTCCACCACATACCACTAACATTGAACCCCACAATGCAAACAAGGCTGACTGGTCTAACTAAAACAACAACTCCCTGTCCCTTTGTCTCTCGTTACACCCCCCGAACCCCCCATCCACTCCCAAACATCATTCTCCCAAATCTTTTGCTCCTGAGACAGAGGGGAACATATGGGAGTCGGGGTCATGGGTCTAATTGGGAGGAGAAAATAAAATGGGGCGCAGGGCCCTCAGTGATCAACTGCTCATTTTGAAGACAGTGTAGGGTGGGAGGGGTCGATTTATGTGTTTGAAGGAGGAATGTTTGGAGGACGATAGAAACTCTTCAGTGGCAACAGACCCTGAATCAGAAACCCTGCTTGAAACCCACTGAGGCCTGAGGCCAGGAATCCATCAGATCGGTCAGTTCCAAACTTTAAACCCTGACTAGGGGTTACCAGTATCGGGTATCAGGCCAATACTGGGCTCATGTACTTGTACTCATACTCATAGAAATATGCCGATACCACGCATCGATACCAAGTCATGGAAACATTAAGTGAAACTCGATGGTTGTCGCCTCAGGACGCATAAGTATAAAATATAGAACTCAGATTGGTAGAGTGGGAAGACTAAGATGTCAGCAATGACAAAGGTAGAGTGCAAGCTCTGCTCTGCTAAATTGCCAAGAGGAGGAAAGCAAAAACACGAATTTAACACAAGCAATTTGATTCAAACATTGTTAGACACAACACAGCGTGGAGTTCAATGAGTATGGTAATGCTAGCAGCGCAGAGCCACAACAGCAGAGTGGCAGGAGGGAGGATCAGCAGAGTGGCAGCTGAAAACGTCAGGTATCGTCTTGTTCTGCAACAACTTTGGACAGGGACAGCAACAGGTCTTTCAAGCCTGGTATTCCTCAGGTGTGGGCCAATACCTCATGTCCTCCTAAGTTTAAAATGGCAGAAGACAGGGAACATTTTGAAAATGCATTCCTTAGATCTGCAAGGATTTAAAGTGGAGAAGGAGAAATTACCCTACTCCCCCAGCACAGAAATATAGCAGCGTAAAACCTTGGGGCTGAAACAGGGGTGTCCAGTGACACTGTGGCCCCAGACAGGGCCCAACAGGCAGGAAATCAATCCACCTACATTGCCAGGCAACAACCAAAGAGATACCCACCAACCGCAACCACCCTGAATGAGTGCTGAGTATTGCCAGTAGAGTACAGCCCAATTGCACAAGTGCGCAACAGAGAGACAACAACAAGCCAGTGACTCCGCTCCCGAATGGCATTGGAGGGAGGGCATCCCAATGGCAATGAGAGCCCACCTGGCAAGACAGCAAGGGTGGATAGTATCAAGCCTTTCTGGTCACCTTCACACCCCTGGGCCAGACTACACTTAATCATAGACCATGCTGTAGAGATGAGTCTTTAGTAGACACTTGAAAGGTTGCACTGAGTTTGCATTTCTAACCTTAATTGGCAAATCATTCAACAGCAGTGGAGCTCTATGAGGGAAGGCCCTGCCTCCGGCTGTTTGTTTAGAAATTAAAAAGGCCTGCCTCTTGCGATCTAAGGTTACGTGTAGTTACGTATGGCTGGATCATTTCAGTGAGGTAAGTAAGTCCATGTATTGATTTTTAAGTTACCAATAAAACCTTAAAATCAGCCCTAACCCTAACATGCAGCCAGTGTAAAGAGGCTAGTACTAGAGTAATGTGCTCAAATGTTTTTGTTCTAGTTAGGATTCTAGCAGCCGTGTGCGGCACTAACTGAAGTTTATTCATTGATTTATCAGGGTAACAGGAAAGAAGAGCATCGCAGAAATCTCATATAGAAGTAACAAAAGCATGGATAAGCATGCATCAGTTTTTGATAGAAAGTTTCGAAGATGAAAATAAGCAACTCGAGACATATTTTATATGTTCATCAAAAGAGAGGTCAGGGTTAACGGTAACGCTCAGGTTTCTTACAGTTTATTGGGATATGACCATGCAGCTGTCGAGGTTCACAGTGAGATCTGCCAACAAAGCTCTTCGTTTCTTGGGTCCTAAAATGAGCATTTCTGTTTTTCTTGTGTTTAAAAGTAAGTTCTCTATCATCCACTTCCTAATATCTGAAAGGGATGCTTCCAAAGTAGCAAACTTTGGGGCTTCTCCACGCTTCATTGAAATATATAACTGTGTCATCAGCATAACAGTGAAAATTTACATTGTGATTCCGGATTACATCACCCAGAGGCAGCATATATAGTGAGAACAATAATGGGCCCAGAACCCAGCCTTGAGGAACACCAAAACATACCTTTGATTTTTCATACGAACTGATATCTTTCAGATAAATAAGATTTAAACCAGGCTAGAATATGTCCACGTAGCCCAATATGGGTTTCCAGACTCTCTAAGAGAAGGGTGTGATCAAGTGTCAAAAGCAGCACTAAGATGAGGAAGCAAAAGGGCGGATGCGGAACCTTTGTCTGAGATTTAGTCCTGTGACAGGACTAAATCTAAGGTATGATTGTGGCAGTGCGTTGGACCTGAGACATGTTGGATAAAACCCATTGAGTCAATTATGGCTTCAAATGATTTTTGAAGAGGATAATTGGACTTTTCCATATAAATATTGAAATTGCAAAACATTTGAATACTATCTGCCACGACTACAAGGTTAGACAAGAATTCTGGAAACTCATTGAGGAACATTGTGTATGGCCTGGGGGGGCCTGTAAATAGTAGCTATGTAAAACAATGTATCAGCCTGGTTAACTTTCATAAATAAAAATTGAAAAATAAAATAAAACCAGTGATGTGTTCAAGAGTACATTTATATTTACAGTCAGAAATATTAGCAACAACCCCTCCATTTCGGGATGGAGTATGATCACTAGTATAGCCAGGAGGAGAGGCCTCATTTAGAGCAGTAAATTCATCAGGCTTTAGCCATGTTTCACACAAGCCAATAACATCTAGATTATGATCAGAGATTAATTAATTTACTGCAACAGCCTTCAGAGAAAGGGATCTAACATTTAGGAGTCCCATTTTGAGATGCAAGGTGATAGTCATTCAAATTCGTGACTTAGTTGGAGGAAGGCTTTATCTTAATAAGGTTGCTATTGTTAGCACTACCTTGGTTAACTTTTCTAAGCCTGGAACGAGTTACAGTTGCAATAGGTAAAACTGTACTAACTACTCTGACTATGCTATCGACAGACTCCACTATGCTAACAGGATGGCTAACAGCCTGCGGCCTGACCTGCACCCTATCTCATGTTGAGGCTATAGGAATGAGACTCCTGTCAATGTTCCTAGATAAAAGAAGAGCACCACTCCAGCTAGGAAAAGGTGGTATTGGTGCATCCCTACCCCTGACCTCAGATTTAAAACACTTGACAGGTCGATGGGGATTATTGGGGGTAACAGTGTCGATAATTTGCCTGACATAGGGCTAACAAACTTTTGGCTAGACTACACTGTCAGGGTCAGGCCAGTTTTCCCCGGCAGATGATGTGTAACATTTCATTCAATCATACTCCAATAAAGTAACTGTGTCATTCCTGCTGCCTTTGCGTATATGCAACAACTAAGTTATTACTTGTCCCCTGACCTATTTGGCAAAGACAAAAACAAGCGGATAGAGACTGACTCTTGTGGGAGTGGAGATGAGAAGCCTTTATGTCTAAAAGGGTCAAATGTTCAGGGAAGCAGAGTGCAGAGGCTGTGATTGGTTGTGTGTGTACGCAGAGGCCTGCACTAGATTAGAGAGATTGTTTTAGCGTGGTTCACTGCATGGTGTAGCCAGGAGGAGCTGTCTGAATGGATTACGCTAACAGGCTTAACAGGGGACCATAGATGGATTCAGATAACCCTGCCTACTAGGGCCTAGCTGACTGTCCGGACTATGTACTAGATACTACACAAAGATACACACAGGAGTCGTAGAGCGATGGGCATGGTGAAATCACTAGTGAAGAAAGGGTCTCTTTTCAAATACCACTATTTGTTTAACCATAAGTCCAACAGGCATGTCATTTAAAGAACAAGAGAGGTGAAAAGAGAGAAGAAACTAATCCACTAGATAGATAATTAAGATTGTCTAAAAGGTGGGTATTAGGCCTTCTCTTTTTGTTGTCCAAAGAAACCTTATATATGCTGATGGTGCATTAGCATTAGTCTAGCACTGTATTTTGCTGACTGCCAGCTTGAACTGCACAGACAGATGGCCAGGCGTAAAGCCCCACAAATCTTCACCCAGCAGATTTGACAAGTCCTACAGCCCTACATCCTCAACAGGTGATATAAGGGGGAGAGAGAGGGTGGCGTGAGAGTTGGACAGACAGACAGTTGAAGAGTCAGAGGTGTCAAAGGAAAAGACAGAGATAAAAAGAGGAACAATGAATAGGACAGGGATTAAAGGTGTTGTGTGTGGACACTCTCCCCATTTCTTCGGCCCTCCCAATTCGCCACATTTACATTTCTTGGGGGGGGGGGGGGGGGTTTTGGGCATCAGAGAGGGGTGTAAGGCCATAGGTATTGACCCACCATATTTGGCTATAGGTATTGGCTATAGGTATAGGTATTGACCCACCATATTTCCTTAACTAAAGAAGTGCTCAGCATGTTACTTTGCCACCATTCACTAGTTACAATTGATTGATCATTCAAAATGATACAGCTATTTTTAGGCTTTAATAAAAAGGAAAGTTGGAGCTAATACTACTATAAGCTTTTCCAATCAGTTGAGGGTTCGAGTGAGAAGGATGAGGATTGGGTGCCAGGAAGAACCCGTCCCTCTCCAGCTGGTGTGCCAACCTCATGTTCCGAAATTGAACACACTGCTTCTCACCTTTCAGTTACAACACACCTGGTTGTGGAACGCAAAAAAGACAAACACATTTGGCAGCTATGTCAGAATCAAACTATTTCTGTCTCTCTGTTCACCACCCTGATTATATGTAAACCAATTCAACACTTCTAAAGAAATGCAGTGAGGATGAAGTCAATAACCATGCCACCATTAATGCTGGTATCAGCTAAGGGTAAATAACTGTTTTCGGTTGTACTGCTGTTCTAGAACATATACAATGTTGTGAAATGACGTACAAGATAAATAAATAGCTGATAGTTATTTGAAGTATTCCGTTGTTGCATAATGCAAACAGCCATTGAATTTCATCTTTAAGGATTCCAGCTTCAGTAAGCGTGACATAAGCACTGAAGTCAAAACCAGAGAACTATGCAGATAGATGTCATCAACGAGAAAAGGGACTAATCCTCCCCGAAAACCCAACCACTATGCAAGCAAGCGAGAAGGCCAGTGAGGTCGGACCGTCCACAGGAAGTCCCTGGGTCCTAGAACAATGGGCCTGGGGAAACGGCCTACTGCCACACAAAAGGAATGGATAGTGGGTGTAAGAATCGCAGCCACATTGAGAGTCCAAAATAAGCATGGCCATGTCAGAGGGTAATGTGGGTCAGACTAACACCAGCCCAGCCCCACTGTAAAAGCAGATACATGCCAGGCAGATGTGGCCATAGGAATATATAGGATAATGCAGAAGCGAATCTGGACATCGTGATATCAATGAGGGCAATCTAGAGCAGTCTAAAGAGCCCTGTGGTAGAGGAGAGCAACGGGGGGAGGTGAACGGCCTGATTTGAATTGTAAATGAATGCTATTACGAATGTTCCGTTGGTGGGTTGCTTTGGCACATAAAAAGGGATGGGCTGCTAATAAGGGGAACAGTTGTCATTCTTAGCCTGAACCCGACACAGCCCGACAGCCTGCCCACCCTGCCTGCCGGGCCTTAAATGGACCATCAATTCTGAGAATTGAGTCGGGCTTGGCCAGGCTTGCGCCACAGTGATACATTTTCTTTTTTTTTTTAAATACAACAAGAAACAATAATTCAAACGGGCTCAGGCCTCGATGACAACTATTATAAAGGGGATAGTCTGCAAATGGCTCATGGAATTGATGCTACTATACAATTGCCTACCACAGTGTTTCCTCTGGAAATGTTTCTTGCAGTGGAGAGAATGTTGTTGAGCGGGGCCCAGGTTGGGGGGGCGGGAGGGGGCTAAGGCCAACATTAGCCTCCTGACAGACCTACAAACAAAGTCTTAGCACTACATTATTACCATGCCCTCCTATAGACCTCCTCTACTCTCTCCATTTCTTCTTTCCCTTCCCCTCTATCCTCTTTTCCTATTCCCTCCCCTCAATCTATTCTCTCATCTTCCCTCTCTTCCATCTCTTTCCTATCTCTTCTTTCCTCTCCTCTGCCCTCTCCTATCCTCTGTTCCACTCTGGTCTACTCTCTCCTCTTCCATGTACCATTCTGTCCCTCACTATCAAGACTCTTGTCTCTTCCCTGCCTATTACTGTAACGCATACACCCCCTTTCTCTTCCGTGTTTCTCAATACATGTCAATAAAACTGGAGATACATTTGTGGCAGCAATATTTATAGCTACATCCAGACAAGGTGAGAATAATTTGTGTTTTAAATGAGCAGTTAGCTAATTAACGCACACATGCAAACAAATGACTGGTACCTGTCCACGTGTGTTCCTCCTCTCGGGCCTCATGTATCAATCGTTTCTAACTAAATTCTGGCGTATGTGGAAATCCTACAATTTGCGTGTGTACAAAATTATTGGGATTTATTAAACTGGCGTACGCAACACATATGCATGCTTCCGTTGATAAATCAGACCCATACTGTACTTCGGAGTAGGTTAACGAGCATACGGTCTCCACCCAATGAACGCCTACAATTACCCATATAAAGGTATCCAAATTAGCCCTATTGACTATGTAATTTCAGTCGATACACGAAGCAAGGTGGAGACCGGTCAGTGAACAACAATAAAATAAATATTGCATAATGTGAAATAGAAAAAAAAATAAAAAATCTAAAGAATTTCATTTTTCATGTATCAAGTAGCCCAACAACCATTCATAAATATTATGCCCTGCAAGACGTGGCTGATGTAAATAAAATAAAGTGGTCAGAGATCAATCAAGGTGTATGTGAGAAAGTGACATGCTACACTCCTATCCAGTGTCCAAACTACAGGAGGTGGGCAAAATGTGACATATTTCTCCCACTGACTAGCAAATCGCTGGCATCATTGGGGAGATTTGAGTGGAAAAGTCCTAGATGGGGACACTGACATGTCGCTGTGGTAGGGATGCAGTAAGTGATCATTTGGCATTAGGCTAATCATGACATTTCAACATCAAAATTCAAGAAACATATCAATACAGACAAAATCAAAGTGAACTGGTCAAGCCCAGTTCAAGTCATGTGGGCCTAGGCTGTTATTTTCGCTACAGAACAATTATCTGCAGTGGCATACCAGAGTGGGGTTCTGCAGTTTGGCAGTGGTCGGTATGGTTTAGAGTGAGGACATACCGGGTTGTGGCGGTACAGTAACAGTTTAAAATAAACAGTAGCCTAGAGAATGTGACCAAGAAAGTTTATAATTCTGAAGGGTTACAGAAGATCAATGACTCGTGGAAAGAACTTGTTTTAGAACGATGGTTCCATTTTAGTGAAATGCATTTTTCAATCAGTGCTATAACTTTTCGTTTGAGTAGGCCTATTTGTTGTTTTATTCAATTTCATTCTGTGAGAATTTTAAATGGAAGTCATTTTGGAAATGTATTGTATATTTTGTCAAATTACAAATTGTAAGCCAACATGTGATAATTCTGTAGCTCATTCAAAAACAAAGAATCTCTTGGTCGTAAAAGTGACCATCTTTAAATCAATCGGCATATTGTAGCCTAATAGTGTATGGTAAAATATGCAATGTCGAATATGTTCCTTTACGCACATGCACATGGGGCTGTATGGATATGCCCATTGAAAGACCAATGTTTGACAACCTATTAGGCCTAACAGTGTTTGGATCTGCTGTAGGGTTTTAAAGCTCGCTAAATCCGTAGCTTATAGGCCTACGACGTTGCAGGAAACATTTTGTGCATTCCTGTGGGCTATTCATATTTCTATTGAAAATGTTTTTCCCATGTGTTTTAGTTGACATTCCTCAACCAGCTTTTCCAAAATAGCATGGTATTTCTCCAATTCATCTTCTAGGTTGTGCATACGCATGGGTTTAAATTTGCAGACATATGCTCACTTTCCTGTCTGTGTTCCTGGTTCAGCTCGTCTGCGTAGAGCGTATTGGTGGGTCTGACTACTATGACACCGTTTCAAAAATTGCATGAAAAAAATTGCTCAACACACTAAAAACCCCGTAAGTACGGGTTTGTACACTAACAGTGTGTACGTTGTCTAACAACATTTGTTATTATTATTTTTATTATACTGTGGCGCAGGACAGTAAAATGAACGCAGCACAATCAATGGCCCATCGTGTTTGTGGATAACCAATGCTACAATAACTGACCACTGCAGAGGCCAAATATTGTCTACTCAATGAGCATTGAAGTAGAGATGGACCGATAAAACAGCCTGGCTGTTTAGAGGTTTTGAAAACAATAGTTACCTGGTGTCGTGAATGGCGATTTGGCCAATTCTTTATTAGGGGAAGAGTCTGTAACCAACTGTTCAAACAGAACATGGAGGAGCATCAAAGAGATAAGAAATTGTAACTGTCGAGAATGCTTTTGAAGTAAATTGCTAGCTAGTCATTACGAATTGTAGCTTTTAGAAAACAATCAATCTTCACAGAATCTAAACTAGGTTATTTCACATTGTTGATATTACCAGCAGCTTTGCATTCGGGGATAGACAGAAAGGCATGATAAAAGGATTTCCACCACAACAGCAGAAAAAAATGGTATATGGAAATAGATGTATTATGCTCTTTTAATTTAGCTTATAGCCTTTAAACCAGTTATGTTTTTAACTATTTTGATCCGCGGAACCAAAAAAGCAGCAATTCAAAGCTTGTGGTGACGAATAAAGCAAATGCACGAACAGATTTGTAAACACAGCACAATTACTGCACAAATTTTACTTGTGTAGTTATGAACAGCAACGCATTATCAAAACCAATACACCGAAATAACAGGTTCACTGGGGTAATTCGTTTTGTTTCAAGATAACGCTTTCCATGTGAGTGATCAAAGGCAGTTTTTGTACATATATTATAGACAGGCATTTTCAGACACATTTTTAAATGTCTTCATACTAAACACGGTCAAAGATCAGCTCGAGATGTCTGGCACTGTTTATGTGTTGTGGGTTCAAGCTGTCAGCTATGCTGTTGTTGTGGTAACAATGATGCCCAAGAGAGATTTGACAGCGAAATTGTGTAATCAGGATTTTGATATATCATAAAGAAGAAAGTATATATTGAGTGTTGGTGGATAGTCCCAGCAGTGATTATTGATGGTTTGTGTTGTGCTCTGTTTTTGTAACTCAAGCCTGAGCTCCCAAGATTAAGCTGATGCCTATGCTAATTCTGCTATAATAACCACTGAATACACAGTGCAGTATGTAGCAATTGGGCATACATCACTGAAGATTTAGTGGAGTTGCTATTGATTAATAAGTGTTATTAAAACGTGCAAGATATAGGCTAACAAACATTTTTTTTGCCTTTTTTGATGTCCTTTTGATTGGTATCTGTATCAGTCTAGAAAAATCATAATCTATCGACCTCTACAATGGAAAACACACAATAGCATAAACATACTGCGAAAACATTACGCAGGCCTAATACGTCCATAGACATACCATGATGTTAAAGTATTGACATTGTGCTACAAAAGAAGGCCCCATGTAGGTAAGACAATGGTATACGAAATGTCAGGGATGTGGAAATCTTATCACTAATCTACTAATTACGTCTGGAGACAGACTTATCAAATCTCCAGAGGAAACCAAAACCTTGTCCCCTTAAACTGTTTTAATGATCACACCAGCAACAGTCTTGGAATGATCTAATCAACAGCAGCAATGACCTCACTGACCATTCTGCTGTCTTCTCGCTCCATCCCATTCCAACTCTGTTCCTTTCCAAATACCCGAAAAGGAACGCAAACAACTGAAATCACAGGCTGTTCCAACTTGCGTAAATTTCATCACGGCAACTCAATGTGACTCTGTAGTGTGCCTGTACGCACTCCCGACAACATCTGGGCATGGTCCTGATGAGACAGTGGATGGTGTCCTGGGGGATGATTGCTTATGCTCCCTAACTGGACAGATTGATATCCTTGAAGTTTAATTTACTTGGTGTTATACTGCGATGATTAGCCTTTAACATGGTTGTGTGCTGTCATTCTCAGTCCATCTTTCTTTCCTTCCCCTCTTCCTTTAATTCCTTCTTCCCTTTCTTCTATCCTTCCAAAACTCATTTCCTTATTGCAATTGCATATTCATTACAGGCTTATTACACCTTCCTCCTTGTCTACTATCCTTGTTTCCACCATGCAATTCATAACACCACACTAAATTCATGACACTGTATAAAGTAGAGCATGTGTGGATATACTATCTCCTAGGGGTGTAACGGTATGGTTCGGTATGTACCGAAACTTTCATGTCACATTCAGTACGATTTCAGAACAGTGGATAAAAACAGGCAAAACATGCAAAACTATTAGCTAGCAACCAGGAACCCAAAGCTAACATTAGCAAGACTAAGAATAATGTCAGACTCTGAGTTAGCGCTTTTTGGAACAGGCAATTCTATTTTTCATATTATTATTCGGAACGTCCTTCTCTATTGGGCATTGGTGCAGAACCGATTTCTAACTTGTGTGTAATTGCAAAAAACTGTAATTGTTTTTTTCACTGAAAAAATCCAACCTACTGCATGCTTTAAATACAGTGCCAAAGGGCAAAATGTATAACTTCGAAATAAATTTTAATATATGTAATGTTTTGCATGTTTTTTTCCAGTTTACCCAAATTGCACTGAACGTGACTTCCGCATACCGTTACACCCCAACTGTCTCCCCCAGTAGGCAAGTAGTGTGTCAATAGACACACACAAACACACAGTCATGGCAGAGCCTGTCTCGTGTAGGCTAGTCCATGGATGTCAGCTGCTTTAAACTATTCGTATATATAATAATCAATTTCCAGTAACATTTGATAATATTATCAGAGCCGATTAAATATTATTACAATGTTTTTTGAGCATTTTCTGTGTCTGTGTATACCGGGGCAAGTTGTCCTGTGAAAACTTGCCCCAAGGTCACTGAAACAACTTGCCCCAAACTGACGTGTTGGCTAAATCTCAAGGTTAACTCAACATAGGACTGCGGCTAAAATATCAAAAGACGCGTTATTGTCTCCTCTACTCAGTGCGAAATTATAATTTTCAACATTCATACCTAACAAAGTTTTCTTGCATAAAATGTGAAGTGGCAAATTTTTTCTTTTTTGGGGGGAAAAATAGGAAACTTGTGCTCACTTCAGATTAGTGTGATCTTGATCACATGAACAGGAAGTTGACAATAGAACTTGTATTCACACAAAGTAGCTATTTGATTTTTGATATTGCACCTCTGGTGTTGGAGGTATGCACAGTGTGACAACTTACCCATGTGACAACTTTTTTTAAAAGTGTATTCAGTTGACACTGAAGTGATAAACATCTATATTTGTGTTGTTATTCCATAATGCATTTGTATGATCGATCAATGTGACCGTGTTGGTGTAACCAGGGTTTCCGGATGCGGAGGTTTCCAGATATGTGCGGGTTTTGTGTGAAGTCTGCAGGTTGATTGGCCAGTATGTCGGAACCTCCGCGGACAAGGTTGGCAGCCATGGGAGAGAACGCCAAGCTCCGCCCCTGTCACATATAATATTAATTCCTCTGTCATAGGGCCTACATAGCCTATATGTTACGTATTCTCATGAGACCAGGAGGACATCAAGGGGGGGGATACACAGTCAAACATTGCGCGTCATGACCAACCACACTAATGTAACTCTCGCCCTCATCGCCTCACCCCAGCCCAGCCGGAAATAATTCCTCACAGCATCAAAAGATAGACCATATCATAAAACCATGATTAACGCTCCTTTCTCGTCCCAAGTCCTGCCCCCCTCAGGCGTACCTGATAAAAAGCAACCAAAGGAATCCCTGTACATGAAAAGTAATTGTAAAGGTGAGGAAGACAAAGAACTCCAATCTACGTCGGCATTAGAAATCACCGCACACTCACTTTCATGTAGAGATAAGCCGTTCGGTAAACACACATAGTCACAATGTTCAGCAATTATAACGCTGCACGTCCACTGTTCCGAATGCTTGAGCTATTTACAGCTCGGCATTGAGGCGCGTTGCATCAAATAGCCTACCAGTTAGGAACATTTGATTGTTATCCAACAGAACCACATTTGCAAAGCACTCATGTCAAAGAAAGCATTGGGTATACAACAATTTGGTTAGAGGGAAAGTCGGCAGGAGAATACGAGCTGAATCTGCCTGTTAATGAAATGTGAAGAGGCTGCAAACAAAATGAGAACATGTTCCTACGCCAGAGCAACGCTTTTTGGCAGCGTTCCTAGGATTCATAACGCTGCCCAGTCGGCCTCAGAACGTGAGGGGCTGGCTAGGGATCGATGGTAGGTCCCGGAGATGTGCTGAAGACCGATTGCAGTCTCGAGTTCAGTTACTAGTACAAAACTAAAAGGCCTGACCCTGAACTCAATGCTAGACTTGCACGGTTAACAGAGAACTTAAAACTTCGTATTGCAATTAACAAACACACAACCTCAACCAACAAAGACAGGAGACCTGAGTCAAACATTGACTGAACAAATAAAATGGGCAGTGATATCAATTCAGCAACAACAACAAAATGCTTGAGAAATGTCCGAAGTGGAATCTATGTTAACACTGGGAACTAGCCATTTACATTTTACGTTTTTGTCATTTAGCAGACGCTCTTATACCTAGCGACTAACAATACGTGCATTCTTAAGATGTCTTGGAAAAACATCTGACAATCATAACAAGTAGCTACATTTTCCTTCACCAAAGCCATTAGTGTGCCAGAGAAAATAAAGTTACGTGCATTTTTTGTAGCAAGCTTCTGTGGCAAGTTTTGTAAACAAAAACATGCTAAAAGCTTCCACTTTTACAACCACCACTGCAATAGGCTAAACGTTTTTACTTCATGTAAAACACCGGTTTCATACGTGCGTTTTCAAATTATCTATACATCGATTGCACAACTGTGAGGTCTATGAACATAAACTATTAAATGTAATCAATACCGTTAACCCAGTTTGCCCGGAGAGGAGACTCTTTGGACTTCTAAGACCAAAATGTATAACTTACATGCAACTTACATTTAGTAAATCCCAATGAATCGGTTGTAGGCTATAATGGTTTGTTTTTGTATAGTTACCTATGGGGGAAATTGTTTTTCATTTAAATAACATTTTCTGTAATAAGGTAGCACATTCTTACCAGCTAATTCGTCAGGTTCCAAGCCAGTTTCTGTGTCTATTCCGCATATCACAAAGTAGTGAGCAAAGCGGCAGGGCGCCCCTCCAGACGCCGCGTTGGTCCCACTCATCTTGGTTCACAGACCAGCGTCCTCCCGTTCCTATTACTCCGACGGAGACATTTCCGTATCGATAATAAAACGTATTTTAAAACAATTATTTTGTCTTTATGAAATGTTAATTATACGATTCCGTCATTAAAACAAAAGTCGTTTCTTCTTATTCAAATAAATACTTAATGTTTATTGAAAAATCGTAGAGAACAGACTACTTGCTGTGGGTGAACTCTGGGTCGCTCTAACAAACAATACAATGAATCAAACCGAGAGGGAAAAGCGAGAAGTGTGTGCTTTGGCTGCATCGCGAGCGCAGACACTGGTCGCGTGGCAGGGCGGGACATTCAAATCTGAATCTTAAATCTGATGCATTCGTTTTTGTAATTAATTAGTAAGGCTAGACTTAAAATGGCTGCACACAATGCAAATTGTTATACTCCAGGTTATTTTGAATTTGATGTGATTTAATTACTTTTTTAGACTAGATTAGATTAAACTTTGTCATTGAACAGTGCAGGTAGCCTACATTATTACAAAATGCAGTTAGCATCAAAACAAAAGTGCAAATAGAAAAGGGCAGAAAATGTACAAGTAATAAGTATAATGATATTACAAGGGAGATGTAAAGAAGTACAGTGGATATAAAAAGTCTACACACCCCTGTTAAAATGCCAGGTTTGTGTGATGTAAAAGAATGAGAAGTCATTAGACACCTGTCGTAATTTAAAGTGACTCTGATTAATCACAAATAAAGTTCAGCGGTTTTCCTGACATTTTCTTAGTTGCATCTCAGAGCAAAAACCATGGTCCACAAAGAGCTTCCAAAGCATCAGAGGGATCTCATTGTTGAAAGATATCAGAAGTCAGGAGAACGGTACAAAAGAGTTTGCAAAATATAAGATATACCATGGAACACAGTGAAGACAGTCATCATCAAGTCCAGCAAATATGGCACAACAAAGACATTACCAAGAACTGGACGTCCCTCCAAAATTGATGAAAAGACGAGAAGAAAACTGGTCAGGGAGGCTTCCAAGAGGCCTACAGCAACATTAAAGGAACTGCAGGAATTTCTGGCAAGTACTGGCTGTGTGCAACATGTGACAATAATCTCCTGTATTCTTCATATGAATGGGCTATGGGATTTTTCTTACAAAGAAAAACATCCAGGCCCGGCTGAAGTTTGCAAAAACAAACCTCAAATCTCCCAAAAGCATGTGGGAAAATGTGTTATGGTCTGATGAAACCAAGGTTGAACTTTTTGGCCATAATTCCAAAAGGTATCACCCAACGAACACCATACCAACAGTGAAGCATTGTGGTGGCAGCATCATGCTTTGGGGTCCTTCAGCTGGAACCAGGGCCTTAGTCAGAGTGGAGGAAATTATGAACAGTTCCAAATACCAGGCAATTTTGGCACAAAACCTTCCAGAGTCTGTTAGAAAGCTAAAGATGAAGAGGAAGTTCACCTTTCAGCACGACAACAACCCAAAGCACACATCCAAATCCACAAAAGCATGGCAGAAGAAGATTAACATTTTGTAATGGCCCAGCCAGAGCCCAGACCTGAATCCAATTGAATATCTGTGGGGTGATCTGAAGAGGGCTGTGCACAGGAGATGTCCTCGCAATCTGACAGATTTGGAGCGCTTTTGCAAGAAGAGTGGGCAAATATTGCCACATCAAGATGTGCCATGCTAATAGACTCCTACCCAAAAAGACTGAGTGCTGTAATAAAATCAAAAGGTGCTTCAACAAAATATTAGTTTAAGGGTGTGCACACTTATGCAACCAGGTTATTGTGAGTTTTAAATTTTTCCTCCTCAAAGATTTGTTTGTTTTTCAATCGAATTGTTCACGTTATAGGTCACATTAAAGGTGGAAAAAGTTCTGACATGATTTATCTTTGTCTCATTCTTTTACATCACAAGAAACTGGCATTTTAATAGGGGTGTGTTTTTATATCCACTGTATACAAGTAGCAGCAGTGAGGTTGAACTAAGGTACATTTGAGAAATGTCTGCCTTTCCATTGGCTAGTAATCTTTACTTTAATTGTGACACACATGTCTGTATAATATCAAAGGATTATTAGGTACTTTTGAAGACCATGTTCTCCTGCCTAGACAAAGAAGGGTGTCAGACCTTTTGTTCCTCAGGAATGTGGTCCTTGGGGGAAAGTAGGAGCAATTGGCTTGTTTAGGTAAATGCAACAGTAAACATTATGGCAGGAAGGATTAGGTGGGGGGACAGCCCACCCTTTGGGTAAAAACCTATGTGACACGAGACAGATGAGCAACAACTTACCACACCCCTTTTAACTGTAATAAATACGGACTGTTCATGTATTAAGTTAGAGACTCCTCGGACGATTATGTTTGTAAGCGTTTGACGTGTCTCTTTTATTTACAAATAATAATAAATGGTTAAATTGTGCCAAGAGAATTTTGTCTCTGTTCTTACTCCTTTAAGAGTGTCGATTGATGGAATTGCCATCGCAGTAGGCCTACATGTAGCAGCTGAAAACGTCCTTATCAGACAATGCAAAGCAGTGTCAGATAAAGTATTAAGCATGATGTATGTTAGAAGTGGGATATACAGATGTGCAATGAAAGCAAATGCAAGTACAAATGTCAATTCTAAATGTGCAATGAAGGCAGTTTGAAGGTGCATGCGACACTGAAATGCAGGGATAGCAGCAATGAGATTCCCTAGGAAGATGTGTGATGAGAGTAGTGCAACCAGGTCCCTGAGAGTTCAGAGACCTGTACCGCCTGCCAGATGGTAGGAAAAAACTGTTTGTGGCATGGATGTGAAGGGTCCCTGATGATGCCACGCCCTATGCAGACACTGCTTGTGCTAGAGGTCTACAGTGGTTGGGAGCTGGGCACCAGTGATGTGCTGAGCGGTTTTCACCACCCGTTGCCGGGCCTTCCAGTCGGTCACGGAGCATCCGCCAAACCACACTATGGCGCAGTTCGTCAGAATGCTCTTGATTGTGCAGCGGTAAAAATTCACAAGGATCTTGGAAGACAGGCAAGCCTTCTTCAACCTCCTCCAAAAGTACTGGCGCTGCTATGCCTTTTTGACCATGGTTGAGGTGTTGAGGGTCCAAGACATGTTGTCGGAGATGTGGACATCGAGGAATTTAAAGCTGGGCACACGCTCCCCCTCAGTGCTAAAGATTAGAACTGGGGCACAACTACAGTGGGGAGAACAAGTATTTGATACACTGCCGATTTTGCAGGTTTTCCCACTTACAAAGCATGTAGAAGTCTGTAATTTTTATCTTATGTACTCTTCAACTGTGAGTGACGGAATCTAAAACAAAAATCCAGAAAATCGCATTGTATGATTTTTAAGTAATTAATTTGCCTTTTATTGCATGACCTAAGTATTTGATACATCAGAAAACCAGAACTTAATATTTGGTACAGAAACCTTTGTTTGCAATTACAGAGATCATACGTTTCCTGTAGTTCTTGACCAGGTTTGGCCCACTCCTCCATACAGAACTTCTCCAGATCCTTTAGGTTTCTGGGCTGTCGCTAGGCAATACAGACTTTCAGCTCCCTCCAAAGATTTTCTATTGGGTTCAGGTCTGGAGACTGGCTAGGCCACTCCAGGACCTTGAGATGCTTCTTACAGAGCCAGTCTTTAGTTGCCCTGGCTGTGTGTTTCGGGTCGTTGTCATGCTGAAAGAACCTGCCACGACCCATCTTCAATGCTCTTACTGAGGGAAGGAGGTTGTTGGCCATGATCTCGCGATACATGGCCCCATCCATCCTCCCCTCAATAAGGTGCAGTCGTCCTGTCCCCTTTTGTTGCCTTCTCACCAAGCTGCTTGCCTATTGTCCTGTAGCCCATCCCAGCCTAGTGCAGGTCTACAATTTTATCCCTAATGTCCTTACACAGCTCTCTGGTCTTGGGCATTGTGGAGAGGTTGGAGTCTGTTTGATTGAGTGTGTGGACAGGTGTCTTTTATACAGGTAACAAGTTCAAACAGGTGCAGTTAATACATGTAATGAGTGGAGAACAGGATGGCTTCTTAAAGAAAAACTAACATGTATGTGAGAGTGGGAATTCTTACTGGTTGGTAGGTGATCAAATACAAATTAATTGTTTAAAAATCATACAATGTGATTTTCTGGATATTTGTTTTAGATTCCGTCTCTCACATTTAAAGTGTACCTATGATAAAAATTACAGACCTCTACATGTAAGTAGGAAAACCTGCAAAATCTGCAGTGTATCAAATACTTGTTCTCCCCACTGTATAAGGTGATAGGATGATTACCATCAAATTCACATCATCAACCTATCCATTTTAGTTTATTAGGGGGCCAAGCGACGAAGTTGCTGGAACCCTTTTATGTTTGTACGTTTTATTATTATTATTATTGTTAGGGGACCAAGTATTATTTTTCTCCGGGCCCATTTTCAGAGGCCTGTAACTCGGCCATATATGGTTCAATTTGCATGAAACTTTGCATACTTGTTGCCATGAGAGGCCCGATAGGACTCTGCCATTACAATACCTATACACACCATGGTGGCGCTGTAGCACTTAGTCAAATGTTGAAGGTTTGAGCATGCATATCTCATTAACCAAATGTCTTAGAGTCATGCAGCCAAGTTCCATACATGCCCCTTCTCATGCTGACCAAATAAGTCTCTGGGGTCTTTCAAATTCGCCCCTTGTGTTTTCCTCCATTTTGACTTCTGTGAAAAACTCATTAACAACATCTCCTCCAAGACTGCTGAAAGCATTTGCATGTCGTTTGGTGTGAAGGACCTTTGAACCATTATCTATAAATGTTATATAAGGAAAATTGATATCTCAAACAATATGTCCGAAATCAGCGAATGAAATCGAGCTGGACGGGTCTATGAGTTTAGACGTCCATTAAACCCAAATGGAACATCAAACAGCTACAAAACGAAACATACTCATAAATGTGTCTGCTAGGAATGGACAGGAAAACTCCCATACAGAAATACAGCTTGGGGGCGCTATAAACATAACCAATGTTGCTCATGATTTTGCCATTGATAAAAACACACAAACGACATTTCTTCCGAAACAGCTGAATGGATTTGGATGACAATTAGTGTAAAGGACGACTGGACCATTGTCTTTGAAAGTTATATTATTGTATATGTTTCTGGTGGATTTTCTAAATATGCATCTGTGTGCTATTTCGGGTATTATAGATCACAACCCCATGAGACTATTCAGTTTGCCAGCTGGCCCTGTGGTGTAGTGGGAACATCCCGGCCCTTCAATATTGTAACCTCAGTTCAATTCCCTTCTCAGACATACCAAATTCTGTATCTCATAAATGCTTTACACAACAATATATTTCTGAAATACCACGATTTTCATTTATTTGTGAGAATAATTGTCTTAGGTGACCCTTGTATACTGTTATTGTTTTCCAAAGAAAGGAACCAGCCATGGAGTGATTGGAGTCATTTATTTGGTTATAAGTAAACTGTATAGCTATTAGCTAGTCATCTATAGTAATCTTTGTACAACAGTACACTTTAGTTCCGTTAACAAACGTTTTGTTGCCCTCTTTATCTCAGCAATATTGTAATGGATGGGGTAAAATTTACATTTGGAGAAGATAGAGGGTAGAAGGGACAACCAGTAGTCCCTTTGGTGTAGTGGGGACGTCCCTGTTCTTCAATATTCTGACCCTGATTCGGTTCTCCTCTGAGCTGTTCCAAATTTTGTATTTCAGAAATGTATATCCACTCTGTACTTTTCACCCTTCACACAACAATATATATCCCCTCTTTAATACCATGATTCTCATATGTTTAGGAGAAGAATTGTTTTACGTGACCCTTATAAACTGTTATTGTTTTCCAAAGACACAAATCAGCCATGGAGTGATTGGAGTCATTGTTTTCGTTATAAGTAGGATGTATAGCTATTAGCTATATAGTCTTTGTGCAAGACTACTCTTTAGTTCCATTAATAAGTGTTATTTTGTCCACGTTATTTCAGCTAAAATGTAATGGCTGAGGTAAAAGTTGCATTCTGCTGTTTAAATAGTGTAATGATTAAAGACAGTCTGCCACATAGAAAACCAGGGATTGAAACCTGCCAGCGACAACAATATTCATCCCTCTTAATTGGCTGAACTAGGATTGCCTGGTTCCTTTTCTGGTTTCAAGGTCTTTTTGTTTTGTTTTGATTTCCTCTCCTTCGATTGGACATCCTGACTACTAGTGGCATTGGGCATTTTTAAATAGCAATTTTTTTTCTAGTGAGAGCATGCAGTGAGATCCTTCCTGTGCCCCGCTTGGCCCTCTGAAATGCTGCTCGCAGCTTTAATTTAGGTTACTATTTTACATTTCAGTCATTTAAATATAATGTCTTTCACATTTGAACAACAATAGAGTTAGTACCACACAAGTCTGAACAATCTATATTGGTCTGTCCATAGTTTGTATCTGAAAACTTAAACATGTGATTGTCTGGATCACTTGATTCATTTATCTTCATCCAGGATTACTTGAAACAAGCTCCAAATTTTTTATGTATCCAATGATCTTATTTGTTTATACAGTTGTGCTGAAAGTTTGGAGAATTCTTGCAGGTAGTATAGCTGTCCATTCGTCTTGGCAAAATGCCTCCAGGTCATGCAAAGTCTTTGGTTGTCTTGCATAAACTGCACGTTTGAGATCTCCCCAGAGTGGCTTGATGATATTAAGGTCAGAAGACTGTGATGGCCACTCCAGAAAATTCACCTTTTGGTGCCGAAGGGTCGACTTGGCCTTGCCCTTAGGGTCATTGTTGTGCTGGAAAGTCCAAGAGCGTCCCATGCACAGCTTTCATGCAGAAGAATGCAAATTGTCAGCCAGTATTTTCTGATAACATGCTGCATTCATCTTGCCATCATTTCACAAGATTCCCTGTGCCTTTAGATCTCACACACCCCCAAAACATCAGTGAGCCACCACCTGCTTTACAGTGGGGATGGTATATTCTGTTCATTAAAGGCCTTGTTGACCCCTCTCCAAACATAGTGCTTATGGTTCTGTCCATAAACCTCTATTTTGGTCTCGTCACTCCAAATTACAGTGTGCCAACCTTGGCTTGGTATCAAGAGATCCCTGAATTTTCCACTTCTTAATAAGTGATTGAACAGTTCTGACTGGCATTTGCAAGGCTTTGGATATCTTTTTATATCCTTTTCCATCTTTCTTAAGTTCCATTACCAAGTTACACAGGTCTTTTAAAGGTTCTTTCCTGCTACCCATGGCTCAGTATCTAGCCTGCTCAGTGCATCCATGTGAGAGCTAACAAACTTATTTACTATTTATACACAGACACTAATTGCAATTTAAAAAGCCATAGGTGTGGGAAATTCACCTTTAATTGCCATTTTCATCTGTGTGTCTGGAACAAAGCCAAACATTCAAGGGTATGTCAACTTTTGATCAAGGCCACCTGGGGGATTTCTGTTATCATTATGATTTAAAAAGGAGCCAAACAACTATGTGATAATAAATGGCTTCATATGATCACTATCCTTAAATAAAATATATTTTAGCATTTTTTTAAATGTATTTCTTTATGTGACTGGGACAGTGCATGTTAATGAACAAGACATGGAGTACATGCATGTAAACATGCCGGATTATAGCCAAGGGCTAATTTCCATCCATAGTCCCACGGGCTAGGATCACACAGCTCACAAAAACATTGCAAAATAAAATGTCCATCTAAGTCAATTCATAAATTAGCTAAATCCTATATACAATATTCACACAAGACTACATTCAACTTCACAGACACTCATCCATATACACATTACAAAGTAAAACAATTTAAAGAAGGATAAAACATACATACTAATGTGTGCAACTTTGATTTGCCCATAGCCATTTCTTCAACTGGACTTTAAACGAGCTATATGTAGTTCATTCTCTTAATGTTAGAGGAAGACTATTCCACAGGTTCCCACCCAGGACAGACAGGACCGTCTGACCGAAGGTGGTGCACCTGTGAGGTATTATCAAGTCTCCTCTGGTAGAGGCTTGCGTGGTCCTCAGAGAATTATCTTTAGATTTAATAAAGTCCTTCAGAGGTGGCGGAGCGAGGGAGTGAAAGACCTTGTATATCAGACAGGCCATTTTCAAATTAATCATATTATGAAAATCTAATAATCTATGTTTTTTTTTAAACTTGACAGTGGTGGTGGGATAGTGTTTTTTTATCTAATGTTTTTAATGCCTTTTTATATAGACTTTCTATTGTTTTAAGTGTTGTGGGGCAAGCAAGAGACCAGGTAGTCAAACAGTAATGAAAATGAGAAATAATCATCGAATAAAAATATATTTTAGCAGCATCCATAGTTCAATTATTTCGAATGTGCCAAAAATTTTGAAGATTAAATTTGACAACCTTTGCTACTTTTTTTACATGACTTTTGAAGCAGAGTGTTGAATCTAGGAGTACCCCAAGGTATTTAAATTCTGAGACCAGGTGAAGTTCCTCTCCATTCAGGAAGACATTTGATCTGCTTACTTCGACATGGCGTTTTGAGAAGTACATGCACACAGTTTTTCTGGTGTTCAACATGAGGCATGAATTCTTGAGCCAGTGCTGCACATAAGATAGGGCAGCTGTGAGATCAGCAGCTGCTTGTTGGATGGTTTTTGCTTGAGTGTAAATTACTGCATCATCCGCATACATCTGCGAGAAGACGTTTGGACATGAATTTGGTAGGTTATTGATAAAAAGAGAGAACAGAACCGGCCCAAGGACAGACCCCTGCAGGACACCAACTCCAGAATCTAAACAGGGAGATTTGACACCATCTACTACCACGTACTGTTTCCTGTGGGACAGGTAGGATTTAAACCATAAGTGCTTGATCAGAGATGTTAAATTGAGTCAACCTGGATATTAAAATCTGATGGTTAACAGAGTCAAAGGCTTTCTTCAAATCTAAGAAGACAGCCCCGACACAAGAACTCTTGTCAAGCAAACCAAAGCACTATCGGTGGAGTGATGGTTCCGAAAACCGAACTGTAATGAATGTAGTGAAGGTTGGACATTTTCCAGATGAGCTGTCAACTGTCTGACTATCCACTTCGCTGCTATTTTTGATATAACAGGAAGTATGCTGATAGGTCTATAATTAGACATGTCTGTTGTAGCACCTGATTTTAGTATTGGTGTCACTGCAGCCACTTTCCAATCTGCAGGGACTATAGAATTGTTAAAGGACATATTAAGAAGATGGGTTATTGGACATATTAGATGATCCTTGTACTCTTTAAATAAAATTGTATTAAGGCCAAATGCATCAAGAGATTTTGAATTTTTCATGCCAACAATAATTTTTGTTACTTCATAGTCTGAGATTTCAATGATATTGAATACAGGCTGATGTGGATCAGAGATATTGTCAGAACACAGAGATGAATCAAAATGCTGCATAATCTCCTACACAGAATTTATAAAGAAACTATTAAAATTGGTGTCTATGGAAAATTGATTTTTAATAATCGAGTCATTAATTTGAAGCTCCATTTCCTTATTGGTTTTATTCAGATGTCGACCAAGCATTTTATTTAGGTTTTGCCATACTAATTTTCCATTGCCGTTTGCATTCTCTATTATTTTAATGAAAAAGTTTGCTTTGGCCTGTCTCAGACTCTGTGTTACCTTATTTCGCATATGGGTAAACCTTTGACGGTCTGTTGTTAGACCTGATTTTAAAAATTGCTTTAATATCAGGTCTCTAGCTAACATTAGATTTTTACATACCTTTTTTTACATTTATATCTCCCTCTACCCGAATGGGTTGAGATAACATCCTTCAGAGATTTAATAAATTTACTGCTACATAATTCAGGATTGTCATCATACAGGATTGTATCCCATTCCAGTGAGGACAGGGCTGTGGCCACATTTTGTCGTTGGCTGTTAGGTATACACTCATAAGGAGATATTTGTGTTATTTGTGGAGTTAAAGAAATCATTATTAACCCTCGACTTGAACAATTTCCTAGAAAAAAGTATAATATTATGGTCTGAGAGACCAGTCAGGAAATGGTATGATCTAATTATCCTTTCAGGTCTGTTGCTGAAAAGTAGATCTATTTTAGTTTTAGAGTATATCATAATCCTTGTTGGTTGCTGAACAAGTTGGAAAAAATTTAAGATTATCCATTCTATGCTTTAGTGTTTTCCTATCTTTCTTACAGTCCCAGTTCACATTTAAATCTCCAATAACAATAACTTCATTGAACTTGTTGTGTGTTGTATGATGTTTAAGTAGTACCTGCAGTTGTTCATAGAAGTCAACTTTGGCTGATGCTGGACGATAAAGGCAAACCAGAGTAAAACTCATCTCTGCAGAGAGGGAAATTTTAACTGAAACATTTTCAATTTTGATCTCAATTGGCACACTTACTTGTGAACACTTCAAATTATTTTTCACATACAGCAGTACACCCCCACCTCTTCCTTTTCCTCTGTCCCTTCTAAACACATTATAGTCAGGAAAAACAACACCAGCTTCAGGGGATGATTCTTTAAGCCAAGATTCGGATAGGCCTAATATATCAATATTTGAATTCCTGAGAATATGGTCCATTTGTTCACATTTAGGGAGCATACTGCGTATGTTGAGGTGAGCACAAAGAAGCCCTTTTGGCCTATTTTTATTGACCCATATTAATTTAGCCCGATATCTTCTCATTACATAATTTCTAATCTTTTTAATAGCTTGGCAGGAGTTTGGTGCAGTCTGAGTGCAGTCAGGTATGAACCCGTTTTGGATCCCTGGTGTAAGTGGCGTTGTTTCCAATTCAGCTGTCATATTGACAGCCAATGTCACAATACCATCGATGCATGCTGCAGTTGTTTGTAGCCTCTTAGCCGATACGCTAGCAGTAGTAGCCCCTACTGCCGCCGTGTTAGATGCATCGAGGGCCACCATGGACTGTATCTCAGCTGCCAATCCTTCTCCTCCCTCCGCAATCCCGACTCCACCACAGCCCAAGGACACCCCCGGTGTGATCAGTCATATTTTCTAAATCAATGCCATAATTTCACAATTTCTGCCAGGGTATGCAAACTTATGAGTACAACTGTTCTTCTTATTATTACTGGGGCTTGTGCAGGAAGAGCCCCAAGTTAGTCCTTCAACATAGTTTTTATTATTATTGGGGCTTGCGCAGCAAAAAGCCCCAGGTTAGTTCTTCGACATCTTATTATTATTACTGGAGCTTACGCGGCAATAAGCCCCGGGTTAGTTCTTCAACATGTCATCATCTTCCGTTTATCCGGGGCCGGGTCGCGGGGGCAGCAGTCTAAGCAGAAATGCCCAGACTTCCCTCTCCCTAGACACTTCCTCCAGCTCTTCCGAGAGGACACCGAGGCATTCCCAGGCCAGCCAGGAGACATAGTCCCTCCAGCGTGTCCTAGGTCTTCCTCGGGGTCTCCTCCCGGTGGGACGGGCCAGGAACACCTTCCCAGGAAGGCGTTCCGAAGGCATCCGGAACAGATGCCCAAGCCACCTCAGCTGACCCCTCTCGATGTGGAGGAGCAGTGGCTCTACTCTGAGCACCTCCCAGGTGACCGAGCTTCTCACCCTATCTCTAAGGGATTGCCCAGCCACCCTGCGGAGAAAGCTCATTTCGGCCGCCTGTATCCGGGATCTTGTCCTTTCGGTCATGACCCAAAGCTCATGACCATAGGTGAGAGTAGGAACGTAGATTGACCGGTAAATCGAGAGTTTCGCCTTGCGGCTTAGCTCATTCTTTTCACCACGACAGACCGATACATCGACCGCATTACTGCAGAAGCTGCACCGATCCGTCTGTTAATCTCCCGTTCCATCCTTCCCTCACTCGTGAACAAGACCCCTAGATACTTAAACTCCTCCACTTGAGGCAGTTACTCTCCACCAACCTGAAGTGGGCAAGCCACCCTTTTCCGATTGAGGACCATGGCCTCGGATTTGGAGGTGCTGATTCTCATCCCAACCGCTTCACACTCGGCTGCAAACCGTCCCAGTGCATGCTGAAGGTCCTGGTTTGAAGGGGCCAACACGACAACATCATCTGCAAAGAGCAGAGACGAAATCGTGTGGTCCCCAAACCTGACACCGTCCGGCCCCTGGCTGCGCCTAGAAATTCTGTCCATAAAAATTACGAACAGAACCGGCGACAAAGGGCAGCCCTGCCGGAGTCCAACATGCACTGGGAACAAGTCTGACTTACTGCCGGCAATGCGGACCAAGCTCCTGCTTCGGTCGTACAGGGACCTGACAGCCCTTAGCAAAGGACCCAGGACCCCATATTCCCGAAGCACTCTCCACAAGATGGTGCGAGGGACACAGTCAAATGCCTTCTCCAAATCCACAAAACACATGTGGATTGGTTGGGCAAACTTCCATGAACCCTCCAACACCCCGTAGAGGGTATAGAGCTGGTCCAGTGTTCCACGGCCCGGACGAAAACCACACTGTTCCTCCTGAATCCGAGGTTCTACTATCGGCCTTATTCTCCTCTCCAGAACCCTGGCATAGACTTTCCCGGGGAGGCTTTCCCTATAGTTGGAACACACCCTCCGTTCCCCCTTTCCAGCGCCCCTCCCAGAGACTCCAAGAAGGTCGGGTACTCTGCACTGCTGTTCGGCCCGTAGGCACAAACAACAGTGAGAGACCTATCCCCGACCCGTAGGCGCAGGGAAACGACCCTCTCGTTCACCGGGGTAAACTCCAACACATGGCGGCAGAGCTGGGGAGCTATAAGCAAACCCACACCAGCCCGCCGCTTCTCACCATGGGCAACTCCAGAGTGGTGAAGAGTCCATCCTCTCTCAAGGAGTGTGGTTCCAGAGCCCAAGCCGTGCGTAGAGGTGATCCCGACTACCTCTAGTCGGAACCTTTCAACCTTTCGCACGATCTCAGGCTCCTTCCCCGCCAGCGAGGTCACATTCCACGTCCCTAGAGCTAGTTTCCGTGTCCAGGGATCGGGTTGTCTATGCCCCCGCCTTCGACTGCCGCCCGATCCTCTCTGCACCGACCCCTTATGGTCCCTCCTGTGGGTGGTGAGCCCACGGGAAGGCGGCCCCACGTTGCTCCTTCGGGCTGAGCCCGGCCGGGGCCCCATGGGGAAAGGCCCGGCCACCAGGCGCTCGCGTACGAGCCCCAACCCCGGGCCTGGCTCCAGGGTGGGGCCCCGGCTGCGCCATACCAGGCGATGTCACAGAACTCATAATTGTTTTCATCATTAAGGGGGTTTTGAACCGCTCTTAGTCTGACCCGTCGCCTAGGACCTGTTTGCCTTGGGAGACCCTACCAGGGGCATATAGCCCCAGACAACATAGCTCCTAGGGTCACTCGGGTACTCAAACCCCTCCACCACGTTAAGGTGGCAGTTCATGGAGGGGAGCGCCACCGTGTGGTTGATAAAAAGATCTTTGCAGTAATTTCTTCCACATTGGCCTTGTCAACATACATACAAAATAGAACCATTATCTTTGTAGGAGATGTCTATATATGTGCAAAACAACGCCCCCCACATGTTCATTGGTCAATAGCATCCGTATTTTTGGAAGAAATATCAAAAGTACGTGAAGATCGGTCATTTGGTGCCAGAGGAGCATTTTTTTGCCAATTCTGCAGGTTTTCCTAATTACAAAGCATGTAGAGGTCTGTAATCTTTATCATAGGTACACTTCAACTGTGAGAGACGGAATCCGGAATCCAGAAAATCACATTGTATGATTTTTAAATAATTAATTTGCATTTTATTGCATGACATAAGTATTTGATCACCTACCAACCAGTAAGCATTCCAGCTCTCACAGACCTGTTAGTTTTTCTTTAGAAGCCCTCCTGTTCTCCACTCATTACCAGAATAAACTGCACCTGTTTGAACTCGTTACCTGTATAAAAGACACCTGTCCACATACTCAATCAAACAGACTCCAACCTCTCCACAATGGCCAAGACCAGAGAGCTGTGTAAGGACATCAGGGATAAAATTGTAGACCTGCACAAGGCTGGGATGGGCTACAGGACAATAGGCAAGCAGCTTGGTGAGAAGGCAACAACTGTTGGCGCAATTATTAGAAAATGGAAGAAGTTCAAGATGACGGTCAATCACCCTCGGTCTGGGGCTCCATGCAAGATCTCACCTCGTGGGGCATCAATGATCATGAGGAAGGTGAGGGATCAGCCCAGAACTAAACGGCAGGACCTGGTCAATGACCTGAAGAGCTGGGACCACAGTCTCAAAGAAAACCATTAGTAACACACTACACCGTCATGTATTAAAATCCTACAGCGCACACAGGGTTCCCCTGCTCAATACAGCGCATATCCAGGCCCGTCTGAAGTTTGCCAATGACCATCTGGATGATCCAGAGGAGGAATGGGAGAAGGTCATGTGGTCTGATGAGACAAAGAAATTGCTTTTAGGTCTAAACTCCACTCGCCGTGTTTGGAGGAAGAAGAAGGAGGAGTACAACCCCAAGAACACCATCCCAACCGTGAAGCATGGAGGTGGAAACATCATTCTTTGGGGATGCTTTTCTGCAAAGGGGACAGGACGACACCGTATTGAGGGGAGGATGGATGGGGCCATGTATCGTGAGATCTTGGCCAACAACCTCCTTCCCTCAGTAAGAGCATTGAAGATGGGTCGTGGCTGGGTCTTCCAGCATGACAATGACCCGAAACACACAGCTAGGGCAACTAAGGAGTGGCTTCGTAAGAAGCATCTCAGGGTCCTGGAGTGGCCTAGCCAGTCTCCAGACTTGAACCCAATAGAAAATCTTTGGAGGACGCAGAAAGTCTGTATCCCTGCTGCAGTGTGTGCAAACCTGGTCAAGAACTACAGGAAACGTATGATCTCTGTAATTGCAAACAAAGGTTTCTGTACCAAATATTGAGTTCTGCTTTTCTGATGTATCAAATACTTGTGCAAATGAATTACTTAAAAATCATAATGTGATTTTATGGATTTTGGTTTTAGATTTCGTCACTCACAGTTGAAGAGTACCTATAATATAAATTACAGACCTCTACATGCTTTGTAAGTGGGAAAACCTGCAAAATCGGCAGTGTATCAAATACTTGTTCTCCCCACTGTACACCTAGGTACCAACTTTCAAGACTTTAGGTCACAAGGGGTGGGCGTGGTGAGCTGGCAAAAAGTGCACCTTTGGAGGCTTGTGACAGCGTCACCATGAGGCCGACATGCATTTTACTACAATAAAAATGTGTGCACATTTAAGCCATTTTATCTCACAGAATTTTATCTCATTATTGAACTGCTGAAACCCTAATAGTGAACCGGAACAAACACAATAGGGTTTCAACAGTGAACTGCTGAATCCCTAATAAAACTGACAAAACCAATAAGGTACCTGCACCATCCAGATTCTTCTGAGTTAATACAGGTTGTTCAATGAGTGTAGTGTCAAGTTTCTTAGTGTGCATAGACGTAATGGAATGGGAACGTCTCAATCATATGAAATGTCCCACTCATATATTTCATTTGGATTACGCAGACAAGCAGACAAAAAAAGGAACCAGTGAACTGCTGAAACCTTAATGAATCGGAATAAACACAATAGGCAGGGAGGCCAACGGGAATGACAGGGCCCGGGACAGAATGTAACATTTAGGACCCAAACCATGGGCCAAACATTTTATTAATAGTAATTAAATGACTGTCCAAAAAACAAGTCATAAACATTTTATTGTTTAATGCTTTAATTCATAACTAGGCCACATTCAAATCCCTTTGTTTTCAACACAGGTAATTAATTATGTCACATCTTTTCAATTCATAACCTACTCAGTCCCAATCAGCCATTACTGAATTGCTACACATATTTAGATGTTCTCTTTTAGATTTGTCCTTCCATTTCTGTGCTCCTAGTTTTGGTTGCATGGTGGCAATATTTAGCCAGATAGCTACAGTACTGTAGTTAGACACATTTATTGGTTAAATTTGAAAGAAATGTAAGCTCCACTATGTAGGATTTATTTCAGTAAAAAAAACAATTACAGCATTTTGCAATTACTCATCCGTCAGAAAACGATTCTGCACCAATGACCAATAGAGAATCACGTTTCTGAATGAAAATATGAAAAATGGAATTACCTGTTCCAAAAAACGCAATAACTCAGAGTTCGACAACGTTCTTCTTAGCCTTGCTAATGTTAGCTTAGGGTTTCTGGTAGCTAGCTACAGAGAGTTGGTCTAAGCTTTCTTTCGCTTTCCTATTTTTGTAATGTATGCTGTAGTAGACAAGGGAGGAACTGATGGTTTGTCGTCCTGGTCTCTAGTTGCCATTATAGTTTCTTACAGTAAGCAAACTTGGCCCCTTATGGCATAGTTATGCTATATATAATATCATCCAGGTAAAATCAGCCAAGGAGGAAAGCCTGCCTCACAGAAGGCGATTGGCTGAAACGGGATTAGCTGGGAAGTCCTATCTAGTACAGCTTTAACAAAGTTATGTTGGCGCTGGTGTTTAGGGTACCACCCTGAATGGCTGTTGATGTTAGCGTATCACTCGGATTGGCTGTAGGTGTAAGGGTATTGTTAGAAATCGGCGGTTTCGTATAGTGGTCAAATAATGTAGAACCCGTATTAAATCGAGGGAGAAGTTCGCTCAAGTTTATTGGAAAATTACAGCACAGATGTCATTCGGTGTCATTCCACTCCACTCCACTCCACTCCACTCCACTCATATAACCAGAGTTACATTCCCAGTAACTAACGTTATATGTTGTGGAGCTCTGCCCCCTAGAGGGGCTTTAGCTCCTAGTGGTTCACAAAGATGTACACCCTGCCGGAACACCAGTAAGCTCGCAGGGTCCAGTAAAAACCTTCTCCAAAAAGAAAACATCTCCGACAGCTGACAAGGTCAGAAAGGGATGATCGAATGCGTAATGATAGAATCCCCCTTAGTGTAGGCCCATGAACACATAGGCCAACCCAGGGAGAAAGGATGTTGAGCTCAAGCGAGAGGGAAACGTATCCGTTCCACACAAGCACAACAGAAAATACCCATGCACCACACATCACGAGATGAGGGGCATGAGAATACAAAATATGAAATGTGAAGGAGAGGGTGGCTGAAAAATGTGACACGCAGAGATGGCCGATGCGTATCTGCGGATGGTCGAAGGAGACCGCTCAGAAGCCAGACCCTGAGAGCTCCTGAAAGCGATGGAGGGTGTAGAATCGAGCCCTCCACATGGGACAGTGCATCCTGCCTGGGCGGATCCGACCACGGACGGTCCACCAGCAACTGGATCATCTCTGGATACCAGCTAGCCGCAGGGCGATCAGGTGCCACCAGTATGACCCGAAGCCCTTCTGCTTTGATCCGAGCCAGTAGAGGCGCTATGCAGCGCTGAGGAGGAAATGCGTATAGGAGGCCCTGAGGCCAGGGGTGGTGCGCGAACGCGTCTACCCCCAGAGGAGGGCGATCCGTCTGGGACAGGGAGAACCACAGGCACCTGAATGAGAGCGGAGCCCGGCATTTGCATACGCGGACGTTGCACCCTGAGCAGGGACGCGTTGCCAAGGTGACGCTGAGTATGGCAGACAGGACTGGAATGATCAGGGAGGACAGGTAGCGAGACGGAGGCGAAAGCCGGCAGCGTTACCTGGTGTTTGATCTCGTCATAGCCAGCGGGATGAGAAGCCACCACGGTTACGTCTCTAACCTTTCAGGAGGGGTGCGCGATCAGCCTCGCGTAGGGAGGAGAGAGACCGCCACAGATGACGGTGTCTGACCACGGCAGAAGCTACTGTGTGCCCGGTGCAGACCGTCTGGACCTGGTTAAGGTGGAGGATAGCCTTCAGATTACCCGCTACCTCTTCAACGTCACGTGACGACGGAGTAGGAGAACGGTCTAAAATATGGGAGGCTGCTGACGCGAGGAGAGCAACGTTGTTCGCCGCGGCTAGGGCCTGTGATCCCAGGACATAAACTTTATCCCACAGCTGCCCCAAGTAGCAGTCCTTGGTGGATGGCAAGGCGGGCTTCCTCCCGGACCAGCCCCAGGAAGGCAGGAAATGCGCCGAGCTGATGGGAGTCTGCCTACCGTAGACCCTGGAGAAGGTGGCGTAAGACTTAACAGGAGCTCTGGCAGAAGCTGGAGTGGACCAGGAACCCTCTGCGAATGCTTTAAAACCACGGACATCAGGCGCAGGGGAGTCCACCGGTTTTACACGCTCCGCCCTGGAGCCAAAGGACATGCCGGAAGGCTCCTTCGGCGCAGGCAGGGGAGGCAGACGCAGCTGGATGCGTAAAACTGCCCTCTTAATCATGCCTGCAAACTCCACGTGGAGAGGGGGCGGGCGAAGAAGAAACAGCAGAGGAGAGGTCGTCCTCCAGCTCTCCCCGGACAGAGGGAAAAGTGCGAGATCCGCTACCACAACCCACTTGGGAAGGGAGCGGGTCCGTCTGCATCAGAGGCGTTGGGTCCCGTGTAGGAGCGTCCTCCTCAGACATCTCGTCGTCGCCGTTGGAACTCAAGACGGGGGAGACGTGCACCTCCTGTTCGAAGTAGCTCGCCCTCTCTACACGTGGAGAGAGGGACAAGGCAGAGCAGGAGGAGCAAGCCGGGGGGTCTGTGAAACCCTTGCGAGCGTGGGCCAGTCCCAGGAACGATGGGAGTCCTGGCCTGGAGACAGGTTGGCACAACGGCAATTTTTTCATGTTGAGATGCCGAGCTAAAGAACGTCGATGGCAAAAATTCTCAGGCTGAAATAGAGTAATCAGTAGACACTCAGCAAGCATTTGCTGAATAAAAAGGGAGGGCGTTCTCTGGGCTCTCGGGTCCTATATAGAGGCAGGCGTGCCCTGATTGGCTATCGCATCTTGCATAATGAGTTTTCAGTATGGCCGCGGATGTGGCTAGGGTAAACCACTAGGAGCTAAAGCCCCTCTAGGGGGCGGAGCTCCATGACATATAACATGAATCCCTTCATCAATGGAGTTCTTCTATTTAAAAACGTTTAACCTTCTCGACAGTACTGAATACAACACTGACTGACAAATTAATAATTATATGTAAGCCAACCAAATGGTTTCAGCAGTGAACATTGGATTTGCGATTGTCCTGAAAAGGGCACGAGAGAAGATGGACAAAACGAATAGGGACAATTTTAATTCAGGTGGATTTACAGTGTACAACCCAAGAACACATAGGACTGAAAACTACCAAGAGCAGGGGTATTAACGGTCAGAGGGGGCAGGACAGGACACATCTACCAGTGAGATCAATCCATTACATGACCCAGCACATATTGATGTTATGCAGACACTTAATGTACAAGCATTTAGAGAAAATGTTGAGTACCAAGTTAAACCCACAATTTTTCTTAATTAATGGTAAACATTACATTTTTGGTTGATTCTGGAGCGGGATATTATGTCCTTAAGGCCCAGGAATGTAGGGGCTAGTGGGGGACAGACCACTGAGCGATTTACCACCCCTCTGTCGGTTGTAGACGACGAAGGCCAGCTTTACCCAAGACATTCATTTCTGTTTTCCAATTGCTGCCCAGTTCATTTGTTAGCCAGGGACTTGATGACACAGTTAGGGTTAACACTAGAATGTTCAGACAAAGGAATGCGAATTAAACCTACTCTTTTGCAAGCAGTTCAAAATGGTGTACAGCCTGTTGATTATTGTTATTCATGGTATTTATATAGAACAGGGCCTAGAGCTGTTTCACATGATTTGGTAAATAAGAGTAGAAACAGGTTCGGTTCTGTTTATGGATATGGGTGACTTGCGTTGCTCTGTGAAGGTTTCAGAAAGTCAGGATGTTGGTTTTGAGAAAGTGTGGTTTGAAGATGGTAAAAGTGATTTTTTGACAGGTGAATATGTATACTGGTCTTCGGAAGGTTTTTGTGCATGGTCTGTGCAAAATGTGAGAGAGGTGTCTCGCTTTTTCGATGTGGAGGGGTCGGACCCCCATGTCCCCCTTGCTAAACCTGTTTTGCACGTGGGCAAGCTTTGGTCCTTGGTTGAGGGAGTGCAATGAAGTAGTGGACTGGGTCCCTTGTCACATGGTGGCAGCCCAAGCCTATAGAGAAAGGTTTGGGTGCACCGTTTTGGGTAAATGGGAAGTACATCTTGTGTCGCATGATGACTGGGTCCGTTAGGTCTGTGCAGTCCAGGTGGCAGCTATAGATCCTAGGTTAGCGGAAGTTCCACCCTCCTTGTGGGCACAGCATAAATATGATGTTGGGCTAATTAAGAATGCACAGCCTCTTGTAGTTACATCTAGAGGACCCCATAGACCTTGCCAGGCTCAATACCCACTGAAAGCAGAGGCTATTGAGGGGATAGCTCCCGTGTTTAAAGCATTGTTAGAAAAAGGCATAATTGTTCCATGTCCAAACAGCCCCTGTCGCACTCTTATTTTCCCAGTAAAGAAAGCCAAAGGTGTTGGACAACCTGGCGATTTGTACAAGATCTTAAAAAAGTTAATGAAGCAGTATATGCACGCGCACCGATTGTATCTGATCCGTAAACAATTATGACCCAAGTCCCGGGCAATTGTAATTTTTTCTCTGTGGTCGACCTAGCTAACGCATCTATTAGCATTCCTGTGCACAAGGATTCGCAATTTTGGTTCGCTTTTGAATTTTCTGGCCAATTGTACAAGTGGACGAGTTTGCCTCAAGGTTATTGTGAATCTCCTGCCATGTTTGCGTCCGCACTAAAAGATAATTTGGAAGGGTTTCAATTTAAACATTGCAGTACCCTTATCCAATACGTTGATGATCTTCTTGTCTGTTCCCCAGATGAAGATACGTGTGAAAAAGACACTATGCTTTTGTTACGGTACTTGGTCTCGTAAGGTCATAAAGCCAGTTTGAATAAGCTACAGTTTGTCCAGAAGGAAGTCATTTTTCTGGGCCATAAACTAAGACCAGAGGGTAAAAGTCTCAGTGCACACAGAATAGAAGCCATTATTGGCATCCCAAAACCTCTCACTAAAACCCAACGTCTGTCCTTTCTGGGCATGACAGGGTTCTGTAGGCAATGGGTTCCTGTATATGCCCGCTTGGTACAGCCCTTACAGGATATGGCCTACGGCCAGAAGCTCGCTTCACATGATAGAGTTGTGTGGACTCCATGCTTCCTTTACTTCTTTGAAACAGGCCCTGGCTACCTCTCCTACTTTAGGGCTCCCCGATCCTAAAAATAAGTTTATTCAAGCAGTGTGTGAAAAGGATGGTTAAATGTCCTCTGTCTTAATGCAGAAACATGGTGATAAGTTAAGGCCAATTGCATACTTCTCTTCTAAACTTGACACTGTAGAAAATGCGGGCTTCATTATGTCTTCTGGTACACAGATCCAACATGGCCAACTTATTCGTAACCTGTTGGAAGCTGTTTTGTTACCTAAGTAAGTGGCCATATGTAAATGTGAGGCCCATACTACAGGCACAGATGTTTCCCTTGATAATCGCAGAGCAGATGCAGCTGCCAAAGCTGCTGCTCAGGCCCCCCCTCATTCTACCCTGCAGGTGACCCATCTGACCCCTACAGTCACCCTCTTTGACCTTGTTGAAGCACAATCTCAGGCTTCACCTAAAGAGAGAACCGCCTGGAAAAAAGCAGGGGCATCCTATGTGAATACAGTTTGGATAGGCCCTAATGGTAAACCCTGTTTACCAAAATGTATTTTTCACCTCTATGCGGTGCTCTCTCATGGAAGAAATCACGCTTCAAAATGGGTGATGGTAAATAAGTATTGGTACACACAGGGCTTTACGAATTATGCTCAAAATGTTTGTTCAAAATGCCTAGTGTGTTTGAGGTTTAATATAGGTTGGGGACAAGCAATCCCCCAGTCCAGCCATCCTCCCCCTGATGGCCCCTTTGACCATGTGATGATGGATTTTATTGAGTTGAACCCCTGCGAGGGGAAATAAATATTGTGTTGTGTTTGTTGATATGTTTTCTAAATGGGTTGAGGCTTTCCCGGCTGGGAAGGCTGATGCATTGGCTATTGCTAAGGCATTACGGACTGAAATCATGCCCAGATGGGGTATTCCTAAGAAACTGTCAAGTGACAATGGATCACATTTTGTGAACGGAGCCATTCAGAAGATGTCTGAGTATCTAGGAGTTGATCTGAAGACTCACAGTGCCTACCACCCGCAGAGTGGAGGGGCAGTGGAGAGAGAAAATAGAACTATTAAACTGAAACTCTCAAAGTTGGGTGAGGAGACAGGGTTGACCTGGGTTAAAGCACTTCCCCTTGTGCTTACATACATGAGAGGAAGGCCCAGGGTGAAAACAGGCCTCTCCCCTCATGTGGTCATCACTGGAAGACCCATGAACACAGGCCTAGGCGCCCCTACTCACACAGACCTCACCACAGGACATGTGAATGATACAATGTTAACATACTGCACTAATCTGTCAAAGGTTCTGAACAACATCCACAGGAGTGTGAGAGCTGCTCTACCAACTCCCATTGAAGGCCCGCTGCATGACATCAAGCCTGGGGACTGGGTAGTCATCAAGAACTGCAAGAGAAAGCACTGGAGCAAGCCATGGTTGGGTCCATATCAAGTCCAACTGGTCACTCAGTCTGCTGTCAAAGTTGCTGAACGAGGTACCTGGATCCACGCCACACACTGTAAGAAGGCTCCAGCATTAGAAGATACGGCAAAAGAATAGGTAAATTGAAGTTACCTAAGGGCGGCGTGGGTTGTGGTGTTAGTAACAGTCAACTCCAACACAGCCTGCGACCATGGAGCCAGAGAAACAAGGACCATGGAACCCTTTCAGGAGGTCTGGAGGAATGAGATGCACCATTGGGTGCCTGCTGATTTTTAGTATTAATGTCATCATACCGATAGTGTGGATTTTCAAACCGCACTGTGATGTCCATGGACAGATTGTAAATATGACACCTAATGGAAAGAGACATTTGTATACCATGAGAAAAGGCCCAAACAACAGATAAAGATAGGGCCTGAATTTGAAGAGACTATGTTAATCTCTTGTGACATGATGAACTGCCCCCCGGATGGGGATTGCTATGTACTGACAAGCCCAGTGTTGAAGGATAATAAGTGGTATTGGACTCACCTAAATACAGGTGGGAGCACTATGTTCCCCTCCTCATACTATATTCCCAGCCATGTGAATAGGTGGAGATGTTATGATGATGATTATTGTACTGTTAACATTTCCAAACCACAAGGAGTAATCCAGGATTACTGGTGTTTCAGTACTGATGAGGATAACAGCCCTTGCAGATCACCTGCCTACCCTAAAGGTAGACCCGTTTTGATATGTCCCTTAACAGTTGCACGTACTACTGCGGTTCCTACTCCTGCATCATGTCGTCCTAAGCCAGGTAGAATAAGGAGAGCACTGTTAGAGCCAGATAACATGGCCCTTAGGATAATGGTTGACTATGCAAAGCACAAGAACATATCCAAATTATTTAGGTTAACCTACACTGAGCGAATAGGAGCACATGGCTTCACTGTAAGGATACAAATTATCCTGGTGCAGACAGACTGTCGAACCAAGGAGGATGAAGTCAGATCAGGTATGACCTGTAATCCCTTACCCTCAGGTTTCTCTGTTCATATTGATGAGGTGGTTAACCATATCCCATGGGAAACATAGATGAACATAAATTCAATGAACATCAATTTGCATAATTGACACCCAGACAAAATACCTGTTCATGAATTGCATAATGTCTCACTCTGTATTACAGATGCTTCAGGAGCAACACAGAGTTTAGGACAAAGTGATTGCTCCACCACAACTCAAACCAACTTTACGGCTCTAGGGGCTTTGCTGGAGCAGGTCTATATAGTTTGTGGTGGGAAAGCATACAGTTGCATTCCAAGAGACGCAGGTGGAGTATGCTATATGGCGTACTTGGTCCCTTTGATTAAGCGAGCTGACCACAGGGAAATGGCTGCCTTACATCAATCCCAACCTCGCCATAAGCGAATACTTACTAGAACTCAATGTGTATTCAGTGTATTGATCCCAGGATATGGCACATACACCTTATGGGAGGTGAAAAGGGACTTTAATAAGCTATTGAAACGACCTAATGTGCATACCACCGCGTATGCGACCATGTATACGTCTATACGCATATGCAACTGTGTATACGTGTATGCACCCATGTATACGCGTTCCTATACCCGTATACACGACGCGTCTATGGCAGGTGAAAAGGGACTTTAATAAGCTATTGAAACGACCTAATGTGCATACCACCGCGTATGCGACCATGTATACGTCTATACGCGTATGCGACCGTGTATACATGTATGCACCCATGTATACGCGTTCCTATACCCGTATACACGACACGTCAGTATATGCGCTCAGACGACTGCTTCAGTCTATGGGGGGTGGATTCTGCCACGGAGATGTAGATAAGCGACCTACCGTCAACTTGCTCCCATTTAACGTCGCCGTGAGCGAATCTCTTTGGCTTAACGTCGCCGTGAGTGAATCTCTTATGCTTTAGGTCGCCGTTAAAAGTTTCGTTTGTGCTGATGCAGCGTTGTATATATTAGACATTGAATTATAGCTGTCACCAGCCCCACAACCTGCTCCAAACTCCCTCAAAATAGGCTCAATCATTTATGCTCTGTTTGTGCCGCTGAAAGGTTTGTTTGTGCTTCTACAGTTTTTGGTACATATCTATTCCTACTGGATAGCGCACTGGCTTTAATCTCTTTCCACTATAGCTCTGTAACTATCCGTAAGAAAGCAGTCGCAAAAACAAACCTTTATCGGCACAAAATGAGCACATATGGAGCCTATTGAGTGAATTTGACCTATAAAATATTATTTCATATCTAAAAAAGTATAGCAGCACTTTTTGCCGTTACAATTTTCATTTTGGCTGCTTCGGTGTTTTAAATATTAGATATTTAATTATAGGGTATGGTGTCACCAGCCCCCACAACATGCTAAAAACTCCATCGAAATAGGCTCAATTGTTTGTTCTCCATTTGTGCATTTACATTTTTCATTGTACTGAAGCAGCGTTTTATATATTAGACATTTCATTTTTCTTTCCTTTCCAAAAAAAGTTGAAAAGGAAGGATTTTACCGACCCAAACGAAGCACAACCGATTGAGCCTATTTTGAGTGAATTTGATCTATAACATAATATTTAATATTTAAAATATGAAAGCAGCACAAAAACTATAACGGCACAAACAAATTCATTTATGGGTGAATTTGGAGGATTTGGGGGGTGGAGTGACTATAAATTAACTATAAAATATTTTTAGAATTAACTATAAAATATTTTTTAGGACTAATACTTAAAATGACAGCAGCACAACTGGAGTAGAAGCGATTAAAGGTTTTTATCTGTGTAAAGATGGTCCCCCATCCAGCGCAAATCTATGGCGAAATAGGCTTAATTGTTCGTGCTGGTTTGTGCCGTAAAATGTTTTGTTTGTGCTGCTATAATTTCTTAGATATATAATGATATTTTATAGGTAAAATTAACTAAAAATAGGCTCAACCATTTTTGCTCCTTTTGTGCCGATAAAGGTTTGTTATTACAACTGCTTTCTTACCACTGCTTTCTTACTGATAGTGACATAGCTATAGTGGAAAGAGAGTAAACAATTATTTTATTATTTGTAATTATTTTACTAATATTTTGTTAAACCCCCATGATTGAAATGTTAAATCTTTATTTTGCTACACTCACGGCGGCGACGTTCAGACGTTGCACATTGTTAATCACTCACGGCGACGTTCAGAAGTTGCACATGTAAATCACTCACGGCGGCGACTATGGGGGGTGGATTCTGCCACGGAAATGTAGATAAGCGACCTACCGTCAACTTGCTCCCATTTAACGTCGCCGTGAGTGAATCTTTTATGCTGTACGTCGCCGTGAGTGAATTTCTTTGGCTTAACGTCGCCGTGAGTGAATTTCCTTGGCTTTAGCAGATTACAACTTTTGTTTGTTCATTGCATACTGCACTTGTTATCTAATTCCTCTAAGAATAACATACCCTTTTCTACTGCTCATATATAGAGAATTGTAAATTCGAAGTTTTGAACGTTCAATATATATTGGAAGAATATCAAGACAGTAAATCCAAGTATTGAAACTCCAATTTATGGCCCATCCACCACTGCCCAGACATCCCTGTGGACCATGATCAGCCATTATTGTGCAGGATTAATTTACATGTCCTTTTTATGCATTGTATACAGATGTATTTAATAAAAAATAGAATATTGGTTCTTCCTACCACCATTCTACTAGAATAACTACCAGTTGGAGGAGTGTGTTCCTGAGTTAACACTTTATGTCCCAAATATCTCTTGGAGCCTAGACACTTTTCATTGTAAGGGGAGAGTTTGCATGGCCATGAAGGCCTGGGGTCATCAGTCAAGCCATGTTTGACAGTATATCACTGGATAATCCCCCCCTCCCCATATGTGGAAACAACCTCTACAGTTCCTGCTTGTTTTTGGTGCCTTTTGCCCTCAGGTGTGTCTCATGCAGGTCAGATGATTGACAGGTGCTTTTTTCTACAGTCACATCATTGGCAGCCATACATGCACATGCCACAACACTTACTCCACCACACTTCACAGAACCACAACCCTTCCTCCACCATGCTTCACAGAACAGGTGCCATAACACTTCCTCTGCCATGCTTCACAGAATAGTTTATTTGTATTTTTTATGTAACCTTTATTTAACCAGGTTGGCCGATTGAGACAGATTCTCATTTGCAATGGTGACCTGGCTGAGACAAAGCGCAAACGTGCAGGACAACATACAGTTACACAGAGTACACAGAGTACTAAATACAAAATGAAGTAGAGTCTGTAAGAGGTGCCATAACACTTCCTCGACCATGCTTCACAGAAGAGGTGGTATGCTTTGGCTCATAAGCAGATGCTCACCTTCTCATTACTCCTCCCTTCCCATCTTTCTTTTAAGTCGCTGAGGGTTTACTGATCTGGCCAAGAAGGGGTTTTTATTGAACTGGGAAAGAATTATTCTGTCATCCACCTCAGATATCTTTTGTAGTCTATAAGATTGTGCTCAACTCGAAAATGTGTTTAGGAGATTCAATTAATCCTTGTACATTTTCAATACGGCATTCCAAAATGCAACATTGCTTAAATATTAACAAAATGCGTTCTGAACCTTGCGCTCAAATTAGCTTGTAAATTATAATACATTCAAGGAATCATTGCACTCCAATCCAATTTTCAGATGAGAAATTACATTGAGAAACACAGAAATGCGTATACAAAACAGGTAATTTACAAACATGAAAAATGGTAAAAATCACAATATCAACTCACAAGGGCTAGAACAACTGTAGCAATATCAGCCACATCTGGAGCAGGCATGATGCAGAGGTTTATTAAGCTGACCAGTTCTAAAAACATATACTGCCAAGGTCAGCCAGGCATGGACAGAGACACCCAGGTCTAACTAAATTAGTAATTGGTTTATAAGAGTGAAAAGAAATCTCTGGGGTTTGTGAGAATTGCTTATATCCACGGTATATCCATATCTTGTGTCAAGGCACTGCACGATGCATCACACTTAGGTTCTTAGCTGTGGTACAATGATCATGTACCAAACCCGCTTGTGCCTTATTCCTTACGTATACCGATTTACTGTGATGCCACTTAAAGCAGAGAAAGAGCAAAGAGAAGTTATATTATGGTTTGGGGTGGCATTCATGCATCAGACGTTGTCAAAATTTCTTACGCCGCCGCCGTGAGTGAATTCATATGTGCAACGTCTGAACTTCGCCGTGAGTGATCAACAATGTGCTACGTCGCCGTGAGTGATTAACAATGTGCAACGTCTGAACGTCGCCGCCGTGAGTGTAGCAAAATAAAGATTTCAACATATTTGTACAATACTAGTGTAGTCAGTGTAAATAATTGTCACACAAATAGTTTATAACAACATGATATTACAACATAAGGAATTCTACTCATGTTAACAGGTATTAATATTTTTGCTTGGTTAACTGTCTGAATGGCTAGTAACAAAAAATGACAACACATGCCTTGGTCAAAATATCACTGAGCCAAAACATAAACTCTCTATTCATGAAAATACTAATGAGTAAATGTTACAGAATACAATGAAATGTACAGTGATCACCGCATATTTACAGCTAAATCCAAAATCTAAATGTACAGCTGTAATCAGTCTGTGTGTAGTTCACTTGTTTAGCCACATGGTGTATCAGGCAAACGTCCTAAGGCGCAAGTAGTAAGACAATTATAAAACATATTAACAAACATAACAAAATAGAAATGTAAAACATAAAAGAAAAAAAGAATACACCACAAATGATGTGGTATTACTATGGATCAAAATACATGGTTAATCAGAATATATCCTCCTAAAGGTGCATTTTTATATAGGTATGTACACACCCAGAAAATTCGTTTTTTGCTCAGATGTGTACAGATATGAACAGATCATACATTAACATGAATTTCTTTAGATCATACCTTTTTTATTCTTATATGCTCTGTTGCGGAGTAAGGAAACTAAGCATTTCATGACAAATACAAACACTTCGAACTTGAACAGATAAAGGCAACTTAATTCAACAACTGACACTGAGATATTAATACTTTGCAATCACTTACTTTCCAAAAATAAACAGAAATGCAATTTCTTTAGGGAGCACTTATTGAAAGTACACCAATAGCTTCAGTAACGTTACAATAATAAAAGCGTCTGCTGCATGATGTAAATGTTAAATCCATGAATGACTCCATTATGGCAGGTTGGCCCGGCCCTGATGCATGAATGCCACCCCAAACCATAATATAACTTCTCTTTGCTCTTTCTCTGCTTTAAGTGGCATCACAGTAAATCGGTATACGTAAGGAATAAGGTACAAGCGGGTTTGGTACATGATCATTGTACCACAGCTAAGAACTTAAGCGTGATGCATCGTGCAGTGCCTTGACACAAGATTTGGATATATCGTGGATATAAGCAATTCTCACAAACCCCAGAGATTTCTTTTCACTCTTATAAACCAATTACCAATTTAGTTAGACCTGGGTGTCTCTGTCCATGTCTGGCTGACCTTGGCAGTATATGTTTGTAGAACTGGTCAGCTTAATAAACCTCTGCATCATGCCTGCTCCAGATGTGGCTGATATTGCTACAGTTGTTCTGTCCCTTGTGAGTTGATATTGTGATTTTTACCATTTTGCATGTTTGTAAATTACCTGTTTTGTATACGCATTTCTGTGTTTCTCAATGTAATTTCTCATCTGAAAATTGGATTGGAGTGCAATGATTCCTTGAATGTATTATAATTTACAAGCTAATTTGAGCGCAAGGTTCAGAACGCATTTTGTTAATATTTAAGCAATGTTGCATTTTGGAATGCCGTATTGAAAATGTACAAGGATTAATTGAATCTCCTAAACACATTTTCGAGTTGAGCACAATCTTATAGACTACAAAAGATATCTGAGGTGGATGACAGAATAATTCTTTCCCAGTTCAATAAAAACCCCTTCTTGGCCAGATCAGTAAACCCTCAGCGACTTAAAAGAAAGATGGGAAGGGAGGAGTAATGAGAAGGTGAGCATCTGCTTATGAGCCAAAGCATACCACCTCTTCTGTGAAGCATGGTGGATGAAGTGTTATGGCACCTCTTACAGACTCTACTTCATTTTGTATTTTTGTACTCTTTGTACTCTGTAACTGTTGTCCTGCACGTTTGCGCTTTGTCTTGGCCAGGTCACCATTGCAAACGAGAATCTGTCTCAATCGGCCTACCTGGTTAAATAAAGGTTACATAAAAAATACAAATAAACTATTCTGTGAAGCATGGTGGAGGAAGTGTTATGGCACCTGTTCTGTGAAGTGTGGTGGAGGAAGTGTTATGGCACCTGTTCTGTGAAGTGTGGTGGAGGAAGTGTTGTGGCACCTGTTCTGTGAAGCATGGTGGAGGAAGTGTTATGGCACCTGTTCTGTGAAGTGTGGTGGAGGAAGTGTTATGGCACCTGTTCTGTGAAGCATGGTGGAGGAAGTGTTATGGCACCTGTTCTGTGAAGTGTGGTGGAGGAAGTGTTGTGGCACCTGTTCTGTGAAGCATGGTGGAGGAAGTGTTATGGCACCTGTTCTGTGAAGCATGGTGGAGGAAGGGTTGTGGTTCTGTGAAGTGTGGTGGAGGAAGTGTTGTGGCATTTGCATGTATGGCTGCCAATGATGTGACTGTAGAAAAAAGCACCTGTCAATCATCTGACCTGCATGGACGTTTTTGCTGGAGACAAACCTGAGGGCAAAAGGCACCAAAAACAAGCAGGAACTGTAGAGGTTGTTTCCACATATGGGGAGGGGGGGATTATCCAGTGATATACTGTCAAACGTGGCTTGACTGATGACCCCAGGCCTTCATGGCCATGCAAACTCTCCCCTTACAATGAAAAGTGTCTAGGCTCCAAGAGGTATTTGGGACATAGTGTTAATTCAGGAACACACTCCTCCAACTGGTAGTTATTCTAGTAGAATGGTGGTAGGAAGAACCAATATTCAATTTTTCATTAAATACACCTGTATACAATGCATAAAAAGGTAAATTAAACCTGCACAATAATGGCTGATCATGGTCCACAGGGATGTCTGGGCAGTGGTGGATGGGCCATAAATTGGAGTTTCAATACCTGGATTTACTGTCTTGATATTCTTCCAATATATATTGAACGTTCAAAAGTTCTAATTTACAGTTCTCTATATAGGAGCAGTAGAAAAGGGTATGTTATTCTTAGAGGAATTAGATAACAAGTGCAGTATGCAATGAACAACCAAAAGTTGTAATCTACTAAAGCCAAGGAAATTCACTCACGGCGACGTTAAGCCAAAGAAATTCCCTCACGGCCACGTACAGCATAAAAGATTCACTCACGGCGACGTTAAATGGGAGCAAGTTGACGGTAGGTCGCTTATCTACATCTCCGTGGCAGAATCCACCCCCCATAGTCTATGACAGTCGACTGAACGTTTATACTGATGCGTCGTGTATACGGGTATAGGAACGCGTATACATGGGTGCATACACGTATAGACGTATACATGGTCGCATACGCGGTGGTATGCACATTAGGTCGTTTCAATAGCTTATTAAAGTCGCTTTTCACCTGCCATATACACCTCACAGGAAGAGATAATGGCTCTGTCCACAGTGTTGGAGAAACACATGAATTTGACAACTGACACAATTGCAACAATAGGTATGGAGCTGAGTGAAACTTTCTATTTTGCTGAGTGCCATTCTATTTTGTCGCTTTACAAAATAGAATGGCACTAGATATGATTGGCTTCCCAAGGCAGTGTCTGTATGGTGGTGGGATCTGAGTGTTGCACATGTAATGGGCGTGCCTCGTCTTTAACAGTTTCATGTTAGGCTGGATTAATCTCCATTAATCTGTTTTTCTGCGTTGTGTACTATGATATGCTGAGTGAAAGAAGGACCCGGACCACGACCAACTGCTGGTCACTCTTTTAATGAAGGCAGAATGGTGGATTTGTCTGTACAAATAAACAGAAAAACACCTAAGGCTCTGTAACATGCAGTCTCCTCCGCACAACACACAAGTCCTAAGCTCCTGTTTGCAGATAAACATACATAAAACCTTGTGGACCAGCACGTGCAAACATGTCTACTTTAAAGCTTACAAAAAGTCCGCTTATAAGGTTTCTATTCAATTGACACAGTAACTGCATGTTCACAACCTAAAAACTAACATTTGTACATGCATAAAACAAGGTTAGCATCGTCCAAAACCTGAAATAAATGTTTAAAGATGACGAGCAAAGTAATACATCAACCCTCTCAGCAAGTCTGGCGCGAACTGAGAGAAGCCCCTGAATGACAGCACAAAGCCTGCGACCTCTTAAAGTGACAGTACAGGTATTAACACCTTGGTCTGAATATAACATTCAGGCATAAACATAGGCAATAAAGCACATCTTAAACATATAAAAAACAATATTCATCAGGATTTGGTGACATTTCAACTGAAAAAGTAAAGATATATTCAACCCCGTTACACACATATATTTCAGATGCGTCACAAAAGGTAATTAATTTAGTCCGAGAAACTAATAAAGGTATAGAAGAGCTTCATACAGTTCATGGGTGGGACCCATTCTCAGGGTTATCCTATATGGTTGGTCCCTGGGGAATGACAATATACAAGTTATTGACTACTGCCTTAGCCGCTATTGCTCTTGTTTGTTTGTGGTATAAATGTGTCTTGTTTAATAAAAATGTGTGTTTGCAACACAGGTAATGGTCCTGAGGAGTCAGACATTTCAGATATGTTTCTGTTCCCAAACTACTGGGAGGATGATATCATAAAAAATCATGTTGTGTAAGATTGTGTTTAAAGCTTTGTGAGTTGATGTTTCATGATTTAAGAATAACATTTGTTAAAAGTTGCATGTTACCACTACATGACATTTCATGATATAGGGCGGATTGTCAGGGAAATTTCTCTAACAATGTATTCTTAACAATGTGTTCAAATTGGGAAAGGAATGTGGGCGTGGGGGATCTGGTATTTGCCTAGGGGCATCATTGACTGGTATCGGCTGGTTATAAGGGTACTCATTAATCTGCGCATCTGTAAAACTCATCAGGGCATCAACTGTCTGTCCGGGTTCGGTTGGAACTCTTAGAATTGAAGAGGTTACCTATGGGAGGAAGGACAGCTGGCCCTTTGTGTGAAGCTTAGGTTGTAATAGAACAAAGGGAATGTTTCCTGTTGAGTTGGGGCAGTTTTTACCACACACCTTTTCTCCCTTTAAATACTGTTGATTGTCCTGTATTAATTTAGAGATTATTCACTGTTACTTTGTAACCTGCGTATTCTCTCCTTGCAAGAATTAAACTGTTTATTGTGTAATTGAGTTTTCCTGTTTTACCTACCATTTTCGTAAAATCGTTTGGACTTTAGAAATTGCCATCACAGTAATGTATATTTCTAAAATGTGTTTTAACACCTAAAAGTGATAAAATCAATACTTTGATAATTACATTACAGCTTTTTACTTTCACAGGATATAAAAAAAATCATTTGAATATGGACTTCAAAGTACATTTTGTAATGTATTTTCTATACAAATTACATATTGTAATGAGAACTTTTGACAGTGAAATACATTTATACATTTCAGAATAAAAGCTGAAATACATTTTGATAGCTGAAATGTATTTTGAATAAAGTTACATGTATTTATAAATGTTTAAATACATTTCAGAGTAAAGGTTAAATGAATTTTGATACCTGAAATGTATTTTGAATAAAGATAAAGGTATTGTAGCGTCTGACGGGGCAGTATCCCGAACCTGTGACCTTCGGCTCCCCAGGCGGGCACACGACCCACTGCTCCAAATAGGGATATCCCTATCATAGTAAAGCGTTCTCACGCTGAAGCATTCTTACGCTTCACTATACTAAGTCCTTCACGGAGACGCCTCTCTGATGGCCATCCAGGCCAATCCCACTTCTGACATAAATTAATTCAAAAAACCTTTATAGAACTTTGGACCGATATACATTTCTTGTACAGTTTCCATCTGATCACAGAACACTGCCTCATATTTCTTTAGCAAATGCTCCAGTCTTCTGCGTATCTGTATTTGTGGGGTCTGTTGTTTGCAGCATCTTCAAATCATACCAGTTTAGCTTAATCAGGGTCAACCAGTCTCTGCCAAATAATGGGGTTCCTGTACCTTGTACCACAGACAGTTGTAGTTTCAGTGTTTTCTCCCCATATTTAACCTGCACATCCATTATACCAATTTGGCTTAGCTTTTCACCAGAATATGTCTGGAGTAACACGTAAGTTTATCTCATCTGTAAGTTCTTAAAGTGTTGCTTGTAGGTTACCTTGGAGATAACAGATACTGCCGACCTTGTATTAAGTTCCATTTTCAGTGGAATGCCTTCTATTTCTGGGGTCACCCATATAATGTTAATGCTTCCTTTAGACACCCTTTTTAATCTCCATTGTCCCAAGAACATTTCTTCTGAATCACTGTCACTTTTCTCCGTCATTGCATTAACAGATGCCTTATTTGTTTCAGTTTCCTTGTTGTTTTTCACTTTGCATGCTACTTTAATGTGGCCTCTGCGACTGCATTTATGACGTCTCGTCCTTAAAGGGATAATTCGTCCAAAATCCACTTACGCCAAATTGTTCCTTATGGCAGATAGTCATTTTTTAAAACATTATTAGCTCTGTCCATTATTTAGCTCTGTCTCAGTTAGTAATTAGCGTTATTAGTATTGTACAATTTAATTAATGGAAATGGTGCGTACCACTATCGCAAAGCTTCATTGCAAGCAGAAAACAACTTTAAAACACTCCAAACTAAGTGGCGTTGTTTACTTCAATGAACATGATGATGTATTCCTCAAAATAAAGATTTAATTTTCATGATATAATACTCCTCTACATCGAGAGGGGTCAGCTGAGGTGGCTTGGGCATCTGTTTCGGATGCCTCCGGAACGCCTTCCTGGGAGGGTGTTCCGGGCCCGTCCCACCAGGAGGAGACCCCGGGGAAGACCTAGGAGACGCTGGAGGGACTATGTCTCCCAGCTGGCCTGGGAACGCCTCGGTGTCCCCCCGGAAGAGCTGGAGGAAGTGTCTAGGGAGAGGGAAGTCTGGGCATCTCTGCTTAGACTGCTGGCCCCGCGACCCGGCCCCGGATAAGCGGAAGAAAATGATGATGATATAATTCTCATTTCAAATAAACGGGTACTTCCTGTGTTTACCGGTCAGTTTTGTTCACAATTGTGTCAATCCAAGCATTATTTTGGGAAGAGTAAGTATATACATCACAGTTATTATTTGCAAGCTAGAAAGCAATTTACCCATTTCGTCTTTGACATTCACCTCGGACAATCAAACTTTATTTGCATGAGAGAGAAAGGAAAATACATATATATTATTGTCTGTCTCTGAATACGACCAGGCAGAACACTTTTCGGTTGATAGAAGCTTACTTGTTCAAACCAGAATACACAGAGGATGAATTTGCCGAACTAAAAGCTCGGACAGCAGCTAAAGGGGGTCAATGGTGACCCAACCCTTGCCCAGAACCCTTGCCCAGAACATCTGGAGGTTATTAAAGTACACAGTGGGTACTATGTGTATTATAACATAGCAAACGAAAGTATCACTTACAGTCTGTCTTGTCTCCACTAGTTGAACTTGATGAAATTGCATAGCCCTTTTCTAAGTGAACATGGGTCACGATCCTCTGCAGTAAAATGTTTCTCACATATTCGTATGCCTCGTTGGCGAAGTTGCTCCATTGATTCTCCCACAATACGACTCAGGAGAGGCAGAGGTACTGTCCCAGTTGCAGAGCTGTTAGATGTGGCCAAAGATGGTACAAACAAATGATATCAAGAAGTTCAAAGTTCACTGCACCTTTTTCCTTTCCAAAAAAGTCAAAAAGGAATGTTTTGAGTGAGGAACAGAAGGGTTAAAATTAAGAGACCACTGCAAATTTAACTATTCTGTTACTCACTCAAAACTTTCCTTTTCAACTTTTTTTGGAAAGGAAAGAAAAAGGTGCAGTGGCCTCTTAATTATTTCCGGAGCTGTATATTTATCAAATGCACTGAATAACTGAATAAGTGCAAATCTCTAATGTAAAGATGACAAAATGGCCTAGAATTATGTGTGAAACACGTTCAAATAGGTTACATATTACCTATCCTATTTATTACGTTGCCTGCTGCTTTTTTGTCACTGTTGTGCATGTGGAACACAAAGATGCGCTCTCCCAACAATTTATTTATTCTTCAGTGCAGATATACAATCTTTCATTAAAACGGCTTCATCTTATATGCAAATAATCTTTTTGAACTTAACACTTTTGAAGGAAATTAAGGAGCCAAATGAATGGCTCCTTTCACTAGTGATCTTTAACCAAAGTTCAACAAAAATAGTTTGTTTGCAAATGACGTGTGGATTTGGCGGTTTTCTCTATATACTTTTGCTTTCTTTTATACTGTCTTCATTCAGTTCTAAATAGACATCCACCTTAGTCACAGTAACTCTACTTGAGCTCAATGTTTCTATATTGTTATCAGGAACATAACTTCACGACCATGAAATGTTGTTCTAGTGTCACCTGCTCTGACCAATGATGATGAACCGCTTGTAAGTCATTATTACTAGGCAGACACTGAAATTAATGCCCCGATCTTCGTTAACTATAATTGGGCAGTTGCCAAACAAATTTCATAACTACTTTCCTCAACACAAGAAATTTGAAATTGGGCTAACCATCTATTAGGACAGTCATGTGTATTACGAAGCAAAGGACCAGTTGTGGAGGAAGCAAAACTGTTAAAAATAGCAATGTTGATGTTAAAATTACACTAAGATGTGTGATGTGAAAAGTAAAAACACTTATTTTCTGTTTTTTAATAAAGTAAAAAATACAGCAAACATCAGTCAAAAAAAACACAGCAATAAAACTTAAACTTGTCACATTGTATAAAAAATATTGATGTTTAAGAAATTAGTATATAAAAATAAGTCACCTGTAAAAGAACATGTATTCCTCAATATCAAAGTCAATAGCAGCATCAATAAAAAGTATTAACTATGGTCAGAGAACCATGAACCTAGTGCGTTAAACCAAATCAAACATACATTACTTAAACATAGAGGGGGTGGGAAAAATAAAAGAAACACCACATGGAAAATGACTTTCTTTGAAGAAACTAAATCACAATTACCTACACAGCTGCAGAGTTCAGATTAGGTTGATTGTCAAATTAGCAGTACATATGTGTCAGCTATAAAGGGGTCTGACTCAAATTCCTAGTTTGTTATTTGAGTTTTCAAAGCAACTAACAGTTCCAAAATGGTCAAATAGTGCCGGTGCATTGGTCACAACAATGGAATATAATTCTATGAGTCAAGGGGAACAGTCTCAAAAATCAGCTTATGCAAAACTTCAGCAACAAATTGTATCAGCAAAGAACAGTGGTCATATATCAAAGCTGTCCGACAGAGATAGACAAACACTTAACAGGATAGTTGCTAAATGCCCTAAAAGTACGGTCTCAAAAATGAACAGATTTGAATCAGCATCTCTGTGACTCAGTCTAAACAAAAACGATCACAAAGCTGAACATAATGACAGGGTTGCAATGCGGAAACCGCTTGTATCCAAGGCCAGCACACAAAGATGCATAACTTTGTACGAGGACCACAAAAGCTGGACTGACCCAGAGTAATGTAAAGAAATAGTCTAATGAGCCAGTATTTACGCAATTTCCTACCCCTGGATTGGTTTACATTTGGAGGACGCCAAAGAACGCCTCAGACCACAATATCTGCTGCCAACTGTTATCTGTAATGACATGGACAGCGATCTCGTGGGAGCCATTGTGTCTGATGATTGCTCTGCATGGTGGTTGCATTTTACAGGATCAGGTGCACTCTATGGTGCAAACACTGTTTCCTCATGATGTTCCAATATTTAAGGATGATAAACAATGCTAAATGAATACAAGTGTTGTTTTATGAACACCAGGCTGGCAAGGTGCAATATCCCACTACACAGAGTTCAGGACTTATATCACAGCATTCAAAGAATGAGTGGCACTTTTCTGAAGAACTCCTTATTAGGTCCTTGATATTAATATATTGTTAGTTGTTCCCATTATTTTGTTCACCCTCTGTATTTGACAGTAATAAAACACTAACATCAGACATCAATGTGCATGGCATAAAGAAAAAGGAAAATCCACATACTGCAAAAAAAGTGAAATGCACAACATTAACATTATTTTTTTGCTGGTGCTCTGTGAGAATTCTGTATTCTGCCAACAACACAGCATTGCCCTAATGTTGCCAAAACAGTAAACACCGTAAACATACAGTGACCACACAGAGGTTATGAGTAAAAATGTACAATATACATAGTATATAAAACATCTATTTCAATCACAACTACCAAAACCTATTAGAGGAAGACCTTAAAAACTTTACAGGCATGGTCTGCAGTATTTTAAGTTTTTTTTAAATGGCAGGTTTGAATTTAAGCTGTATCGTGGCAGGGGGCAGTGTTTGCCTTCAAAATCACTTCAGTCTCCTGAGCACTGCTTGGTCAGTTTATCCATGGGAGATCTATGGTGCTTGATGTTGCGCTTGAATCTTTTCCATTTGCTGGAGGATTAATGTAGACCACCGGGGAACTTACATTTTGAGAGAAACCTGGTGAACTTTAATTCGGAGTGGAATCTAAGAGAATAAGTAATCAAATCAGAAACATTCAATGTAAAGCAGGTTTAAATTTGTAATGATAAATCACATTGTTATCATTGTTGTAAATTATAGCCTGACTTACATTCCATTTATTTTTCCCTCCAATTACGTTTGTTTGACCATTTGTATCCAACTCCATTTTTTTCTGCTGTAACAAGAAGAACATGTCAATGTCTGGAATCAATATTATCTGACTATAATATACAAAATATTTAAGGAGTATTTTCTTTTGCTAATGGCTTGTGACAACCATGCTTACCGGACTTTCTAGGGTCTTTTGGAGGTTCACGATGGATACACTTTGTCAAAATCTTGGCCTGAACAATGCTCTTTTTCATCAAAACGGTAGCTTCAGCTGGCATTTCATGCTTTCTTTTGAATATCTTATTATATGAACCACTTGGTCCAGGCTTTCCCTCCTCTAGATCTTGCATTTTCTCTTCCCAAACACAAGGCTGCTCCGCTCTATTCTTGCAGTTCACATGCGTATCCTCTTTGTCAGAAGGCTTTATATCATCAGGATCTGTGCAAGACCTGTTGAACATGACTTCCATCTCGTGATCAAGGCGCTTGAAGAAGTGAACTTTCCTTGGGTTCAAAGAAAAGGTGACTTTTAACATAGGTTTAGGCTGAGCATCAACTTGTTTCAGAATGGATCGGATGATTCTGGTATCCTGAATCACATGTGGTCCTTCTACTTCCTCTGAAAGACATCCTAATCGTCTGCGAATCCGGGGGGGTGGAGTTGGAACAAAGCTACTCTCCCAATCAGAGAACACCTGCTGCCTAGCAGAGACCTTTGGCTCAAAATATGTGTTGCCATGTGGCAGTGATACCAAATTTGAAAAAGCATGAATACTTTGGCCAAAATGCTTCTTAAGAGTTTTTGGTTTGTGTGCCACTCTTACAGATTTTTTCAACAGCTGTGGTTCAGGAAAAGCATCGGGAGAGGTATCTGGTCTTTTCTCATCTTCATTCCCATTTTTTCGGATCTCTGCAATCTTTGAAAGTTTCGGAATCCTTGGCAGCTTTGGCTTGGGGACCAGTGAGTTGTTCTGGCGTTTGATTGTTTTATACCTGCCTTCCTCATTTCTAACAAATGCCTTTGAAGTTTTTGGCAACTTCAATTTCTGGGATATCAAGGCTCTTGCTGCCTTACCTTTGAGTTTGGTTTGGTCAAGATTTCCATCCATGGACTGAGTGGTCATCAAGGCCTTTACCAGAGAAATTCCAGGCTCTCCTTTATTCTTCTCCACTCTCCTCTGGCCTGGTGGGGAACCTTCCACTGTTTCCTGGTTTGGTGGAGAACCTTTTCTGGCAATAGGTTTGAGGAAAGACAGCTTTTCCAATTTGACTTGAAGTGTTCTGTGTTTGTCTTTCAGATTAGGAGACCATGACATTTCAGTGGAATGGTGTCTGGGAATTTTGTTTGGGGCTTTACCCTTCGTCAATTTGGGGACTCCCTCTGTATGTTTTGATGGCAAGCAGTTCAGTATTTCTGGGACATTTGTGGGGCATTTGAAAGAAGCTGTGAAAGGTGACGATCCATGCACATGGAGACTTTTCACACCAGGACATGACATTGAGTTTTCACTTCTGCTGTTCTTTGTACCTTCCACTGGCTGGGGCTGTAACTCTTTAGAATTACTAGAGTATCTTCCTTCAGTTTCAGTTGAAGCTCTCTTTCGGGATTTCTTGATCATAGATTGACTGGACACATTTTCAGTTTGTCGCCTCTTCTTGTGTCTACTTTGAAGTTCTTTGTGCACTCTCTCATTAGAATGTTGTTTTTTCATTAGGTCCTTGTCTCGACTGCCCTTGTGTTGTTGCTCAATCAGTGATTCCCTATTCTTATTTTGGCATGGATCGTAATCACTATTCCTCTCACTGAAATGTCTGCTCTTTTGTGAATGTAGTTTTTTGTGTCGGTGTTGACTATCTACAGTCATCTTCCCCCCAGAGCACTTAGGGGATGGAGTTGGTGGCGGTTCCACCTTGGCTTTATTTTGGCCTATGTTAGGATCTTGTTTGTCAGTGGGAACTGGATGAAGGGGGTTTTCCTTCTCAGTCTTTTTGTTGACCTTGTGAGTTTTGTATTGGTTGACAGAATCAGCAATTGTGTTATAGTCCCCTGCAAGTGAGTCACAGTCTTCTATAGGTGAGCACCAGTTGTGTGCCAAGTTAGCTTTCAACTCAGAGGAGCTTACGACTTTGGGAAGAGAAAGTGTACTCAACATACAGTCTTGGACATCCTCTTGAAGTATTTCCTTATTCTCAGAACTGGGTTTGCTATGGGTAGTACGTTCTTGAGATAACTCACATATGGCAGGCTTTGTTTCATGCTCAGAGCATAGTTTACAATTAATCTTCTTGGTCTCCTGATCTGAATCCTCATTTGTATCTGATGAGAATAGAATTCCAGAGATTTTTATGACACCTGTACATTGCAATATGTTTTCCTCCAAGTTAGGGTCACTGAATTGCTTGTCATCAGCCTCTTCAGTTGGTTGTCTTTGCACCTTGTCTCTACATGAATTAGGGGGAAGGCAACTGGGGATTGAGTCAGACACGTCCATCTCCTGATCTGAACTACCACATGTACCAGAAAGGGTAAGGCATTGTTCCGTCTTTATTTTCTCTTTCTGACAACTGAAACATAGTCCCATCTCAAACCCATTGTCAGTTTCAGTTATACAGGGGCAGTAGCATATTTTTTTAAAGCAACCACGTCCAATATTCTGGGATTGCTCTGTCTGGATCTTCTCTTGGTTTTTAGAGCATGGTGCAGGCCATCCCATTTGGACTACAGAGCCTTTATCAATCTGGCTAAACAGTTTCAAAGCATCAGCAGGTGTGAGGACAGTCAAATTCATTGGTGAAAGTGTGTCTGTGTTGGAGTCTATTGTTGTGTCTATGAGAGTTCTGAGATTTTCATCTGTTGGGAGGCCTGTGTCAGGGGTCACAATGTCAGAAAACAGTTTCACAGCATCGTCAGGTGCGAGGACAGTCACATTTATTGGGGAAAGTGTTTCTGTGTTGCAGTCGATTGTTACGTCTGTGAGAATTCTTAGATCTTCATCTGTTGGGAGGTCTACATCAGGTACATTGATTTCAGCAAACAGTTTCACAGCATCGTCAGGTGTGAGTACAGTCAAAATAATCTTTGAAAGGTGGTCTGTTTTAGAGTCTGCATCTGTTGAGAGGCCTGTGTCTGTTGCAGAGTCTACATCTTTTTGGGGCTCTATATCAATTATGAGTTTGTCATTTGGGGGGTCACTATTCAATATGACGTCTGTGTCAACAGATTGTTGTAGAGGCAAGTTCACAGTGTCCGTCTTGCTGAAGTCATCAGTTAAATATTCCTCAACCATTTTTGCAATAGCATTATCCTCTGCTTGATCTGGTATGAAGCACAAAGACCAAGATCTTTCAGATTCTTTGTCAATGTCATCCAGATTCTTGTTGACTTTTAACCATGAAGACTTGTTACCGACTAGCAAAGAGCGGTCAATGGGTGCACCAATGGGAAACTTCTCAACTAATTCCTGCAGTGTGAGACCACTGACCGCAAAAAGAACCACTGCATTCTCATCTTCTGTGGCCCATGCAGATACTTCCTGCATGATTTTCTCATCAGTTAGGTCTTTTAAAGTGTCCACATCCTTGCCCCAAAACCGTTTCAAAAGGGTCTCTAAACAACCCTCCTTTGGCTCTTTGGGAATGTGTGCATTTTCCAGATCATTAACCAGTTGCTGGAGTGCATGTAATTTGACTTGAATGTCATCAATTGTAGACAAATAAAGATTTTTTTTATTGCCATCGTTACAGACAACTTCCTCAATTGTCTTGATTTCATTGGCCTTCTCTGCAATGACTTCTCTGCAATGAAGTAATGCAACAGCCTTTTTAGCAGATGTTAGTGAACTTGTTGCTGATGTCTCTATAGGTTTATGATGCAGCATCTCTCTCTCAACTTTCTCATTTAGGGCAGATGGAAAACTTACACCATCTTTAGTGCTCTCCTGCAGGCTGTCTCCCTTTTGTTCGTTTAAGGACCAGGTCTGTAAAATTTGAAATGGCACCTCTTTGTCTGCGTCCCCTGTCTCCATGGGCTCCGGGGACTGCGTTGGATCCATTGGAGGGACTATAGCCATAGGAGGTGGGGTGGCTGTGACTGCGGTTAAAGTCATACTTCTGTGGGTGGACTTAATCTCCAGCTGCAGAGTGGAGTCCTCAGCACTTAGGCAACAAGGCGATACCCCCTGAGAAGTTATCTTGTTTAGCGTTTGCCATGTTTCAGATTCAGTCTGGAGACTCATAATCCAGTCTTGTATTTTCTTTAAGGAGATATTTTTATTGGGCGGATTTCCCTGAGGTGTTGCTTGGAGACATTCAGGAGAAGAACAGGAAGTGTGTTGCTGTTCAGGAGTGGCAGAGCTCTGAGTGTGAGAAAGATGAGCAGCATTGCCAGGAAGTGTGTCTGTTTGTAGCATTACGGCTTTGGAAGGGAAACTGGGTCCTGGTATATCATAGGTGTCCGCATTTGTTACCTGAACCACTTTCAGGTCAACAACACAAGATCCTGTAGCTTCTGGGACAGGAAGATCCATAGAAATACATTGTTGTGCAGTTGCGGTGGTAGACTGCACAGGAGATGTTATTTGTCCTGATGCCATATCACCATGTTTGTTGTTGCCCGCTGAAACAGTTGCAGACTTTTTGGTGTTCTGAATGTCCAGAGTTCTTTTGGTTGTATTTGGCAAAGTGTTAACATGATTAGCCGGTAATGTAAGCCTACCTCTAGAACGTCCACTAGGCTCATCCTTGGTATTCCTAGACCCCCCCCTAGAACTACTCCTAAAATAACCACAGGAACGTCTCCTAGAACCTCCATAGGAATGATCCTTAGAAAATCCCCTTGAGCATTCAGTAGACTCACCCCTATAATAGGAGTTAGAATGTTCCATGAAATGTCCTCTAGCATGTCCATTGGAATGGTTGGAATTTAACATCCGCTGAATGTTTTCCAGGGATTGGGACGTTTTTTTATTCATTTCCCAACCAACATAATACCGGTCAGCATTGCTGTGATGGGATATATCTTCATGTCCTCTCCCAACAATGGATGGAGTAGAAAACTCATTTGATGGGAAGTAGGGTTCTTTATTAACACTTCTTTTTATCTCTCCACTGTATTGTAATGTTACGTTAGGGCATGCATGACCTCTCAGTGGTCCATAGTTATGCTGCCAATAAGTGTTCTGAGATATTTTTGTATATTCATACGTAGGTGGATCCCGAGCCTGTTGAAAACCATATCTACGTAAATAAATTTCAGGGTATTGTAAGCGGGAGGTATGGAACCTAGTGGCAGCTTTTTCATTGTCCAGCCACTGGTCTTCCCTTTTCTGTTGTGTGAGATATTGCATGTCACCAGCTGGGGGAACCCTTTCCCAGTAAGCCATTTTTAGGCAGATGTATCTTTCAGCAATGTTAGGCCAGCTTGATCTGTTTCAGCACATTGTGCTAGGTTGTAATTTCAAGTAGATTAAGCACTATTCTCAATTTGGATTGAGAAGGTGAAATCTGAAAAAAAAAAAAAAATATATATATAGAAACTGTAAGAACAATGCAATGGTTATCCATCAACCAAGAAAATGTTTCAAATCAAAACTGCAACTGAAACGTTAAATATACAGTATGTAACTACCAGTTTATAATAAATAATTGTGTGAAAATCAATCAACACCGTCAACAAAGTACACACTTAGTGGTGCAGCCCCAGGCCTATGGAGGCAAATTGAGCTCAAATATATTGACTGTAAGAAAAGAAAAATGTAACTGAAATATTTCATTGTATGAAACTTAATTCAATCGTATGAAAAAAATTGATTCAGGCATTGAAAAAGTGTATGCTAAAACCATTAAATAGATTTTCGCATCCGATCCAATTTCTTCCCACCTTCTTTCAAATAATGTTTTCTCAAAACCACATTTTGAGCCTCTGTTGGCGTGGAGGCGGGGCTTTATCTGGGCATTGAATTCTCACCCCCGATTAGCCATGATTCACACCATTATAAGGTGACAATCATAGCCTTTCCATGCACTGCTTTCCCAATGCAAACTGCGGATTCATTACAAGGCTGCACAACTATAAATGCTGAGCACGTCTCTGCACACCCGCACATGACATTAACAACACAGCGCAGAAGTATAAACAAAGCTTCATCATTTGATGACAGAGAAAACCCATGCCCATTTTTGGAAACAATATGCTACTTTCAGGCACATTAACCCTAATCCTTGATTAAAAAAAGATATAATCAAGCTTAATGGGACCAAGCCCCTTACAGATTTGATGTGAACTCCCAATTGTGTGGATTCGTGTTGCACATCAGTGTAGATATGAATTTGTGATGGGGAAGGAGATTAGTGTGATCTAGGCTGAGTGAGGATTTCCTGAAGGGCACAATTGTTTTCATAACACAATATTAAACGGTTTGTGGATACTAGTCAATTTGTCTATGGCTATTCAGTAACAAGAGGGCAGGAGTAACATAAGTAGACATATAATCACTATAACCAGTATGACAAAGCCTATCCATTGAAACACCACCCACAAATGTCATCCCCATTATTTGGTTAACCATGTGGATGGTCCTGAAACTACAAGAGCGATATCCCTAATTACTTTAGCTAGTCCGGAAACAGGGGAGTTAAAAGTATAAACATACAACACTCTGTGTAATGAGAGCAATTGTACAGCTCCTAGCCACATTGACATCAGGTTGCTAACCTTGGCAGTAATAGTGACCAGATGTTCTACTTCCCTATCTACATCTCACGCCTGACCAAAGATTGCATCACCCCATACATGGGTATTAATTTGCTCATTCTTCTAGTTCCCCAGATCTGTTTGTGTGAATCAAGATGTCACATTTGTTGTTACGCTTTGTTCACACCAATGGGTAACAGGGTCTCAAAATCCTTTTGGCCTTCATTGCAGTGACGAGATACAGCTCCTTGGTCCTCAGCTGGAGCTTGGGAGTTGAAGGTGCTGTCGGCAGGGGTTTTCCTGACTCAAAATATGGGAAAGGTCTATCGGACACCCCTCTGATATACTTTATATAATATCTGGTGTGGGAGTCCTGTGGGAGGCCCAGGGAAACCCACTCAACAGTGCCTTACACTGGGGCTTGGTACACAATGCACCACACACACCTGCAGTCACTAATGATGTGCCTCTCTCTATTTTAGCTCAGCTGGCCCGGATCAAAGAAAGGAAGGCAGCCATGGGGGACAAGTCGGGACTAATCAAACTAGCAAGTCACTGTCCCAATCGGACATTACAGAACATTACAGATTGTAAAATAATAAATCGCATTATAAACGCGACATCCAGTCTTTTCATAATCTGGCACGTGCACAAAACTGCCTTTCAGCTCCTTTCACGCGCTGTTGACCAGTCAAGAGTTGAGCAGTGATGTGACGCGTGGCTGTCTGGTGTTGTTTTTCAATACAAACATTTAAAAACTTGCGCGAGTCACTCAATTGAAGAAGGCAGTAAAAGGATAACTACGAGCTCAAATTAAAGCGAAAATGTTTACCTCAGTGCTAAAAAATAGTTTCGATGTCAATTGAACTCAGATGCACTGTCGTCCAGTGAAGGAATTTCACAGCGGCCACGGCTGTCGTTGCCCTTTGCTTTGGCCGTGATGCCCCGAAAATCATTGTACACACTACGGCCACCATGGCATTTGTGCCCCTGCCACTGTGAAAAACCCACAGTCAGCAGTTTGTTCTAAAGTTTGTTTGTAGTTCGCAATTGAGAACCACAAGAATGGACTACATGCTGGTAAGCAAGCTAGCTAGTTATCGATAGATAGCTGACTCATTTAGTGCTTACCTGATTCAAACATGGAAGGTGCATTCATGAGCAACAGGGAGGTGGGCAAGTTCCGATATCCGAGTAGAAGCATACACCTGAACAATTTTTGAAAGCTCTGAGAAGTAACGTTAGGTTTGAAATCACTCGACATGGCAGCGTTTGTGGTGAAAGATTAGAAAACAAGAAATACTTTGTATATTTGTTTATTTAGGCCATACTCATTAGCGTAGGTGACTGATGTTAAAGGATACTTTTGTCTAACTGAAGGAATATTATGCCTCTGGCTAATTAGCCTTAACGTTGATTAATTCAACTGTCAGTACCGTAGCCTGTTTGTTGTCGTTATGTGAACGCTCCTAACTAAAACTTCTGAAAAGAAAAATAATTGAGGGAGGAGTAGATGTAATTTCAAGGATTAAAACATGACAATTTAACTTTTTAATGTGGAAAAATGTTATGCCATGCATGTATTTTTCTTATCAGCAATTCAAGTTGTTTATTTGTAAGCTCCAAATCCTCTTATTTCACTCAATGGCTTTTGTGCCCTGGCATGTGGCCTTTGTGCCCTAAATTGTTTTGTGAAACTGAAGGCCAAATGGCCTTGCCCCTAAAATGAGCCTGCTGTCGTCTGTCCTAAGTTCCCGTATAGAGCGGACAAATGTGGGTCTTTTTACAAAGGCACTGACAACTTTCCAAAAAGATCCCTGACCAGCCAAGCCAGTGTGGGGCTATAGAGTTGATTTCAATGCCAATGTTAGATTACTGGCATTTACTAAAATATATTAGAAAACGGTTGAAACGAGATATCGTTGGAATTTCGTTTTGTGAATAATTATTTAGGCTAATACATTTGTAAAATATTAATCTTCAGTAAAATAAGCAGAGAAAATTAAAGAGAGACAATAGGATGTGTGGGCAATTTCGTTTCTCTTTCCCTCCTAAAATAATGTAGATTTAAATTATGTAGAATTACCCTACACAAGCTGAATCTCCTATTGAAAAACAGTAACACCTGGTAAGTAGCTATATCATTTGTATTATGTTTCAATAATAGCCTAATACATTTTTCAGTCATCTGGGAGTATCGCACATTCATCCATTGACGTCATGCATTCAGTGAGGGGTGATTAGTGCCTGGGTACCATTTGGGTACCACCGCTAAGCCTGTTTGGCGGGTTAAGTAAGAAAACAGGGTAAAAAAAAAAAAGGGTAAATAGTCTCTAAATTGTTTTCTGTTCGTCAGTTTAAAATTCTGACAACGTAACTGTAATAAGTCTATTTAGGAAAAGTAATGGTGTAGCTTTCAAAATGGAAGTTTATTTTAATTACAAATGCCAATTGGCAAAGGCATTTAGTGGTTCTAGTGTTAAACACTCTGGTGTCCCTTGCCCATTTAAAAATGTAATGGATATGATGTTGTCTGTGATTGTTTCTGCTGAATTGTATGTTGTTGTTTTGTATGTTTTGAAATGTTATTTTATAAATATTTTGTTTGTGTGCCTAACTGTACATGGCAAAGCTTTAAAAGAGATCCAGGTCTAAGTATGTTAAAAAAGTTTGAATAAAAAAAGAAGTTTCTGCTGACGGGTCTACCTGTTTCTCTTTCTGGCCTTTTCTAGCTGACAACCCATACTGCAAAGGATGCTGGGTAATCAGCCAAAGTGGTAAGCCTGAGACTAGTAATCAGGCCCAATGCTATGCTAATACCTGTATCGTGTGTCACACCAAGCAAACCTACTTATTTTGTAACATAGATGCTTGAAACATGCTAAGGGATCTGGCTAGGTCCTTGTGTATATTTGTTGAACGTGGAACTAAACATGCTTTTACACTCAGCCACACATGCATATCCCTATAAGTGGGGGATGTTATATTTTTTTATAGTTAACACTTTGCATTTTGTGAAGTACTATTCATATGTGACACAGTGACCCAAAATGACACCCCTAGTTGTTTCAGTGGGGGGTGGGTTTTTTAATATTCTTGTGCATTGCATGCTGGGTGTTTTGCCAATACAACCAACTATGACACAAGAGGACATTCCTAGTTGTTTCATTGGGGGATGGGCTTATTGCATATTACTTCGAAAAACTCTCCCCTAGGAGGAGCTGTGTCTCCTGTCAAACAAGAAATCTTGCTTATAGCCCACAGTCTGTGAAAGGTGCTCTTGCTCTGTCTTGGGGCACCTAAGTAATTAACAGGCCAGAGGACGAGGTCACCCACCCTGAGGAAAGCATCCATCCATCTCTAGACTTTCTAGTCAACACACACACAACCAACTTTTTAAACATATGCACAATAAGACCATTTTATTATCATGGGCAACCTTAGGCTACTTCCATCATAGGGCTGCATGTATCACTCAGTACCTGAGCCATTATTTCTTAAGCGATCACTTTCTTGAAAACAAAGATCTTAAGAGGAATTAAAATACTCAGTTCAACTGAGAGGAAAACTACCTCTTATGACAACCGCCATCACTGCCCAACACAGACCCTGTGACCAGCCCCCTCCTTTCCTTACCTGAGTTCCAAAAAAACAGATCCCTTTTCACCTACCCATCCTGAGATCCCAGCCCCCAACCTTTTCCTAAGAAATTCAGACCAGTCTCTCTCCCGTGAGAAAAACATAATCACACACACACATACCCCCCTTTTGAATGTATAAATATGTATCATAAGACCTTTTCAATACATATTTCCCTTAAGCATCGGTGAGAAGGTCAAAAAGACAAAAAAACGAATGTGAGAAGAAGCTTGACCCTATGAACTAAAATGTACAGCTTCAGTTCAGATGCAGGCTAATATCACATAGCACCAACACCATTGTTGATTCTTATACAGATCTTGAACAAAAAAACAAGTTAAACTGCAAACCAGGAGGAAGCCTGCCTCTTATTTTTGACTGTGTGAAAAACATCTCCTGCGCAACCTCCCTTGCTCTGCTTCTCTCCCTAAGGTAACATCTCAAGAAACCCTCTCCTCTTTGCAAATGAACCCCTGGAAACATCTGCTCAAACCCCTTGCAATGCTACATCTCAAGAAACACAACACCCTCTCCTCCCAGAGAAGGAAGCCCCCGGAAAAACAACTGCCCAATTATTACCACCCGAACATGATTGCATGGCCATATATTTTTACCCATAATCCTTTTGACCTCCCTCTCCTCCCACAGAATGCACCCCCGGAATCACCTGCTCTACCCGTCCCTCTCTAACCTAACATGAAACCCTGGGGAAAGACTACTGTTACCACCCCGCTAATAAATTAACAACAACTAAAAAATATGTTTTCATAATCCTTTCACACAGACTCAACTGCCAAAGGTCAAATTCTTCTGAACTCTGCCCTATTTTTTCCCGTCTCCCGTTTCGCCATGGACAGTGCTACCGTCCCACTTTAAGGAGTGGGCCGGGAAGCCCTTTTTGAATGGCTAGCAATGGAGCTTTCATCAACAGCATGCTGCTTGTGTGTGAATGAGGGGCTAGGCAGGTGTTCATAATATTATGGCTGATTGATGTATATTGTAACACTGATAAATGACAACTTTTAGAAGGAGGGACAGTAACAATGTTTTTGGGGCCAGTACGTTTCAAACACACTGGCCACAATGGAGTAGAGCCCTGTAGACTATTAGCGCTTTGCAGTTGTGGAAAGTTTAATGCTTGCGTAATTTTCATTCACAAAACTTGAAATACAAAAGTCCTCATTGAACTAAATGTACAAACATAAGCCTACCTATATGTATAAGCTTGCAAAATATAACAGATTTGAACATCAGACTTGTGACGACAGTCCTGAATATAAAAACATGAAATTTAAGTGCACAGACTTTTGACATGTTTAACATTCCACAGGAACGAGGTACCAAACCATTCAGGCCCCACGCTGTTTGAGTCACTATTAAGAGTGGTTCTATCATTTCTACAGTTCAACATTTTAACCACCAGATGGCATCACATTCACTGGACACAGCCTGTATTTCAATTACATGAGTGAAGGATGGTGTTTAGTATGCAGTTAGACATCTGACAAAAGGTTAACCATACATATTGTTACAATCGTAAGATAATCCATACATAAATTGGTATGATCGTAAAAAATGTCACATGTTTAACATGAAACGTAAGCGTGAAATTGGATCTGTGAACATACAAACACCCTGTTACGATAGACAAATATTTTTTGGTTGTAGAAATCTAGTTTAACAATTCTAAATTGTAAGATCATGATCTGGAGTTTTGGGAGTATCGTCTCATCCTCCAAAAAACTTAACTGACACTATCCGGGAGTAGTGCTAATGTAACAGCCAAAATCAGGGAGATCGGAAATAGGTCTAATGTAAGATTTCAATTTAAAAGTCTCTTCTCTTTTCATGCATGCATTGTGCGAACTGATTTTTATGTGCGTAGTCCATGTGTGTAACTGTTCTTTATTTGTGCATACGTTTCATGTGTATTTAAAAAAATCACTTAAACTTAAAGAAAATGTATTATCGTGTAGGCCTACACACTTGTTGTGCTCAAGGAATCTCAGTGCTCAATGCTGCTTAAGGGGTCTTTGTTTCCCCCCCTATGTTGTTGCTGTTAAAATACTGAATAACTAAAACTAAACGTTATGCAATCACTACAGTAGTACCAGGCCACACATTGTATGTAACTATTTTCCTTATTTTCTGCATTTCTACAAAAATGTAATCATACCATTTCCTATTATCACCGAACGGAGATTGTGCAACAATGACTTATAAAAACGGTGGGATAAGACACTACACCAAATTAAGTGTGTGTGGGTAGGTTTTGAACTTGAAAGTACCTCACCCTCCTTTTTGTCCATATCCAGAGCCCTCTTCTCCTGTTAACTGCAACAATCATTTTTATTATTCCAAAGAACCACATTATTCAGATCTCTGAACTATTTAAAGTTTGTTAATGTTTTTATATGGGGACGTCCATATAGCGTAGCTATTGGGTTGAGTCCATTCTGTTTTAGACTGACTTTGTCAAGTAAATATATTCGAATTATTGACATTTGCAGGTACGCATTTGCCCGTGCCATTTCAAGTAGCTGTAGCGGTTGAATAGTGATTGTTGAGTTTGTAAAATAGTGTCTCGATAGTTGTAGTTAAACAAAGACAAAGATTAGAACATTCTGATTAGAACATTTACATCCTTCTTCTGAAAAGGAAATCGCTGATTATTTACTAATTATTCTTACTGGCTGTATTGGTTGAGAATAAGTCCAAAATGTCCTAAATAATTATGCAAAATATGTCGCCAGCTAACTAGCGCTGTCTGCTTGTTGTTCTCTACAGTAACAACTCGTCACCACGTGGGCGGAACGCGAGTACAGGGGGTTGGATGCTGTTGCCTAGTGCGATCTGCTCAGATAAACTCCCACCCACAATCTCCTGATATGGTTCGGCTGTTTTTCTCTCTTCCAGGACAGGCCAGATTGTTTTCATAGTAGCCCAGTTTGGTTAGAAAACTCCTCATATGAAACACTGCAGTCAGAGAATTGTAATGTTGCAATGGACGACAACGTGAACTGTTGCCAAAGGAGTCACAAAGGGACTCACTCAAAGCACCAAATCGATCTAGAATTACACAAAACCCCAACCATTCAATGTATTTGGTCTGTTCACATTTGAAAAGATTTGTTAGCTAATCACCGTGCACTTGATTACTGAAAAAGATGTGCCTATACAGGAATAAACATATTTGCAAAGTCTTGCGGTCGCTGAGGCGATAAGGGAAACGTCCTGGGCTATAAACAGCATTCACAATTCCCACGAATCCTTACTAAAACAATACAATATTAAAATATTACATTATAAAAATGTTACTGGTGTGACAAAACAAGAAAACTGGGTAGCCAAAATACATTTAATTTGTATTTTCAATTTTAATTGAATGGGAATCTTTCTAGAAAATTTAAACTTAACCATTGCTTAGTGAAATTTTCTATAGTAGTGATGAACAAAATCCTCAACAAATTTCATTTAATGATGGATAACCCATACGAAAACAAAATAGTTTCCTGTTAGAGTAAGAGCATACTTACAAAGAATCCTGTCCAACTACACCGCTTTACTGTAGGTACTCAATTTAAACGTTCTTAGATCCAAAAGCGCAAGTGATCTACCACCACACGAACAACATCTGCAGGAAAACCTTAAACTGTTTCAGCGGACCGCGCAGTATTACTAGTGGCCTACAGCTCCACGCCCCATATTTTTCTCTGCACCCGATTGGCCGTAGCTAATTATCTTACCGTGATAGTCAAAGACTATGACGGAACTACTAATCAACAGATATTTAATTATACAGTTTTTAGTTTTTTTTTGGTTTTGGTCATTGCATTGTTTCAAGCATTTTTTTATATGTACCTGATATGATGGACAGTATCATGCAACCAAACGTGTAGCAATATAAACATGTTGTTGCGAAAAGTTCTATATTGGCTGACATCAAAGTTATTTACAGCAAAACATATTAGGGCCTTGCAAAAATGTTTGTCTACAAAAGCATGGATATAATTTATATGCTATGTACTGTTGAAGTCTAACACTTCCCCGAGTTGGTTTATTGGAAAGGAGAATAACACACCAGAAGTCAGGCCGCATATTCCGTTTATTACAAAACCTTTTGGAGACAAGTGTCGCCGCACAATGTCTAAACATGAACTGTCATAACAGCATTATTTATACTTCAAACACGCCTAAAAAGTGGGTGCGTTAAAGTAGCCAAGCAGTGTGCCATTGGTCCAATTTATGTTCTATACCTTGTGTACCTGCAGCACAAGCGTCATATATTCCTCTTCCTAGCAACTGCCTAAATAAGATTTTCTGTTTTTCTACTTGCAATTTTCAGCAGACATCCAATAGTTTGCTTCAATGCTCACACAACAGTTTAACAGCTTATACATTCAATATATCCACAATACTTACCACCCGGGGTTTGAATTTTCTCCACGCTGTCAGCAAAGGTTTTTCCTGATTAAATTGACTATCCACGTTTTCGCAAGATATCTAAACACAGGGTATGGCTGCATTGCCTAGAATTGCTTGCTTGCAGGCATGGCAGGGGGATTTGAAATCTTGAATGAAGCACAGTTTTAGGAAGGCTTCGGTTATTTAATGGATAATTGGTGCTATAAAATATTTTCAGTCAATACATTGTGGAGGTGTGTAGTGTCACACTAGATACAAAGTAAAGGCAGGTCTACCAGGACAGAGAAATGTCATGAGTTGATCTGATTTTACATTGCTACGGTCAGCTCTTATATTCCTTTCCAACTTAAAGGATGAAACCACTTGTTCTTGCTGAATACACATACTGCACATACAAGGAATAAGTTGCAAACAGGATGTAGCCTAGGGAATGTGAAGTTGCACACAGACAGATGGAGGAGATATATGTATAATTAGAATGTCAATTGCCCCGGAAACCTGGTCAAAGCTAATGCACAACAGCTGGGGCACATTACTATATGTGGTTTTGCTAACTCAGCTCTCCCAGTAAGGAATCAAGTCTTGTTCACCTGTACAATAGGGTAGGAGCCCCCTGCAGCTATTAATGTGTTCTTCCAAAAAGGAGACTTCTTCCAGAGGTTCTTGCTAGGCCCAAGACCTAACCTTCCACAAATAGACGGAGACGAGCAGCCTTGCTCAGCTGACAGACATTCCATTCATTACAATGTGAGCTTACAGACATTCCATTCATTACAAGAGAAGGAAATGAAATAGACCATGGACAACAGAAACTGTTATTTGTACATTACGTACACAAAGTAATGGGAACTCTGATAGAATAAACAAAGTTCTAAAATGAGTATTCATTTGAAAATGTTCCCCACTATTCAATTAATTCACACATGTAAATAATAACTGATGCTTTTCTTTTACTGTGAATAAAAACTGTATTTAAATAGTGAAGTGGCACAGCTGTATGAAGAAAGCTCTGGGTATTAAATTGATTATTTCAATCAAAATATGTTTAGACAATCTATTCACAATTAATTCTGATTATGAACAAACCTTAACAGAAAGTTAAATTAAAACACCACAATCTTTCAGTTATTGTAACATGACTGATGTTTAATGCCAATCAGAAAATATGAAAATAATAGTTTATTATGCATAAGGGAGAGAATAGTCAGAAACCCACAGAAGAGAAGAACAGTGCAAAGCTGTTACGATTCTCCTGCTCTACACCAAAGAATACAGATAAGCAGAAGGCTGTGTGTGTGTGTGTGTGAGAAAGAGTGGTATGTATTAGTCCACAGTAGATCCTTACACTTTCAATTCCTGCAAGAAAAAATATTTGTCCAAATGGCACCTTTGATACAAAACCATGCGATATGCATTACAGTACACAAGGGTATGCATGGGTCAATGCTCACAAGGTTCAAAGGTTATCAAGAGACCTGAGTAACAGGGCACTGATCGGCCTCATCCAGGAAGAGTGTCTGGAATATGTGGTCATAGAAGCCAGGGTGATAGAGGCAGGCACGTGCACAGTCTGGACTGAAGTTCACCTCCAGGATCTGAGGCTTCATCACAGGTTCACCTAATCCAGGAAAAGATCAGGGTGTTACAACTCTGATTAGAACATTTACATCTAAAAATCTTTGTTGGAGGATTCTGGATTCGCCATACTCCGGTGCATGCTTTGTGTGTGACATCTGATGTATTGCTGCAAGCTTGTTATAAAATCTGAATGCATATTGTACTAATTTCCTGAATCAACAAAATACAGTTTAGCAATCCTTTGAGGGTTCCCTTATTCACTGACAATGGGTGTGTCTGTTCTTGCCCCAGGGCCTATGTGACCAGTCTAAATCAGCATTGTTAGAAATCAGTGGTTACGTATAGTGGTCAAATATTGTAGAACCCATATCAAATCGAGGGAGAAGTTTGCTCAAGTTTATTGAAAAATTGCAGCACAGACGTCATTTGGTGAACGTTCCATTATCTTATCACTGTAATGTTAGTTACAAGCTGATAAATACATTGAAGGGTGTGTCTACCTAGCAAAGACCATGTTTCTAGAAGTCAACCCCCATGCCAGATGGCCATTGTAAACATTGCTATGATCATTAGAGCACAACCTAGAGATAATCTAAACAGAGATGTTTCTGTTGATCTCATTATTTAGCCACATTCACTTCCAATGAAACGTACATTCATATTGTAATTGTTAATGCTCAGATTCCACAGCATCAACATTTTATAAATGGGTGGTCCCAACAGGTATCAAACCTTTTGCACTGCACTTGAATTATGACTGGCATTTGACATCCAAACTGTAAAGGACGAATAGTAAGATATCACTGAAACAGTTATGAAAACTCTGAGGTCGAAGCCTACACGAATCACAGACTGTAAACAGATCAAAAGAAATACCTATGTGATAACAGGACCCCTGGGGTTATATGGCCCGAGATCATTCATGCTACCATAAGGGTCTTTTTACATTATGATATCTTTTTGATAAATTCTCTACAAACAACTATTTAGATTTTGTTGTGTAAAATTGAATTAACCGTCTGAGGTAGTCTGATGCTGCATGTTCAAAGGAGGATGCTGAGCGTTTAATGGGTTTTAGGGAATTTGATAAAGTTTCACTGGATTAGTACATCTAAAAGAGACAGATAATTTGATTCCAAAAGAGGCCCTTTGTTCAGATCGTTTAGAAACTACCCAGAATCCTTAAATAAATGTCCTCTCACATATGTAGCCTCGAAATATAACATTATCAGATAGTGACATGCACATTCCAATTCATAGTTTTAATGTGTAGTCACAATACTGTACTGAACGTTCCTTTTGGGGCTGATAATTCTGCTCCCTCAGTGGAAGCTGATTTGGTCTGTAATGGATAACTAAGGCTTGAAAACTCTCAAAGTTAAAAGTTTATTCATCAAATGCACCAAATAACACACGTCATCCTGCACAATGAAACTCTTGTAACATGGCACACGACATCTATGTACAGGTGCAAGGCACTAATGGGAGACTGATGGCCCACTTCTTCCTGTGGCCTTGATGATTTGGAGGAGCACATAGTACAGCTTATGTTTTGCAATCATAACAATTTAGATTTATTGCAAACAAATGTAAACAAGTCACTGTGACCTGTTTTCAGAAGCTGGTGGGGCAAGCTTGAATACTTCGGGGACATAAATAAATACACAGTTGTTTGAAAGACTTAATCTATCTAAGGCAATCTTTATAGTGCCAAGCTGTCCACCACAGTCTAGGTTTGTTCTTAAGTCATGTGGATTGAGAGCTTGTATGGGATTGTGCTTCTGAAGTGTTACCCTGTTTTACCCCGACCAAACAGAGGGATAATCAATTGGTGCTTGTGGGCTATAGCTGGTTTAATCAGACAACAGATCTCTCCTCTTGTAATGGTAGCAGCTTATCTCACTTTACGGTATAACCACATTGTTCTATGCTAACCCCCTATTCTTGGTTATGTGATCCTTAATATATGATTGAGTAAAGATTTACCATTCATGACACAACAGGCTCACATGGTCATTGAGACTAAATGTTTCTATCATTTCTGTAACTTTTTAATCATATTTGCAAGTTACGTTATTTATATGACTACCTCATGGGGCTGGTTGAGAGAATGCTGTGTTTAAAGATTTAATCAAGGCAAAGGATGGCTACTTTGAAGAATCTACAAAATGAAATGTATTTTCATCTGTAAAAATTTTTTTGGGTGTTACATGATTCTTCATTTGTTATTGCATAGTTCTGATGTCTTCACTATTATTCTACAATAATTTAAAGTAATTGTGTTTTTCAAAAAGAAAAACATGTTCCCCTTAAATTTTTTGCATAACAAAAAAATTATTTCCTATACCACGTAAATAGAGAACGCCTAAAAGAAAAAGGTGGAACAAAATTCACAGGTACCCACACGGTTCACATGTAAACATGCGTACGTCTGCATTATCATGCTCAGGCCTCACCTCTTTCCCCAGTTCCCCACTTGAGCATGAGGTCTACAGCATAGATGGCCCGGGAGGAGGGGTATGCACTGATGCCATATGGGGGTGGCCGGGACGAAGCTGTCTGAAAGAGCTCCGCAAATGCCTTTAACACCTCTGCCTGGAAAAACAAAGGTGAGAGAGAAGAGATTAGAGGCACAGAGGGGGATGTGGGATGGAAGAGAACAACAAACAGAGGTGTTTATTTTAATCTTGAACATAATAATTATCCCCCAAAATATCAATAATAGCCTTTATTAGTAATACAAGCCAAAAAAATCCCCTTTGTTTTAATAGAGAGATGTGTAGTAAGAAATGTGAGAAGTGTTGGGGGAAAGGGTGTGGTTAGACGGACAAATGCAAACATAAACAAAACCAAAAGGGTTTACCTCAAGCCCTTTCCATGGATACTGAGGATACTGCTTCTCAAACATGGGAATGAATTCATCGTAGTGAACCTAAGGTAGACCAAGAATCCGTTTAAGGGGATGAAAACGGGTGCTGAACTTGACCAGGGTATTACATTGGCCATTACAGCTGTCAAGTAAA